>NC_091323.1:22683844-22811344 GCF_038502225.1 Cherax quadricarinatus
TATCTACATTTTTGGGCATAAGACACAAAATATCATCAACATATCTGAACCATTTAGCTCTATTAGGGAGGATTGTGTTAAGCAACCTTGTTTCAAAAAAATCCATGTATAGGTTACTAAGAACAGGTGAAAGAGGATTTCCCATTGCCATACCAAACTTCTGAGTGTAAAACTTATCATTAAATACAAATTTTGCATCAACAATGCAAAGTTTAATAAGTTTAATGATAGTAGGAACTGGCAATGGTAAATCATAGTTAACGAGTTCTTCAGATAAGAAACTTAATAAATCATCAACAGGAACTTTCGAAAACAAGGAAGTAACATCAAAACTAACCATGTTAAAATCATTTAAGTCAGTCAAGGAGCTTAATTTATCAACCAAGTCTATGTTGTTTTTAACATTAAAGTTAGAAATTTTGCCAACAATAGGGCTCAAAATATCAACAAGCCATTTGGATGGATGTTGATGGATGTGTCTATAAGATTCCTTGTAAAATTTGCGATAAAGTTTATTACGGTCAAACTGGTAAAAATCTCGAACTAAGATTAAAACAACATAAATATAGCATTAGAACTGGACAAGATTCCAATGCTTTATTTATTCATGTAAGAGATTTTAAAAATCCAATTGATTTTCAAAAAGTTGAGAAAGTAGTATCAAGCAAGTCCATGGTCGACAGGAATATAATTGAATCTTGTTTCATAAAAAGCAGTTTTGAAAATAATATGAATATTTCCTTTGGTTTATATAAATTAGATCCATTTATAATTAATAGAATTTGGGAAGAATTTAATAATACACTGGACAAATAATTTTTTAATTTTCTTGGGTAGAATAGCTTGGGGGTGAGTTGTGCAAAGGACCTATCCAAGTTGGCTCGCCGCGCGTCACGTGTTTAACCGTTGTGGGATCTGATAGTGAGGTGCTGGCCGGACCCCTTATATAGCTTCCTTGGATGCTTCACTTTCATAGTTCCTTGATAATGTGAGTAGTCACGAAAGCGCTTGGAATTTCTCTATTCTTTCAGAGTGGTTGTTTTGCATATATATATATATATGTATATATGTATATATGTATATATATGTATATATGTATATGTATATATATATATATATAGAAGGGATATTAGCAGTTTAAAGAAGGGATATTAGCAGTTTAAAGAAGGGATATTAGCAGTTTGGAGGGATGTGTAATAGGACGGTACATATATAATTGGGGCCCTGATATTATATTCTATATGGAGTTTATTATATTATTTCATGTCACTTTTTATATTGTATCTTTATATATGCTTCTAAACTGTTGTATCTGGGCGCCTCTGCAAAAACAGTGATTATGTGTGAGTGAGGTGAAAGTGTTGAATGATGAAATTATTTTCGTTTTTGGGATTTTCTTTCTTTTTGGGTCACCCTGCCTCGGTGGGAGACGACCGACTTGTTGAATATATATATATATATATATATATATATATATATATATATATATATATATATATATATATATATATATATATATATATATATAGAATTTTTATTGCATGATACATTGAATGTAATTAAAATTATATATAGGTACAAGAGAGGTTACACGACTGAGCTTGAGAAGGGAAGATGTGGTAGAATGGACCATGAGACTTGCTGCTGTTATTGTGGTGTTATGGTGATTGTGGGGTAATATATGAGTGATGGGGATGTGGTGGGGGATGGTGGAGTGGGGAGAGTGATGTGATGGAGGATAGTGGAGTGGGGAGAGTGATGTGGCGGGAATGGTGGAGTGGGGAGAGTGATGTGGTGGAGGATGGTGGAGTGGGGAGATTGATGTGGTGAAGGATGGTGGAGTGGGGAGAGTGATGTGGTGGAGGATGGTGGAGTGGGGAGAGTGATGTGGTGGAGGATGGTGGAGTGGGGAGAGTGATGTGGTGGAGGATGGTGGAGTGGGGAGAGTGATGTGGTGGAGGATGGTGGATTGGGGAGAGGGATGTGGAGGAGGATTGTAGAGTGGGGAGAGTGATGTGGTGGGGAATGGTGGAGTGGGGGTAGTGATGTAGTGGAGGATGGTGGAGTGGGGAGAGTGATGTGGAGGATGGTGGAGTGGGGAGAGTGATGTGGTGGAGGATGGTGGAGTGGGGAGAGTGATGTGGAGGAGGATGGTAGAGTGGGGAGAGTGATGTGGGGAATAATGCCCACTCCAATATCGCTAGTTATATTTCTCCTTTCTCTTTCCTCTTCCCTTTCTCTCTCGTTCCTCTCCTTTTCCTCTCTCTTTCCCCTCTCCAGCTCCCACCACCGGGGAAGGGGAGGGAGGATGGCAAGAGAGACAAAACAGTACCCCCCCCCCCCACCGCCTCGTAACGTTGAAATAAAGGAAACTGGGAAGGCAAGAGAGAGACAGAGAAGGAAAACAGTTCTTCCTTCCGTTCTTTATATTACTTGTTTATGTTGTCGGAGACGACATCAGAACTGCTTTATGGAGGAATGGAGGGGAAGGGTATCAGGAGGTGGGAAATGGGAGGGGAAGTAAGAAAAGGGAGGGAAGGGAAGATTTGATATATGTGGTATTTACGTTCATTGTTTGCACAAACATTTCTTATTAAATAAAACTGGGTACGTCAGCAGTATGCTGCTGACCATCACTATATGATAGTGACATGGTGGCAACACCCACAGTGTGCTGCTGACCATCACTATATGATAGTGACATGGTGGCAACACCCACAGTGTGCTGCTGACCATCTCTGTATGATAGTGACATGGTGGCAACACCCACAGTGTGCTGCTGACCATCTCTGTATGATAGTGACATGGTGGCAACACCCACAGTGTGCTGCTGACCATCTCTGTATGATAGTGACATGGTGGCAACACCCACAGTATGCTGCTGACCATCTCTGTATGATAGTGACATGGTGGCAACACCCACAGTGTGCTGCTGACCATCTCTGTATGATAGTGACATGGTGGCAACACCCACAGTATGCTGCTGACCATCTCTGTATGATAGTGACATGGTGGCAACACCCACAGTGTGCTGCTGACCGTCTTTATAGGTTAGTTACATTGTGGGAACACCCTCAGTGTACTGGGTGTACGCATCATGTCCTGCTACACGTCTTTAAGAAAGTTACATCGTGGGCTGAGAGACCTCAGCAATGTGATGAGAATATCATCAAACCTCCTAATGTATCATCAAATTTTCCAGTGATGATCATCAAATTTTCCACTATGATGATCGTCAAACATTTCACTGTGATGAACAAACATTCCACAGTGACTTTGGATTCAGTAACTAAGGCAGAGTCAAGGGTTTCATCCCAGGACAGCTGGATTACCATCTCACAGGAGAGCTTAACGCAAACACAGAGCCTTGATATCAAGATATCCTAATGAAAATAAATCAAGGAATCCCAGTGAGAATAAGTCAAGAACCCTTAACGGAAATAAGTCAAGGACCTCAGTGGAAATAAGTGAAAAGCCCCTCATTGGAAATAAGTGAAGGGCCCCTCATTGGAAATAAGTGAAGGGCCCCTCACTGGAAATAAGTGAAGGGCCCCTCACTGGAAATAAGTGAAGGGCCCCTCATTGGAAATAAGTGAAGGGCCCCTCATTGGAAATAAGTGACGGGCCCCTCATTGGAAATAAGTGAAGGGCCCCTCACTGGAAATAAGTGAAGGGCCCCTCAGTGGAAATAAGTGAAGGGCCCCTCATTGGAAATAAGTGAAGGGCCCCTCATTGGAAATAAGTGAAGGGCCCCTCATTGGAAATAAGTGAAGGGCCCCTCATTGGAAATAAGTGAAGGGCCCCTCAGTGGAAATAAGTGAAGGGCCCCTCAGTGGAAATAAGTGAAGGGCCCCTCAGTGGAAATAAGTGAAGGGCCCCTCAGTGGAAATAAGTGAAGGGCCCCTCAGTGGAAATAAGTGTACTGGGTTAATTTTTTACTTAATTTACTAAATAAAGCAATTGCCAAAATTTTTAATTGCGCATGAAGCTTAAGAAAAAAATTCGTCATCACAGAGCCAGACACAAAACGATATTCTGTTGAGATATGTACAGGACAACGTCGATTGTTTTGGGAAAGGCGAGTGGTTGAGAAGGGAGGAAAAAGGAGAAAAACTAAAAGAAAAATTGAGATTAGAAGAAGGGAAGGAATAGGAGGAGTAAAATTCGAAGGGAGAGGAAGTGGAGAAAATTTCAGAACGTGGGAATGGAATGAGAGAAATTGAGGAAGAGGAAAATGGTATCAGGAAGGGGAACGTAATGGAACGGGGGAAATATAAAAAAAAATGAAGTAAGAAGATAAAGAGGAGAAAAGGAGTACGAGAAAGGAAATAAAGATAAAGATAAGGACAAAGGAAAGCAATTAATGTTTCAATAAAAAAAGACTCTAAAGGGGGGAGGGAGAGAGAGAGAGAGAGAGAGAGAGAGAGAGAGAGAGAGAGAGAGAGAGAGAGAGAGAGAGAGAGAGAGAGTCAGTGTACACATAATACGAACGTTGCAACAGTAGGTTCATAAACACTTATTGTTTTCTCCTGCTATGTGTTACCTACCAGACAACACAAGGAGCGATCACAGCTGGACTCTTACAATACAAACAACACGAGGAGCTGTCACAGCTGGACTCTTACAATACAAACAACACGAGGAGCTGTCACAGCTGGACTCTTACAATACAAACAACACGAGGAGCTGTCACAGCTGGACTCTCACAGTAGACAACACAAGGAGCGGTCACAGCTGGACTCTCACAGTAGACAACACAAGGAGCGGTTGTGATGAATGGTTTGAAAAACCGACAAGTTAAAGATTTAGACACTTATACAACATATGGGAATCTTTATTCAGGAAACGTTTCCTGAATAAAGATTCCCATATGTTGTATAAGTGTCTCAATCTTCAACAAGGAGCGGTCACAGCTGGACTCTTGCAGTACAGACAACACGAGGAGCGGTCACAGCTGGACTCTTGCAGTACAGACAACACGAGGAGCGGTCACAGCTGGACTCTTACAATACAAACAACACGAGGAGCTGTCACAGCTGGACTCTCACAGTAGACAACACAAGGAGCGGTCACAGCTGGACTCTTGCAGTACAGACAACACGAGGAGCGGTCACAGCTGGACTCTTGCAGTACAGACAACACGAGGAGCGGTCACAGCTGGACTCTTGCAGTACAGACAACACGAGGAGCGGTCACAGCTGGACTCTTGCAGTACAGACAACACGAGGAGCGGTCACAGCTGGACTCTTGCAGTACAGACAACACGAGGAGCGGTCACAGCTGGACTCTTGCAGTACAGACAACACGAGAAGCGGTCACAGCTGGACTCTTGCAGTACAGACAACACGAGGAGCGGTCACAGCTGGACTCTTGCAGTACAGACAACACGAGGAGAGGTCACAGCTGGACTCTTGCAGTACAGACAACACAAGGAGCGGTCACAGCTGGACTCTTGCAGTACAGACAACACGAGGAGCGGTCACAGCTGGACTCTTGCAGTACAGACAACACGAGGAGCGGTCACAGCTGGACTCTTGCAGTACAGACAACACGAGAAGCGGTCACAGCTGGACTCTTGCAGTACAGACAACACGAGGAGCGGTCACAGCTGGACTCTTGCAGTAAAGACAACACAAGGAGCGGTCACAGCTGGACTCTTGCAGTACAGACAACACGAGGAGCGGTCACAGCTGGACTCTTGCAGTACAGACAACACGAGGAGCGGTCACAGCTGGACTCTTGCAGTACAGACAACACAAGGAGCGGTCACAGCTGGACTCTTGCAGTACAGACAACACAAGGAGCGGTCACAGCTGGACTCTTGCAGTACAGACAACACGAGGAGCGGTCACAGCTGGACTCTTGCAGTACAGACAACACGAGAAGCGGTCACAGCTGGACTCTTGCAGTACAGACAACACGAGGAGCGGTCACAGCTGGACTCTTGCAGTACAGACAACACGAGGAACTGTCACAGCTGGACTCTTGCAGTACAGACAACACGAGGAACTGTCACAGCTGGACTCTTGCAGTACAGACAACACGAGGAGCGGTCACAGCTGGACTCTTGCAGTACAGACAACACGAGGAACTGTCACAGCTGGACTCTTGCAGTACAGACAACACGAGGAACTGTCACAGCTGGACTCTTGCAGTACAGACAACACGAGGAGCGGTCACAGCTGGACTCTTGCAGTACAGACAACACGAGGAACTGTCACAGCTGGACTCTTGCAGTACAGACAACACGAGGAACTGTCACAGCTGGACTCTTGCAGTACAGACAACACGAGGAACTGTCACAGCTGGACTCTTGCAGTACAGACAACACGAGGAACTGTCACAGCTGGACTCTTGCAGTACAGACAACACGAGAAACTGTCAGAGCTGGACTCTTGCAGTACAGACAACACGAGGAACTGTCACAGCTGGACTCTTGCAGTACAGACAACACGAGGAGCGGTCACAGCTGGACTCTTGCAGTACAGACAACACGAGGAACTGTCACAGCTGGACTCTTGCAGTACAGACAACACGAGGAGCGGTCACAGCTGGACTCTTGCAGTACAGACAACACGAGGAACTGTCACAGCTGGACTCTTGCAGTACAGACAACACGAGGAGCGGTCACAGCTGGACTCTTGCAGTACAGACAACACGAGGAACTGTCACAGCTGGACTCTTGCAGTACAGACAACACGAGGAACTGTCACAGCTGGACTCTTGCAGTACAGACAACACGAGAAACTGTCACAGCTGGACTCTTGCAGTACAGACAACACGAGGAGCGGTCACAGCTGGACTCTTGCAGTACAGACAACACGAGGAACTGTCACAGCTGGACTCTTGCAGTACAGACAACACGAGAAACTGTCACAGCTGGACTCTTGCAGTACAGACAACACGAGGAGCGGTCACAGCTGGACTCTTGCAGTACAGACAACACGAGAAACTGTCACAGCTGGACTCTTGCAGTACAGACAACACGAGGAGCGGTCACAGATGGACTCTTGCAGTACAGACAACACGAGGAACTGTCACAGCTGGACTCTTGCAGTACAGACAACACGAGGAACTGTCACAGCTGGACTCTTGCAGTACAGACAACACGAGGAACTGTCACAGCTGGACTCTTGCAGTACAGACAACACGAGGAACTGTCACAGCTGGACTCTTGCAGTACAAAGAATAATTTTAAATAGTGATTAAAACAGTCAGTGAATTTAAAGACGAATCAAACGCAAGTATTTTATTCGCATGACAATTGACAATCAATTTTTGCAAAAAAATAATTAATTTTGGAACCTCGGAGTTACCTCAGCAACAAATTTGTTTAACGAACTTTAGTAATATTAATAATTATTAGTAATGGAGATAAGCACAAATGCTGTATAATTCGTTCCTTTATTGACAACGTTTCGCTCACGCAGTGAGCTTGAAAAAGCTCTTTTTAAAAAGCTTATAAAAGCTCACATTGCACTGCATTTGTGATTTTTATTACTGGTGTCGACATTTTGTACCATTTCTCTCCAGCGATCAGTAACTTGTAAATAATTCAGTAACATTATACCTAACTGGGACCAGTGTTGG
The DNA here is from genome assembly GCF_038502225.1 of Cherax quadricarinatus. Classification (NCBI taxonomy): domain Eukaryota; kingdom Metazoa; phylum Arthropoda; class Malacostraca; order Decapoda; family Parastacidae; genus Cherax; species Cherax quadricarinatus. The sequence goes on from NC_091323.1 coordinate 22,691,435, forward strand.
GACTCAGTCCTTGGACTCATCATATACCTACCCACAGAAAATAATTAAAAACCCAAAATACTCATAACTGAAAAGTCTATCTTCAAAGACATGTACTCTAAAAAAAACTCTAGACTTTTAAAAATGCAGTACTACAGATGGCCATTTATATATGTATATATATATATATATATATATATATATATATATATATATATATATATATATATATATATATATATATGTATATATATATATATGTCGTGCCGAATAGGCAGAACTTGCGATCTTGGCTTAAATAGCAACGTTCATCTTGCCATATAGGACAAGTGAAAATTTGTGTATGCAATAATTTCGCCAAAATCATTCTGAACCTAACGAAAAAAATATATTTCACTGTGTTTGTTTAGTATTAAATTATTGTAAACAAATCTAAAATATATTTAGTTGGGTTAGGCTAAAATAAATTGTTCTTGTTATAATAAGGTTAGGTAAGTTTTCTAAGATTCTTTTGGAGCAAAATTAAAATTTTTTACATTAACATTAATGAAAAAATATATCTTTAAACGTATAAGAGAAAATTTTAGAATGGACTTAATTTTAATTGAGTTCTTACTAATTGACCAGTTTTACATATTCGGCACGACATATATATACAGATATATATATATATATATATATATATATATATATATATATATATATATATATATATATATATATTGTGTGTGTGTATTTCGTGCCGAATAGGTAAAATTGGTCAATTAGCAAGAACTCATTTAAAATTAAATCCTTTCTAAAATTTTTCTCTTGTACGTTTAAAGATATATTTTCTTCATTTATGTTAATGTAAAAATTAATAATTTTGTACCTAAAGAACCTTAGCAAATTTACCTAACCTTATAACAAGCTCAATTTAATTTAGTGTAATCCAACTAAATATATTTTAGATAAGTTTACAGTCATTTAATAAAAAACAAAAACAATAATATATACTTTTTTCCGTTAGGTTCAGAATGATTTTTGCGAAATTATTGCATACGCAAATTTTCGCTTGCCTTATTCGGCAAGAAGAGCGTTGCTATTTAAGCCAAAATAGCAAGTTTTACCTATTGGGCACGACATTTATATATATATATATATATATATATATATATATATATATATATATATATATATATATATATATATATATATATATATATATATATCCGTATCCATATCCCACCAAGGCGGGGTGGCAAAAAAAGAAAAAACGAAAGTTTCTCTTTTTAAATTTAGTAATATATACAGGAGAAGAGGTTACTAGCCCCTTGCTCCCGGCATTTTAGTTGCCTCTTACAACACGAATGGCTTACGGAGGAAGAATTCTGTTCCACTTCCCCATGGAGATAGGAAATAAAGAAGAACAAGAACTAGAAAGAAAATAGAAAACCCAGAGGGGGGTGTGTGTATATATATGCTTGTACATGTATGTGTAGTGTGACCTAAGTGTAAGTAGAAGTAGCAAGACGTACCTGAAATCTTGCATGTTTATGAGACAGAAAAAATGACACCAGCAATCCTACCATCATGTAAAACAATTACAGGCTTTCACTTGGCAGGACGGTAGTACCTCCCTGCGTGGTTGCTGTCTACCAACCTACTAATATACATATATATATATATATATATATATATATATATATAATATATATATATATATATATATATATATATATATATATATATATATATATATATATATATATATATATATATATATATATCTCATTCGCACTTTTCACGAACGCATTTTGGCTGGCCACAACACACGCACTGTTGAGCAGGATGCCAATTCACTTTTCTCTAACCTTCGTTCCAACTGCTGAAAAGCAATCGTCTCCTCAAAAGCAAAAAAAATTTCTTTCTATCGAATCGATGAGAGTTGCCCAGTGTTACCTCTCATTGTAAACCAAAAACAATAAGTAAACACCTAGATGACGGTGCAGATAAAACTGATTTACATGACACCATACACTTCCCTGCCAACAGGGACCCGATCAGACTTCTGCAAGCGAGAAATACATCTACCCTGCTTTGGAAAGTTTTAAATGGCTTGTGGATAATGAAGACACAAGCAGTGTGGGAGTAATGTTCATTTTTAATGGCCTCGACCAGAATCCTATGAAGTAGTTCGTGCGATAGAGCACGAATTGTGTGAAGGAGAAACTGAAGAATTGTGAGTAGTGTTGGGCTACTTATAGAGAACACAACCATCTCGCACAGACAGCCATTTATCACAGATAGCCATCACACACACACACAATAGCCATCTAACACAAACTACAGCTATCTCACACAGACAACCATCACACACACCTACAACCATCACACACGCCTACAACCATCACACACGCCTACAACCATCACACACGCCTACAACCATCACACACACCTACAACCATCACACACACCTACAACCATCACACACACCTACAACCATCACACACACACCTACAACCATCACACACACACCTACAACCATCACACACACACCTACAACCATCACACACACACCTACAACCATCACACACACACCTACAACCATCACACACACACCTACAACCATCACACACACACCTACAACCATCACACTCACACCTACACCCATCACACTCACACCGACACCCATCAAACACACACCTACACCCATCACACTCACACCTACGCCCATCACACTCACACCTACACCCATCAAACACACACCTACACCCATCACACACACACCTACACCCATCACACACACACCTACACCCATCACACACACACAGACAACCATCACACACACACAGACAACCATCACACACACACACAACCATCACACACACACAGACAACCATCACACACACACACACACACACACACACACACACACACACACACACACACACACACACACACAGACAACCATCACACACACAGACAACCATCACACACACAGACAACCGTCACACACACAACCATCACACAGACAACCATCACACACACAACCATCACACAGACAACCGTCACACAGATACCATCACACAGACAACCATCACACAGACAACCATCACATACACAACCATCACACAGACAACCATCACACAGACAACCATCACACACACAACCATCACACAGACAACCATCACACAGACAACCATCACACAGACAACCATCACACAGACAACCATCACACAGACAACCATCACACAGACAACCGTCACACAGATACCATCACACAGACAACCATCACACACACAACCATCACACAGACAACCATCACACAGACAACCATCACACAGACAACCGTCACACAGATACCATCACACAGACAACCATCACACAGACAACCATCACACAGACAACCATCACACACACAACCATCACACAGACAACCATCACACACACAACCATCACACAGACAACCGTCACACAGATACCATCACACACACAACCATCACACAGACAACCATCACACAGAAAACCATCACACACACAACCATCACACAGACAACCGTCACACAGATACCATCACACACACAACCATCACACAGACAACCGTCACACAGACAACCATCACACAGACAACCATCACACACACAACCATCACACAGACAACCGTCACACAGATACCATCACACACACAACCATCACACAGACAACCATCACACAGACAACCGTCACACAGATACCATCACACACACAACCATCACACAGACAACCTTCACACAGACAACCATCACACAGACAACCATCACACAGACAACCATCACACAGACAACCGTCACACAGATACCATCACACACACAACCATCACACAGACAACCGTCACACAGACAACCATCACACAGACAACCGTCACACAGATACCATCACACACACAACCATCACACAGACAACCATCACACAGACAACCGTCACACAGATACCATCACACACACAACCATCACACAGACAACCGTCACACAGACAACCATCACACAAACAACCGTCACACAGACAACCATCACACACACAACCATCACACAGACAACCGTCACACAGATACCATCACACACACAACCATCACACAGACAACCATCACACACACAACCATCACACAGACAACCGTCACACAGATACCATCACACACACAACCATCACACAGACAACCATCACACAGACAACCGTCACACAGATACCATCACACACACAACCATCACACAGACAACCGTCACACAGACAACCATCACACAGACAACCATCACACACACAACCATCACACAGACAACCGTCACACAGATACCATCACACACACAACCATCACACACACAACCATCACACACACAACCGTCACACAGACAACCATCACACAGACAACCGTCACACAGACAACCATCACACAGACAACCATCACACACACAACCATCACACAGACAACCGTCACACAGATACCATCACACACACAACCATCACACAGACAACCGTCACACAGACAACCATCACACAGACAACCATCACACACACAACAATCACACACAAGTCACACATACCATCACACACACAACCATCACACAGACAACCATCACACAGACAACCGTCACACAGATACCATCACACACACAACCATCACACACACAACCATCACACAGACAACCGTCACACAGATACCATCACACACACAACCATCACACACACAACCATCACACAGACAACCGTCACACAGATACCATCACACACACAACCATCACACAGACAACCATCACACAGACAACCGTCACACAGATACCATCACACAGACAACCATCACACACACAACCATCACACAGACAACCATCACACAGACAACCATCACACAGACAACCATCACACACACAACCATCACACACACAACCATCACACAGACAACCATCACACAGACAACCGTCACACAGATACCATCACACAGACAACCATCACACACACAACCATCACACACACAACCATCACACAGACAACCATCACACAGACAACCATCACACACACAACCATCACACACACAACCATCACACACACAACCATCACACACACAACCATCACACACACAACCATCACACACACAACCAACACACAGATACCATCACACACACAACCATCACACAGACAACCATCACACACACACACACACACAACCATCACACAACCATCACACACAACCATCACACACACAACCATCACACAGACAACCATCACACAGATACCATCACACACACAACCATCACACAGACAACCATCACACACACAACCATCACACAGACAACCATCACACAGATACCATCACACACACAACCATCACACAGACAACCATCACACAGACAACCATCACACAGACAACCGTCACACAGATACCATCACACACACAACCATCACACAGACAACCATCACACAGACAACCGTCACACAGATACCATCACACACACAACCATCACACACACAACCATCACACACACAACCATCACACACACAACCATCACAGACAACCGTCACACAGATACCATCACACACACAACCATCACAGACAACCATCACACACACAACCATCACACACACAACCATCACAGACAACCGTCACACAGATACCATCACACACACAACCATCACACAGACAACCATCACACAGATACCATCACACACACAACCATCACACACACAACCATCACACAGACAACCATCACACACACAACCATCACACACACAACCATCACACACACAACCATCACACACACAACCATCACACACACAACCATCACACAGACAACCATCACACAGACAACCATCACACAGACAACCATCACACACACAACCATCACACAGACAACCATCACACAGACAACCATCACACAGATACCATCACACAGACAACCATCACACACACAACCATCACACACACAACCATCACACACACAACCATCACACAGACAACCATCACACACACAACCATCACACAGACAACCATCACACACACAACCATCACACACACAACCATCACACACACAACCATCACACAGATACCATCACACACACAACCATCACACACACAACCATCACACACACAACCATCACACACACAACCATCACACACACAACCATCACACACACAACCATCACACACACAACCATCACACAGACAACCATCACACAGACAACCATCACACAGATACCATCACACAGACAACCATCACACAGACAACCATCACACAGACAACCATCACACAGACAACCATCACACAGACAACCATCACACACACAACCATCACACAGATACCATCACACAGACAACCATCACACACACAACCATCACACACACAACCATCACACACAACCATCACACACACAACCATCACACACACAACCATCACACACACAACCATCACACACACAACCATCACACACACACACACACAACCATCACACAGACAACCATCACACACACAACCATCACACAGACAACCATCACACACACAACCATCACACACACAACCATCACACAGACAACCATCACACACACAACCATCACACAGACAACCATCACACACACAACCATCACACAGACAACCATCACACAGATACCATCACACACACAACCATCACACACACAACCATCACACACACAACCATCACACACACAACCATCACACACACAACCATCACACACACAACCATCACACAGACAACCATCACACACACAACCATCACACACACAACCATCACACACACAACCATCACACAGACAACCATCACACACACAACCATCACACACACAACCATCACACACACAACCATCACACACACAACCATCACACACACAACCATCACACAGACAACCATCACACACACAACCATCACACACACAACCATCACACAGACAACCATCACACACACAACCATCACACACACAACCATCACACAGACAACCATCACACACACAACCATCACACACACAACCATCACACACACAACCATCACACACACAACCATCACACAGACAACCATCACACACAACCATCACACACACGACCATCACACACACAACCATCACACACACAACCATCATCACACAGACAACCATCACACACACAACCATCACACACACAACCATCACACACACAACCATCACACACACAACCATCACACACACAACCATCACACACACAACCATCACACACACAACCATCACACACACAACCATCACACACACAACCATCACACACACAACCATCACACACACAACCATCACACACACAACCATCACACACACAACCATCACACACACAACCATCACACACACAACCATCACACACACAACCATCACACACACAACCATCACACACACAACCATCACACACACAACCATCACACACACAACCATCACACAGACAACCACACAGACAACCATCACACACACAACCATCACACACACAACCATCACACACACAACCATCACACACACAACCATCACACAGACAACCATCACACACACAACCATCACACACACAACCATCACACACACAACCATCACACACACAACCATCACACACACAACCATCACACACACAACCATCACACACACAACCATCACACACACAACCACACACACAACCATCACACACACAACCATCACACACACAACCATCACACACACAACCATCACACACACAACCATCACACACACAACCATCACACACACAACCATCACACACACAACCATCACACACACAACCATCACACACACAACCATCACACACACAACCATCACACACACAACCATCACACACACAACCATCACACACACAACCATCACACACACAACCATCACACACACAACCATCACACAGACAACCATCACACACACAACCATCACACACACAACCATCACACACACAACCATCACACACACAACCATCACACAGACAACCATCACACAGACAACCATCACACACACAACCATCACACACACAACCATCACACACACAACCATCACACAGACAACCATCACACAGACAACCATCACACAGACAACCATCACACAGACAACCATCACACAGACAACCATCACACAGACAACCATCACACAGACAACCATCACACAGACAACCATCACACAGACAACCATCACACACACAACCATCACACACACAACCATCACACACACAACCATCACACACACAACCATCACACACACAACCATCACACACACAAACATCACACACACAACCATCACACACACAACCATCACACACACAACCATCACACACACAACCATCACACACACAACCATCACACACACAACCATCACACACACAACCATCACACACAGGTTCAATTTTTCTTTCTCTGATTCGCTCTGAGGTTTCTAATTCTTTTCCATTCAAACTTTCCTAACTTTTATCTTCATTACATTCCCTGTTAGATCAACCAGCTTCCTTTAATAAATATTATTATTACTATTATTCTGATTTTTATTATTGCCAGTATTATTATTGTGATTATTATTGCCATTATTATTATCATGATTGATAAACATTGAGTCTGTGAGGTAATCCTGTTTAATCCAGGTGGAAAAACGAGGGGAAATTTAATTTTTTTGGATTATTATCCCCCCTCCCCCCCCCGGGTGGGTCGGGGGAACTGGAGAGAAAACGATAGAGAATTAACAATTATTAGGAAACACGAGAAAGTAAAGGTAAGTAGGAAAAAGTCATTTAAGAATGAAAATAATCTAGTTTGATTATGAAACAGATGAAGTAATGATGAACAATCCGGCCAGAGTGCAAAACTTTTAACAGGCTTCCGTAAAATGGTGGGACCCCCACTAACTCCCAACGCAATAATTATTTCTACAAGTACAAGGTAGATAGCCGACTATCTAGAAAGCCCATTATTTTGCAGAGTATTTCAGGCAAATTAGGTCAGTTTTGTCCTTAGGATCATCTGACAACCAGGTACCCATTTTATTGATAGGTGAACAGGGACAGCAGGTGTCCTAAGGAAACTCGTCCTAATGTTTCCACCCTTACCAGGGATCGAACCAAGGATCTCAGTGCGTCAGCTGAGTACGCTAACAGTCGAGCTACGGAACACGTTAATGCAACACTCGCTAAAACGAACTCTAATTAGAATGAACCAGAACAAATTAGAATAAGGCAGAGCAAATTGGAAGTCTCCAGAGCAAACTTCCAGAACTCAAAACTCCCAGAAGAAATTTTGTGTCAATTTGTATAAAGAGAATAGTGGCCCCTCAGGTCTCAAGCCGACACCTCAGACTGAATACTTTCTACCACGAATCTCGGGCTATGGTAGCATCTCAACCATTAGCCTCCTCTGCTCTCCCTCCTCCTCCTCTGCTCTTCCTCTTCCTCCTCCTCCTCCATCAGCTGCACCACCTCCCACACCTCACCGAGACGCCCCCTAACAACTCCAACTTGGAAAAATTGTGGCTAAAATGTAGACGGATCTTGTCAGAGGATGGGTGCTCGTCCCTGTGGCTCCCTTAAGAGTACCAGGAAAGGAAGGTGGGGAAGGCTGATTATTACCAGGTTCTGAGGATTCCGAGAAGGCATCAGGGTCTTTATTAATGGAGTACACAGCCGACAATTAGATGAATAAGATACAGGACTTCTTATTTTCCACAGTCTATAGTACTATAATGTCAGAACTGGATTGATAAATCCATTGGTTGGTGAAAGGTTTCCGTAGTAAAAATACCCAAGTGTTGCATATGTGTCTTATTCCTTGACGAAGGGATCCTTGAGGATTTAGTACTGGTGTAAGCTCACAAGGCAGGCTTCTTACCTAACAAGACGGGGACAGGGGAAAAGGGGTCAAACCCAGCTACAACCCAGAGGACATTTCCTGACGAGTTGAAGAATCTAATTAAATTATTGACCTCAGAGTGTTAGTGACGCTGGATAACTCAATTAGGTCTTTCCCCTAGGTACTTATTTACTGCTAGATGAACAGGGACACCGTGTGTTCTGAGGCTTGCTCATATGTGTGTCCCCTTCCCTGTTCTCTGAATACAACCGGAGTACTTCGGGTTGGAAGCCAAAAGCTCCGAGGAATTTGGCACAGAAGAGAGAATATATAAAAGGAGGAAGGTAAAAGAGAAAGGAAGGTGGGGATATTAGAAAGGAGCGTGTGGTAGTGGTGGTGGTGGTGGGTGCAAGACAGAAATGCTGTGGTTGTGGAAGCAGCACTGGTCAAAGAGACCTGCGCTGAGGTTCAAAGGCTAAAACAAATAAACAATTGAATTACAATAAGATGGGTCGGCCCTCACTCCACCGCGTAGATCCTCCCTCATGTTAGATGCATGAGGGAGGAAGGGAGGGAGAGACTACATTGAGAGGAAGGAAGGAAGGTAAAGGGTGAGGAGGAGGAAACAACATGGAGAAGAAATAAATGAGCGGAAAAGGAAGAGGAGAAAATAGGAAGAGAAGATATTGAGAGAGAGAGAGAGAGAGAGAGAGAGAGAGAGAGAGAGAGAGAGAGAGAGCTACTGAAACCTAAAAAAGTAAACAGTAAGGCTAAACGCACTAAAGAGAGAAACGAACATTAACCGTTTATAAAAAAAAGGTAAGAAAAACTGAAGGAAGATATAAAAAGCGTTAACAGGAAAAAAAAAGCAAGGGGGAATGTGGGAAAGAAAAATCCAGTAACAGGAGGAATGAGAATAACATGATATTGATGTTGGAGCAGAGGTAAGAATGAATGAGAGGGTTTGAACCCGGGGATGAAGTTGATGTCTTTCAGGCGAAACTAAATTACAAGCTGACTGTGAAGAATCACGTTGTAAATCTTGTAAATAAAGCAGCCAAGAAGCTAACAACACTTTGATGTAGATCGCATCAGCTCGACAGTAGAGGCTGCAAGACTTAGTACTAGACACAATTGCTCTCACAAAATGAGTGTGCTCTGTTTTCTTGCATTGCCTCCTCCCCCCGGTCTCATCTACGACTTCTTCACAGAATAGAGAACAGAGCAAAGACTACTCATCTCTCACCTGGACCCAGCCTGGACAGATCCGTCATTGCAGCAGAGCCCTCAACACCGGAGAGTTGTGGGTGGCTTTACTGTTATGTACAAGACCAAAATGGTCAAAATACTACACTTAGTTCCACTTCGTGGTCAACGAGAAGTGAGCTTCTACACAACAAGACGGGCAGCAAACAGCAACTACACTCTCTGGTTCTGTGCCCTTCTCAAGAACATCACTTCATTAGAGATCATTTATTTCTAAAATGACTCGAGTCTGGAGAATGTTTTCACAGCACAATGACATCGAAATAAAGTTAGTTGACCAAATGAAGTCGGTGGCTCACAGCTTCATCGTATTCCATATCTGTATGTCTTATAATAATAATAAAAAGAATTTCAATAGCAATAGCTCTTAGCTTGTAATTAAAGGTAGGAAATCTAAACCTAACCCAGTAAACCATTGTGTAAATAAAAAATTGGTTCGGAAAGCATAGAAGATATGAGAAATGGACTGTGTGAGAGAGAGAGAGAGAGAGAGAGAGAGAGAGAGAGAGAGAGAGAGAGAGAGAGAGAGAGAGAGAGAGAGAGCGCAGAGACGTGGGAAGTGTGCAGTGAGGAAGAGGGGAGATAGGCAAAAAAAGAAGAGGGAGAGAGGGGCGGACGCATGCACAATATTCTTGATAATGGAAATGCACTAAACAAGGGGACCCACAAGCAGGAGGAAATACAAAAAAAAAGCAGAGCAGCAGGAGTAGTTAATACACCTGCTCGGGGATCAAACAACTCTGATCTATCCTTTTCTATCTAGTTTAAAGGGATTCAGTGCTATAATTCTCCCTGTTTACAAGGCGTCTGAGAGATACAATGCTATCTTTCTTACTTTTAAATGAGTTTGTAAGGTACTGTGCTCTCTCTCTCTCCCAATTTTAAGGGAATTGGTGAGATGCACTTCTACCTTTTTTTTAAGAGGTTTAAGGGATACAGTGCTATCCCTTTCCGTATTTCTCCTCTGATATCTTATTTTAAGAAATTTGGGAGTAATGAACCCCCATTCCTTCTCGTATTTTCATTATATGTTAGCTTGCATGTTACTTGATTGTGTATACATGCGTGTATTCGTAGGAGTTACACGTGTGTGTATGTGTGCGTGTGTATGCTTAAGTGTTTTTATGCGTATATTTGTATGAGTGTATGCATTTATGAAGGGGTGTATGCATGCGTGTTTGTATGTCTGTATATGCGTGTGTATGCAAGTGGTGTCCCGTAGCTCGACTGCAAGCGCGCTCAGCTTGCACACTGAGGTCCTTGGTTCGATCCCCGTTACAGGTAGAAATAGGACGTGTTTCCTTAGACTCCTGCTGCCCCTGTTCATCCAGCAGTAAAATAGGTACCTGGGTGTTAGTCGACTGGTGTGGGTCGCATCCTGGGGATGCTCTGCATAGCAAGGGACTTTCTATATAGTAGTATATCACTGACATCAACTAGGCCTGTATACCTGGTACATGTCCTGGGGTGCCTCCCAGACCACTGAGTTCGACCGACAGAGTGCCAATGGCACCGTGTTACCGCGTCTTAGTCACAGTGCCGGCACCACTACTTATGAAGCTCTGTGTAGAGCTTTCAGTTGTGACTATGAAGCTCTACGCTGAGCGAAACGTTGAACAGGAGCAGGTGGTGGAAACGAGAAAGAGAAGGCCTCGACTCGTACTGATGGACCACACAGTAGCGATGGACCGGATGCAACACGTTGATGGACCACACAGTAGCGATGGACCGGATGCAACACGTTGATGGACCACACAGTAGCGATGGACCGGATGCAACACGTTGATGGACCACACAGTAGCGATGGACCGGATGCAACACGTTGATGGACCACACAGTAGCGATGGACCGGATGCAACACGTTGATGGACCACACAGTAGCGATGGACCGGATGCAACACGTTGATGGACCACACAGTAGCGATGGACCGGATGCAACACGTTGATGGACCACACAGTAGCGATGGACCGGATGCAACACGTTGATGGACCACACAGTAGCGATGGACCGGATGCAACACGTTGATGGACCACACAGTAGCGATGGACCGGATGCAACACGTTGATGGACCACACAGTAGCGATGGATCAGCTATAACCTAGGTGGACGATAGAGGAAATGCTGCATTAGGCCAACTACTAGAGAGGCGAAAACTGGTACGTAAGAGGATATTTACAAGACGTAAGGTTACCTGGAGGTTACCTGGAGGTTATTCCGGGGATCAACGCCCCCGCGGCCCGGTCCATGACCAGGCCTCCCGATGGATCAGGGCCTGATCAACTAGGCTGTTACTGCTGGCCGCACGCAGTCCGACGTACGAGCCACAGCCCGGCTGATCCGGCACTGACTTTAGGTATCTGTCCAGCTCTCTCTTGAAGGCAGCCAGGGGTTTATTGGTAATTCCCCTAATGCTTGATGGGAGGCTGTTGAACAGTTTTGGGCCCCGGACACTTATGGTGTTTTCTCTTAGGTGGTCACAGATATGTCAGAAAAGTATTTTTGCAGCAGTGCTCCTTCCTTCTTAAGTGGGTGTGAGTTGGACCTGCCTAGCATGGGTCAGTAGGCCTTCTGCAGTGCTCCTTATGTTCAGCTTGGGTGGTCAGAAAATGGAATGCCTGAACAACGCAAGGATGCACGGCTTCAAGAACAGGTATGGAAAGGTTCACAAAGGCACTAGCGGCCAGTGTGAGTCGTAGACCCAAGAGCTGTGACTCAACCTCAGTAACCACGTATAGGCGAGTACATTCAGAGGCTCTGGGAAGCAACACACATGTTCAAGATGGGAAAACCGCCGTGTTGATACTTTTATGAACAATTTTTAAAACCCGTTCTTCCCTCTCTCTCTCTCTCTCTCTCTCTCTCTCTCTCTCTCTCTCTCTCTCTCTCTCTCTCTCTCGAATACGTTCATTCGTGCCGGTCTTCTGCCAACCACGACCGGAGTTTGGACGAGAAAGAAACAGAGAAAGACTCGCCGTTTTGAGCGAAGGGTTATTCAAATGTGTGTTAATGGTCGGTGGGCAGCGATCTCCATTTAATCCGTGTGTTGTAAAATCAAATTGAATGAATCAAGGGAGTCGAGTATAAATTTCTGTTGCGGCTCTGTAGGTATTGACATTGTGTGGAGGCTACACACACACACACACACACACACACACACACACACAGCGAGGAGGACTAGGGGTGATATGACAACAACGTCCAAAATACTGAGAGAAATTGATAAGGTAAATAGGTACATTATTGAAAAGCTGGAATTAGGAACACGAGGACACAGCTGGAAGTTAAAAGCTCATATGAGCCACATGGACGTACGTCCTTTATCAGATCCAGTAATAAATATATTAACATGTTTCAACTGCTTGAAAATCGTATTTTGTTAAAATAGATTTAACAAACTAGATTCATTACAAATTAATTTAAGGCAAAGTCTTGCCGATGCAATTTTTTTATCGAAAAAAAAGCAGTTTAGGCCGTTTCTGTACAATATTTACTAAACCTGGCTCAATCTGAAAGATAGAGAGATGCCCTCTGAATGTCACATACAAGGCTATAAATTATTCCACACTGACAGGGTCAACAGGAAAGGTGGTGGAGTAGCGATGTATGTCAGAGACAATATAAATTGTTGTGTTAGACAAGATATAAAATTAGAAGCGTCAGCCACTGAATCTGTTTGGTTACAGCTTCTCGAGGGCCGAGAAAAACTAATTTTGGGTGTGATTTACAGGGCCCCAAATCTTGATAGGGAGTGCAGTAAACTTCTATGGGACGAAATTCGTAAGGCATCTACATACGAAAATGTTGTGCTAATGGGAGATTTCAACTATAGACAGATTGACTGGAGCAATTTGACAGGAAATTTAGAGTCAGGTGACTTTCTTGATACGATCCAGGATTGTTTTTTAAAACAGTTTGTGACAGAGCCAACTAGGGGAAATAACCTCCTTGACTTGGTTCTTGCCAGTAGGGAAACACTAATTAATAATCTTGAGGTTAATGATGAGCTTGGGGAAAGTGATCGCAAATCACTCAGTTTTAATATATCATGGAATTCCCCTAATAATGGCAATCAAGTCTCCGTCCCTGACTTTCGCTTGGCTGATTTCATAGGACTGAAAAATTACTTAGGTGGGCTGAACTGGAATGACCTGACTAAGGGTCAGGTAGGTGGTGATGGTTGCCGATATGATGCTTTCCAGGGCATAGTTCTAGCTGCTCAGTCAAATTATGTTCCAAATAGGTAAATCAGATCAAACAAAAATGATCCTAAATGGATGAACAATAGATTAAAATATCTGATTGGTCAAAAGAGAGGCATATATAGGCAAATCAAAAGAGGAGAGGGGCAATTAAGAAATCGATATATTCAGTTAAAGAGAGAAATAAAAAAGGGAATTAGAAAAGCAAAAAGAGATTATGAGGTTAAAGTTGCAAGAGAATCGAAGACTAACCCAAAAGGATTCTTTCAGGTATACAGAAGTAAGATCAGGGACAAGATAGGCCCACTCAAAAGTTCCTCGGGTCAGCTCACTGACAGTGATAAGGAAATGTGTAGAATTTTTAACACATACTTCCTCTCAGTTTTTACACAGGAGGATACCAGCGATATTCCAGTAATGATAAATTATGTAGAACAGGACGATAATAAACTGTGCACTATAAGGGTCACAAGTGACATGGTCCTTAGGCAAATAGATAAATTAAAACCTAACAAATCCCCAGGCCCTGATGAACTGTATGCAAGGGTTCTAAAGGAATGTAAAGAGGAGCTTAGCACACCTTTGGCTAATCTTTTCAACATATCACTACAAACTGGCATGGTGCCAGATAAGTGGAAAATGGCAAATGTGATACCTATTTTCAAAACAGGTGACAGGTCCTTAGCTTCGAACTATAGACCAATAAGCCTAACCTCCATAGTGGGAAAATTTATGGAATCAATAATTGCCGAGGCAGTTCGTAGCCACCTTGAAAAGCATAAATTAATCAACGAATCTCAGCATGGTTTTACAAAGGGGCGTTCCTGCCTTACGAATTTATTAACTTTTTTCACTAAGGTATTTGAGGAGGTAGATCATGGTAATGAATATGATATTGTGTATATGGACTTCAGTAAGGCTTTTGACAGGGTCCCACATCAGAGACTATTGAGGAAAATTAAAGCACATGGAATAGGAGGAGAAATTTTTTCCTGGATAGAGGCATGGTTGACAAATAGGCAGCAGAGAGTTTGCATAAATGGGGAGAAATCAGAGTGGGGAAGCGTCACGAGCGGTGTTCCTCAGGGGTCAGTGTTGGGCCCCCTGCTGTTCACAATCTACATAAACGACATAGATGAGGGCATAAAGAGCGACATCGGCAAGTTTGCCGATGACACCAAAATAGGCCGTCGAATTTATTCTGACGAGGACATTCGAGCACTCCAGGAAGATTTGAATAGACTGATGCAGTGGTCGGAGAAGTGGCAGATGCAGTTTAATATAGACAAATGCAAAGTTCTAAATGTTGGACAGGGCAATAACCATGCCACATATAAACTAAATAATGTAGATCTTAATATTACGGATTGCGAAAAAGATTTAGGAGTTCTGGTTAGCAGTAATCTGAAACCAAGACAACAGTGCATAAGTGTTCGCAATAAGGCTAATAGAATCCTTGGCTTCATATCAAGAAGCATAAATAATAGGAGTCCTCAGGTTGTTCTTCAACTCTATACATCCTTGGTTAGGCCTCATTTAGATTATGCTGCACAGTTTTGGTCACCGTATTACAGAATGGATATAAATTCTCTGGAAAATGTACAAAGGAGGACGACAAAGTTGATCCCATGTATCAGAAACCTTCCCTATGAGGATAGACTGAGGGCCCTGAAACTGCACTCTCTAGAAAGACGTAGAATTAGGGGGGATATGATTGAGGTGTATAAATGGAAGACAGGAATAAATAAAGGGGATGTAAATAGTGTGCTGAAAATATCTAGCCTAGACAGAACTCGCAGCAATGGTTTTAAGTTGGAAAAATTCAGATTCAGGAAGGATATAGGAAAGTACTGGTTTGGTAATAGAGTTGTGGATGAGTGGAACAAACTCCCAAGTACCGTTATAGAGGCCAGAACGTTGTGTAGCTTTAAAAATAGGTTGGATAAATACATGAGTGGATGTGGGTGGGTGTGAGTTGGACCTGATAGCTTGTGCTACCAGGTCGGTGCCGTGTTCCTCCCTTAAGTCAATGTGACCTGACCTGACTAGGTTGGGTGCATTGGCTTAAGCCGGTAGGAGACTTGGACCTGCCTCGCATGGGCCAGTAGGCCTTCTGCAGTGTTCCTTCGTTCTTATGTTCTTATGTTCTTATCCCACACAACTGATCAGTATTATTAACACAAAATCTAATCCCAATGCCAAATCATCTTTTTCGTCTTTGGTTAAAATTCTATATATTGAAACTTACCAGAAACTGTCTTAAATCAATACCTAAATGTTTTGTTTTCTTTAATTAATTAAACTGACACTTAATAGTCTGTTGTTTGAAGTGTCAGTAAAACGAGAGTTTTAAACTCGTGTAGTTAACGAAGGAGACAATAAAGAAATCGTAATAAAGTTGGTAGAATTACCGACAATATGTAAAGTAAAAGAACACAAGTACAACTAATGTGACATTTTATTGTGGCAACGTTTCGCTTTCGTTTCGGCTTGATAAAGCTCCTGGAGAGCGAAACGTTGCCACAATAAAATGTCACATTAGTTGCACTTGTGTCCTTTTACTTTACAATAAAGGAATCAAAACAATCTGTTAAGGGTAGTAAGTTTTTCGCTCTGAAATATAATTTCGCCATCTAATAATTCAATTAAGCAACTAAGATTTATTGGTACTTGGTGTAGCAACAGGTACAATAACAAGTGTAATAACAAGTGTAGTAACATATAGTAACAGGTGTAGTAACAAGTGTAATAACATGTGTAATAACAGGTGTGGTAATAGGTACAGCAACAACCATAGTTAAAGACCAAAGATTTATTCGTGAAGGGAAACTCGGGTTTCCCTTCAACTCCTCGGAACAAACTAATTTATTGTAATACACATCTACATAACGAATGATTTGTAATAATTTTTTTTTATTTTACAAATTATTATAACCACACATGACACAACAAACCTACCGGTCTGGAGGGAATATTTCTTTACAATGGATTAGCGCTTACTTTTGATAATAATAATTCTGTTTTTATTAGTTATTTTTTGCTATCGTTATCACATTGTTATTCACTAATTAACTCTAGCAAATATACATCAGTCAATGTATGTATGGAGAAACAAGCCACACAACGCGAAAGTAACAAAGCGTGTAATCTGTACTGGGGATCGATTGGGCGACCTCACTCACGCGAGCCATCCATCGTACCCATATGCAACTGTGCACACACCCCAACGTATGCAACCGTGCAACTTCCCTTCCCTCCGTATGCAACAGTGCTACTGTGCAAAGAATGGATATGGGGTGCACAGACTAGCCAACAGTGTCCACAGGAGGGCTTTGAGGTTCACCTCGAAGTGCTAAAAGTATTTTCTCAGTTTGAGGTTCAAACACTGTGGCCTGCAATCTAACCTGGTCACGCGAATCACGCAACTGCATCCGCCATGTTGGCGGTCGAGTATCCCTTTTACATTTAGTAGACATCGGACGTGACAAAACTCTAAGGTGTGGGACAAACGTATCACAGAGTCGCATTTTCTTCACATCTAACAGAAAAATTTGAGATGTACGTACAAGGTGCCCATTTTAGGTGCACCTGATATGTACACAGTTTTCAGGTTCTGTTTTTTACACCGCTGAAATTGACAGAGAAGCTTCAGAGTCGGTAGTTAGTCTGTCTCGGGGGGAAAAACACTCACGAAAGACAGAAGCGATGAAACGACAGTAAAAGGAGGATGCTTGTGTCAGTGCTACAAGTGCAGGTGCGGGGAGTGCTGTGGGGCGACTTGCTGGACCTCTGTGTATGTGATCATGTTGTGAATTCTTCATACCGTCAACTGTACTATAAATCTCCTCTACATAATGGAACTTTTTTTTCATAAATGCGAGTTAAATATAAAATTGCAGCCAAAATTAAACAGCCCGTGGAAAGGTCTTCAAAGTGCACGCTCTTCAATTATAAAACAACGTATCCATATAATTGAAAAGCGTATCGATAATTATCGATACGCTTTTCTTTTCCAATCGCATTGACGAAATTTTTATGTAGAGGAGCCTTATAAGAGCGTTGATCCTAAATATTTACTGTACACCTTAAGTTATGCATTTTATTTTCATTAAACCGTTGTTGTTGTTGTTGCCACTGTCAAGAGAAAGAGAGAAACTCACAGGGTATCGCATAACTCCTGGGGAATGGAAGGCAGTGAGGTTCAATTCAATAAATGGGAACGATGGGTCTAGTAACCTGGATCACGAACATCGAGGTGCCTCCCTTCCTGGAACGATGGGATAAACAAGGACAGTCACTGACTCGCCTGAGACAGAATGTTCGTTGCACAGGTGTGTGAATATTGTTGTCTTACCCAGTTACGTCTTGTGGTCGGCGCTCCTCCCAGATGGTGGGATATAATATACAAACCATTTCTGCCGTCTTCTCTCTAAACAACCCACAGTCAGAGTTTTCTAAACTACATTTTAAGTGGGGAAAATTTAGGCAAAATCGTTATGCTCGTCAAAAATCCTTACTTAGGAGAGAAACCACCTAGACTATTCTCAGAGTTAATAAAACTTGTCACCTAACGACTGTCCAAGATGGAGCTAAACGTCGCCATGCGGTTCATTCCCAAGTGTGAGCTTTTGCTGAGTACCAACCACGATATTGTGACTTTTTATTCAAAAAAATCTTATTATTTTTTTTACATTTCATATAAAATATTATTTCCAAATTTCACTTTTTTTTTTAACTTTTTCAAGCATTTTCTGGGGAAATTCCAAGTTTTCCTTTAAAATTACGATATTTATGGATTCCTTATTTTAGCATGTCCGAAACAGCATCCTTCAAATAAATACTTATTTTGTTACATATCAGAGGTAAACATCACATTATTCGTACGTCGGTAGACGTATGTCTGACCGCCAGTATGGCGGACGCTCACTCTTTAGTGGTACAAGGATGTATAGAGCTTTCCTACCCAGTATTAACCTTACTGATTAAAATTAATAGCGGGTGATGGAAGTTAATACCATATCGATCATTTGTAACGAATTGTGTTAAATAAAAATGTGAAAAACATTTCTGGGATTACATTTTTTTATTATTTCTTGCACAGTTTTCAACATTTCTTGACTAACTTTCCGTTTACTGGCATAGGTGAGTGCCTAGGTCGTCTGATACGTCGTACAAACATTGTTCTAGACAAGATGTGTACAACAGTTAGGTATTTTTATTGCGAAACATTTCGCCTACACAGTGGGCTTCTTCAGTCGAGTACAGAGGTAGCAAAAGCAGTAGAGATGTAAAGATGTAATCAGTCCATCACATTTGAAGACGTAGTTTTGAGGTGGTCAGTTAATGAGTCTGGAAAAGAGTTTTTGGTATTGAATACCATTATCATATTCATTGTTCTAAGCGCTGATGATATAAAATATAGAGATCGGTTTGGCATTGAACATCATTGGTGAACACATTAGGGAGATAATGGGTATACCTATCCTTAACCACTAGTTGAATACAGCTAATTTTTCTTGTCTGTTTTTATCATGGCTGACGGTAGATCGAGTCTTCACCATACCATGTGCTGAATGACCCACACGGGATTAGTGCTCCACATGTAATAATAAATATCCTGAACCGTATATAAGTCTCCTTTTCCTCAGAAACTGTCACATAACCAACGGTTAATTTCCCAGACAGGTGCTGATGCAAATATATGAAGTAGATGGTAAGGTTGTTACGGGTTACGAAGTGTCTTCATGAGGACACGAGGCATTAGACAACCCTGACAACAACATGCATCCCTGAGAGTCTGTTTTATTTGCATTGCAAGTTACTACAAAGATATACTTGTCCACATTTATGCTATAGCGGATTATAGATCATTTGAGGCTTCTAACTGAATTTGCTTTACATTCAAATGCGAGTGGAATGTAAAACTGAGTAATGACTTATTCTGCGAGAATTTAAATACAAGATAAATAGTATCGATGCATAAGAGTGAAATAATTAAGCATCTTTATCGAGAGGTATGATGTCCAGGATGCATGGTATGATGTCCAGGATGCATGGTATGATGTCCAGGATGCATGGTATGATGTCCAGGATACATGGTATGATGTCCAGGATACATGGTATGATGTCCAGGATGCATGTTATGATGTACAGGAGGTATGGTATGATGTCCAGGATACATGGTATGATGTCCAGGATACATGGTATGATGTCCAGGATGCATGTTATGATGTACAGGAGGTATGGTATGATGTCCAGGATACATGGTATGATGTCCAGGATACATGGTATGATGTCCAGGATACATGGTATGATGTCCAGGATACATGGTATGATGTCCAGGATACATGGTATGATGTCCAGGATGCATGTTATGATGTACAGGAGGTATGGTATGATGACCAGGATACATGGTATGATGTCCAGGATACATGGTATGATGTCCAGGATACATGGTATGATGTCCAGGATACATGGTATGATGTCCAGGATGCATGTTATGATGTACAGGAGGTATGGTATGATGTCCAGGATGCATGGTATGATGTCTAGGAGGTATGATACGATCAGGAGGTATGGTATGATGTACAGGATACATGGTATGATGTCCACGATGCATGACATGAATTTCATGGTGTGATTATAGGAGGAATGATTAGTGGAATGATGTAAAAAATAGTGGAAAGAGAGAGGGAGAACCTTGAATAATTTTTGCAACGTAAAAACCATGCAAAATAGCAACAGATAAAAAAAATGTGAGGGAATGTAAAACAAGACCAATGAAGAAACTAGGTGAGGCATCATCAGCAAATTTAGTAGAGAAAGAGAGTTTCAGAGAGAGAGATATGAGAATAAAGAGCCTGGGGTGTAAATGAAGTTGGCGCTGGAAGAGTGCCGGTGGCGAGATGCTGGATGGGGAGGAGGTGATACTGGAGAGAGAGAACATTTTGAGAAAGTAATTTTAGGCTAGTAAACTTATTTACGAGGGCAAGGAGGAGGAGGGAAAGACCAGGAGTACCAAGGAAGTGGACGTGACGGTTAGGGGGGCAAGCTGAAAGGAAGTGAAGTACTGGGCATGGGTTACATTAAAGCTAAATTTCTGAAAGTAGGAAGGAATATAGCTTTGGAACAATACACAAATAACCCGCACATTGGAGAGAGAAAGACAGTGATTACGACGATATTTCGGTCGACTTGGACCATTTATAAGTCACACCGAAGTCGGTCCGAAATGTCGTCGTTAGCTTCTCTCTCCCATGTGCGAGTTATTTGTGTATTGTTCTAGTCACGTATTGCACCTTCTTACTCTTTATATTTTTTGGAACAGTTGGGGCATTTGCTGAATGTATGGGAAAATAGAACGCACCATAGGTTAAACAGAGAGCCTTCATATATGCTGAAGTTATGGGAAAATAGAACGCACCATAGGTTAAACAGAGAGCCTTCATATAATGTCTTTGCATATTGTTTCTATAAGTCAAATATGAAATTAGAAATGCTTTTTGAGATATCTTTTTTTAGCGTTTACTAAACACAATGATCCCCACTCTCGTTCCTAACAAGATCCAGTACCTCAACTATGTAAACATCGAGAGTCCTTGTGTCGGAGGTTTCCAGCTTGAAATGACCGGATGACTGAGGTCAGGGCAAGATCGTTCGTCCGGTGTTCGGAGCAGCAGTGTTTAGTCTACCCAATACGAACACCAAAGTGATTCTAAAAAGTTCGAAAATATAAATTCTGTTCCTACCAAGCTTCGGATCATGAACGTTCTTCCGGCTAAGGCTCGAATCACAAACGTGGCTTATAGTGTTAGATCAGCCGCCGTTCTGGACATAGACGTTCATCGTTCCATTTTCTTGCCACAAACGTTCAACATGTCATGGTTCAGATCGTCCAGCCAACGTTCAGAGCACAAACATTCATCATCCGAGCAACGTTCAGACCGCAACGTTCGTTCGGGCAACGTTCAGAGAGCTGTTGAATATGGAGAGAGCCATTATGTGCTCCCGTCTGTGAAATTAAATTACAGTCTCTGTTCAGCCCTCCCTCACGTCCCTCCTTCCATTCATATCTCTCACTATCTCTCTCTTTCCTTACTTCTTGAACCTCTTCTTCTCCCATTGTCATCTCTCTTGTACCCCTTTCACTGTCTTTCACATTCCCCAGCCTCTATCATTCTTCCTCGTATTTCTCATTCTCCTTCCCTCTCCCGAATTTTTTTCCTTTCCTACCCTCTGCCTCGTTTTCCGTCTCGAACTTACTCTCCCTTGCCTTCTCTCCCTCTCTTCCTCCCTTTCCTTCCCTCTTCCTCTTCCTCTCCGTTCCTCGGCCAGCTCGGCTTTTCCCCACTACACAAGGCTGGTGCATTCACCACTATGCTAATACCGCTGTAAATGTCTGCGTGTATATTTGTTACTGCAGTTTCTCACGCTGGTGCAGCCACTGTATAGTGAAGTGTGTATAGTATGTTGTGTGTGTGTGTGTGTGTGTGTGTGTGTGTGTGTGTGGGTGGGTGGGGTGAAGTATACTGTGTGTGTGGGAGGGTGAAGTATACTGTGTGTGTGGGGAGGGTGAAGTTACTGTGTGTGTGGGGAGGGTGAAGTATACTGTGTGTGTGGGGAGGGTGAAGGTACTGTGTGTGTGGGGAGGGTGAAGTATACTGTGTGTGTGTGTGTGTGTGTGTGTGTGTGTGTGTGTGTGTGTGTGTGTGTGTGTGTGTGTGTGTGTGTGTGTGTGCATGAAGCACAAATAACCAGCACACAGGAGAGAGAAACTCACGACGTTTCGGTCCGACTTCGATCATATATAAGTCATACTAACACAAGAGAGAGAGGGAGCCAGTATATATATATATATATATATATATATATATATATATATATATATATATATATATATATATATATATATATTATAATATGTCGTGCCGAATATGTAAAACTGGTCAATTATCAAGAACTCATTTAAAATTAAGTCCTTTCCAAAATTTTCTCTTATACGTTTAAAGATATATTTTTTCATTAATGTTCATGTAAAAATTTTTAATTTTGCACCAAAAGAAACTTAGAAAACTTACCTAACCTTGTTATAACAAGAGTAATTTATTTTAGCCTAACCCAACTAAATATATTTTAGATTTGTTTACAGTAATTTAATACTAAACAAGCACAATGAAATATATTTTTTTCGTTAGGTTCAGAATGATTTTGGCGAAATTATTGCATACACAAATTTTCGCTTGTCTTATATGGCAAGATGAGCGTTGCTATTTAAGCCAAGATCGCAAATTCTGCCTATTCGGCACGACATTATATAGGCGAAGGGAACAGGGACGGTGATACATGGTGAAATGTGGATAGCTGAAATGTGTATTAGGAGTGTGTATGAGTGCTCAAGTGTGTATGGTTATTGTCTATTTTGAGTGAGTATAGTGCGCATGGTGAATGTGTATAGTGACATCTTTCCATAAATACACACCTTTCAGCATCACTAATCGCAACTATTCCTTCCAAATCAGTTTCTCATCCTGTTGACCCGTCTTCATTTAGGTGTTTCCAGGAGCACACAGCGCAACCTAACGAGAAATGATAGTAAAAGGATCCATGGGGGATAATCACGTCTGAAGAACTTACATTGTGAGAACACACACATGAGGATGAACAAGCACTGCAGGAGGCCTACTGACCCATGATACTCGTGTAAGGTCTTGTACATTACAATTTTCATATACTGTAAACGCGAGGAATGCGATTAGTGAAAAGAACGTTGAAATCAGCACCTGATTCACTGCTGGTCAGACTCATACACTCAGATATGTTAGTGGTGTGACAGTATCGCCAATTTAAAGACTCTTCACTTATGAATAAATGCTATAGACAGCTGACAAGTTGATAAATGAAATACTTGTGCAACATTTGGGTAACTTTATTTTGGAAACTTTTCGCCAGACAGTGGATTCTTCAGTCCAACTGAAGGAAAGGTGGAATGTGAGGACTTTGAGGGAATCAGTCCATCAGTCTTAAGATACAGTATGTAAAAACAAATAAGAATTCAAATGAAATTGACAAATTCACACCTACACAGTTCATCCAAAAATTCTCAAAAAAAAAGTATTGAAATTTTGAAGCCGATCCAAAAAATCATTATCAAGTTAATGGACAAAAAAATAAGATTCAGATTAATTAAACCGTCAAATTTGCACCTACGCAGCCCAAATCTCACCCAGCCTTTCCTTCCTCTATGAAGCACATGCATGAAAAGTTTCAAGCCAATAAGAAGAACCATTCTCCAGTTATGGAAGCTTCCGAAGAAAAAATCCTAATAAAAAAAAAACTCTTTAAATATTCTATTTTCCACAGTAACAATTTTGCCCCATAACAGTGATAAACTCGGTTATAAACTGCAAATACCATTCAAAGTTCCGGTCAAATCTGAGTATTACTCCGAGAATAATAAAAAAATATATCGGTTCATCGCGCGTCACCGATCTTAAAAAAAGAGCATCGACCTGGCGAGCCTCGCTGGGGTTACCAACGTGCCAATTCCTGTTTGTTTATTTACCTGAAATCCGCCGCCAGCAATATTTCCCACGTGAGTATTGACGCTGCTAGCGTAGCGTGTAGCGCTCGCTACCAGTGTAGCGCTCGCTACCAGTGTAGCGCTCGCTACGAGTGTAGCGCTCTCTACGAGTGTAGCGCTCTCTACCAGTGTAGCGCTCTCTACGAGTGTAGCGCTCTCTACCAGTGTAGCGCTCTCTACCAGTGTAGCGCTCTCTACCAGTGTAGCGCTCTCTACCAGTGTAGCGCTCTCTACCAGTGTAGCGCTCTCTACCAGTGTAGCGCTCTCTACCAGTGTAGCGCTCTCTACGAGTGTAGCGCTCTCTACCAGTGTAGCGCTCTCTACCAGTGTAGCGCTCTCTACAAGTGTAGCGTGTAGCGCTCTCTACCAGTGTAGCGTGTAGCGCTCGCTACCAATGTAGCGCTCGCTACCAGTGTAGCGCTCTCTACCAGTGTAGCGCTCTCTACCAGTGTAGCGCTCTCTACCAGTGTAGCGTGTAGCGCTCTCTACCAGTGTAGCGTGTAGCGCTCGCTACCAGTGTAGCGTGTAGCACTCTCTACCAGTGTAGCGTGTAGCACTCTCTACCAGTGTAGCGTGTAGCACTCTCTACCAGTGTAGCGTGTAGCACTCTCTACCAGTGTAGCGTGTAGCACTCTCTACCAGTGTAGCGTGTAGCACTCTACCAGTGTAGCGTGTAGCACTCTCTACCAGTGTAGCGTGTAGCACTCTCTACCAGTGTAGCGTGTAGCACTCTCTACCAGTGTAGCGTGTAGCACTCTCTACCAGTGTAGCGTGTAGCACTCTCTACCAGTGTAGCGTGTAGCACTCTACCAGTGTAGCGTGTAGCACTCTCTACCAGTGTAGCGTATAGCACTCTCTACCAGTGTAGCGTGTAGCACTCTACCAGTGTAGCGTGTAGCACTCTCTACCAGTGTAGCGTATAGCACTCTCTACCAGTGTAGCGTGTAGCACTCTCTACCAGTGTAGCGTGTAGCACTCTCTACCAGTGTAGCGTGTAGCACTCTCTACCAGTGTAGCGTGTAGCACTCTCTACCAGTGTAGCGTGTAGCACTCTCTACCAGTGTAGCGTGTAGCACTCTCTACCAGTGTAGCGTGTAGCACTCTACCAGTGTAGCGTGTAGCACTCTCTACCAGTGTAGCGTATAGGACTCTCTACCAGTGTAGCGTGTAGCACTCTCTACCAGTGTAGCGTGTAGCACTCTACCAGTGTAGCGTATAGCACTCTCTACCAGTGTAGCGTGTAGCGTTCCCTACCAGTGTAGCGTGTAGCGCTCCCTACCAGTGTAGCGTGTAGCGCTCTCTACCAGTGTAGCGTGTAGCGCTCCCTACCAGTGTAGCGTGTAGCGCTCCTTACCAGTGTAGCGTGTAGCGCTCCTTACCAGTGTAGCGTGTAGCGCTCCCTACCAGTGCAGCGTGTAGCGCTCCCTACCAGTGTAGCGTGTAGCGCTCTCTACCAGTGTAGCGTGTAGCGCCCCCTACCAGTGTAGCGTGCAGCACTCTCTACCAGTGCAGCGTGTAGCGCTCCCTACCAGTGTAGCATGTAGCGCTCCCTACCAGTGTAGCGTGTAGCGCTCCCTACCAGTGTAGCGTGTAGCGCTCTCTACCAGTGTAGCGTGTAGCGCTCCTTACCAGTGTAGCGTGTAGCGCTCCTTACCAGTGTAGCGCGTAGCGCTCTCTACCAGTGTAGCGTGTAACGCTCCCTACCAGTGTAGCGTTCCCTACTAGTGTAGCGCTCTCTGCCAGTGTAGCGTGTAGCGCTCCTTACCAGTGTAGCGTGTAGCGCTCCTTACCAGTGTAGCGCGTAGCGCTCTTTACCAGTGTAGCGTGTAGCACTCCTTACCAGTGTAGCGTGTAGCGCTCATTACCAGTGTAGCGCGTAGCGCTCTCCACCAGTGTAGCGTGTAACGCTCCCTACCAGTGTAGCGTTCCCTACCAGTGTAGCGTGTAGCGCTCGCTACCAGTGTAGTGTCGAGCGCTCGCTACCAGTGTAGCGTGTAGCGCTCGCTACCAGTGTAGCGTGTAGCGCTCGCTACCAGTGTAGCGTGTAGCGCTCGCTACCAGTGTAGCGTGTAGCGCTCGCTACTAGCGTAGCGTGTAGCGCGTGTAGCGCTCGCTACCAGTGTAGCATGTAGCGCTCCCTACCAGTGTAGCGCTCCCTACCAGGTCTGGCATACTGGTCCTGCAGGTCTGGCGTACTGGTCCTGCAGGTCTGGCGTACTGGTCTTGCAGGTCTGGCGTACTGGTACAGCAGGTCTGGTGTACTGGTACAGCAGGTCTGGTGTACTGGTACTGCAGGTCTGGTGTACTGGTACTGCAGGTCTGGTGTACTGGTCCTGCAGGTCTGGTGTACTGGTTCTGCAGGTCTGGTGTACTGGTCCTGCAGGTCTGGTGTGCTGGTCCTGCAGGTCTGGCGTACTGGTCCTGCAGGTCTGGCGTACTGGTCCTACAGGCCTGGTGTGCTGGTCCTGCAGGCCTGCTGTGCTGGTCCTGCAGGTCTGGTGTGCTGGTCCTGCAGGTCTGGTGTGCTGGTCCTGCAGGTCTGGCGTACTGGTCCTGCAGGTCTGGCGTACTGGTCCTACAGGCCTGGTGTGCTGGTCCTGCAGGCCTGGTGTGCTGGTCCTGCAGGTCTGGTGTGCTGGTCCTGCAGGTCTGGTGTGCTGGTCCTGCAGGTCTGGTGTGCTGGTCCTGCAGGTCTGGTGTACTGGCCCTGCAGGTCTGGTGTACTGGTCCTGCAGGTCTGGCGTACTGGTCCTGCAGGTCTGGTATACTGGTCCTGCAGGTCTGGCATACTGGTTCTGCTGGTCTGGTGTACTGGTCCTGCAGGTCTGGTGTGCTGGTCCTGCAGGTCTGGTGTGCTGGTCCTGCAGGTCTGGTGTGCTGGTCCTGCAGGTCTGGTGTGCTGGTCCTGCAGGTCTGGTGTGCTGGTCCTGCAGGTCTGGCGTGCTGGTCCTGCAGGTCTGGTGCACTGGTCCTGCAGGTCTGATGTACTGGTACTGCAGGTCTGGTGTACTGGTCCTGCAGGTCTGGCGCACTTGTTCTGCAGGTCTGGCGTACTGGTCCTGCAGGTCTGGCGTATTGATCTTGCAGGTCTGGCGTATTGGTCCTGCAGGTCTGGTGTACTGGTCTTGCAGGTCTGGTGTACTGGCCTTGCAGGTCTGGTGTACTGGTCTTGCAGGTTTGGTGTGCTGGTCTTGCAGGTCTGGCATATTGGTCCTGCAGGTCTGGTGTACTGGTCCTGCAGGTCTGGCATATTGGTCCTGCAGGTCTGGTGTACTGGTCCTGCAGGTCTGGTGTACTGGTGCTGCAGGTCTGGCATATTGGTCTTGCCGGTCTGGTGTACTGGTCCTGCAGGTCTGGCATATTGGTCCTGCAGGTCTGGCATATTGGTCCTGCAGGTCTGGCATATTGGTCCTGCAGGTCTGGTGTACTGGTCCTGCAGGTCTGGTGTACTGGTCCTGCAGGTCTGGTGTACTGGTCCTGCAGGTCTGGTGTACTGGTCCTGCAAGTCTGGTGTACTGGTCCTGCAAGTCTGGTGTACTGGTCCTCCAGGTCTGGTGTACTGGTCCTGCAGGTCTGGCCTTCACTATGCACTCCATATAAAACCTCCTAATGTAATCTTGATAGATAAAATGTAACAGTATCAACGTTATTTTTTTTTTTTTTTTGCTCTTGTTATTTTGTTGAAAAAAATATCAGAAGAAATAATAGCACTATTTAAACTAGAAATTCTAGCAGAACTGGAAGCAACAGAACTAATAGTAACATAAATGTATTTGTGTGTGTTACTCGCAGAATAACCTGGCGTTGCCAGACCATACTTCGCTGCAGTCACCTTGTCAGAAGGTGGTTATGTGGGGCCCTCACCCCTCCATTCTCCCCACATTCATTTTTTGTTCCAGGAAGCTGATGTTGAGAAGTTGTAGGATTTACATTTCCATACCTGCCTTGTCAGGAGGTGGGTGTGGGGGACCCACTCCCCTGGTCTCACTTTTTCAGGAATCAGGAGCGAGCGAATAAAAGCTGATGATTTTTTGTATTATAAGTATAGAAAAACCTTTAAAGTGATGTGCCAAGGAACACCATACCCTGGAAACGTGTCTCAGAAATCACCAGGGACCCTCCATCCTCTGGGAACACAACCCAGGGGACACCCAGGGACCCTCCATGCCCTGGTAACGTGTCACAGTGACCTCCAGGGAGTGTCTCTTCCCTGGAAAAGCATCACAAGGACCAACAGGGACCCTCCATGCCTTGTTAACGTGTCATAGGGACCCACAGGGACCCTCCATGTCATGGAAACTCATCACAGGGACCCACATGGACCCTTTATACCTTGGGAGCGTGTCGCAGGGACCCACAGAGACCCCCCATGCCCTGGAAATACATCTCCAGGGACCCTCCATTCCCTGGGAACGTATCACAGGGGCCCTAAAGGACCCTGGGTGCCCTGGGAACGTATCACAGACACTCATAGTTCCTTCACTCTTCTTCATGTTGGGTTTTGATCAACACAAGAATAGAGAACTTTCTGTGGGTCGCTCTGCCTGAAAGGGGCAGAGAAGACCCTTTTTTCCAGAGAGATGTGGTGTGGTTTCGTCTGTATATTGTAGACTGGAGGTGGTGGTAGGGCAGTGATTGTCAACCAGGGGTAAATTTACCCCTTGGGGGTAAAAAATTACATGGCAAGGGGTAAATATTTGATGAATAATAATTCAATTAATTTTTTCTGATCTTGTTTTTCTGTACCTTTATGATGGCGATAAACTTTATGTATGGAAGTAAGGAGGGTAAATGGAGAAATATATCGAGCAAAGTCGGGTTAATGATGGAGGAAAAGTTGAGAATCCCTGTGGCAGGGTGTCGCGATGCTGTGTGAGGGGAGGCAGGTGTTTGTTGTCGTATATTTTGGGGTGGTATGCGATGTGTGGTTGTGAGTTACAATCATGTGGTGTGTGTGTGTACTCACCTATTTCTGGTTGCCATGGGTCCAGACATAGCTCCTGGCCCTGCCTCTTCACTGATTGCTACTAGGTCTTCTCTCTCCTTACTCCATGAGCTTTATCATACCTCGTCTTAAAACTATGCATGGTTCCTGCCTCTACATCACTTGCCAGTCTATTCCACTTCCTGACAACTCTGTGACTAAAGAAATACTTTCTAACATCTCTTTGACTAATCTGAATCTTCAACTTCCAATTGTGACCCTTTGTTTCTGTGTCCCATCTCTGGAACATCTCGTCTCTGTCCACTTTATCTATTCCTCTCAGTATTTTGTATGACGTTATCATGTCTCCACTAACCCTCCTGTCCTGTGTCGTCAGGCCGATTTCCCTTAACCTTTCTTCGTATGACATTCCCCTTAACTCTGGAACTAGCCAAGTTGCAAACCTTTGCACTTTCTCTAATTTCTTGACGTGCTTGATCAAGTGTGGGTTCCAAACTGGTGCTGCATACTCCAGTATGGGCCTGACGTACATGGTGTACAGAGTCTTGAATGATTCCTTATTAAGGTATCTGAACACTATTCTCAGGTTTGCCAGGCGCCCATATGCTGCAGCAGTTATCTGGTTGATTTGTGCCTCAGGACATGTGCTCGGTATTATATACTCGTCCCAAAATCTTTTTTCTTAAGTGAGGTTTGCAGTCACTGGCCACCTAGCCTATACTCTGTCTGCTGTCTTCTTTGTCCTTCCCCGATCTGCATGACTTTGCATTTGGCGGGGTTAAATTCGAGAAGCCAGTTGCTGGACCACGTGTCCAGCCAGTCCAGGTCTCTTTGTAGTCCTACCTGATCCCCATCTGATTTAATTCTCATTAACTTCATATTACCTGCAAACAGGGACACATCTGAGTCTATCCCTTCCATCATGTCATTCACGTATACCAGAAATGGCACTGGTCCTAGGACTGACCCCTGTGGAACCCCGCTCGTCACAGGCGCCCACTCTGACACCTCATCACGTACCATGACTGTGTGTGTGTGTGTGTGTGTGTGTGTGTGTGTGTGTGTGTGTGTGTGTGTGTGCGAGTGCGTGCGCACGCTCGCGCTAGTGGTGGTGTGAGGGACGTCCTACCACACACCCAGAGAACCACAACCTTCCCTTCTCTCCCCTCTTAAGTAAAAAAAAATCCCTTCTGGTTCCTCAAATTTTGTTTTGCCTCTCCAGCCTTAAAATACTCACACCCTATAAAACCCACAGCAAGTGGTTTTTTTTTTTTTACTTAAACATACAAACATACAGACCTGTTTCTCTCCCACACTCTCTCCCCATCCCTCCCTCCACCCCTCCCTCCACCCCTCCATCCCTTCCCCTCCCTCCATGGATTAATGAGTCAACTTGCAGAGTGAACATCGACAAGACGAACACAGTTCAAAATATATGCACAAAGCACAACATCCGAGCGATGAACGTCTTCACTCAAAAAAAAAAAAAAAATGGGTTTTCTGGGTTACGAGCATCACAGAGCCACCCGCCGTAGCTCAGTCAAACTACGGTAGTCTACCGTTGTTCGTGTGTGTGTGTGTGTGTGTGTGTGTGTGTGTGTGTATGTGGTGCCGAATAGGTAAAACTTGCGATTTTAGCTTACATAGCAACGCTCTTCTTGCCGAATAAGGCAAGCGAAAAATTTGTGTATGCAATAATTTTGTAAAATCATTCTGAACCTAACTAAAAAAAATATTTTATTGTGTTTATTATTCATTTTTTGTAAACTTATTTAAAATATATTTGGTTGAATTAGGCTAAATTAAATTGCGTTTGTTACAATAAGGTTAGGTAAGTTTTCCAAGGTTCTTTTGGTACAAAGTTGTTAATTTTTACATTTTATGTATATATATATATATATATATATATATATATATATATATATATATATATATATATATATATATATATATATATATATATATATATATATAATATTGTGTATGTGTGCGTGCGCGCGCACACATACAATAAACGTAGTTTAAGGTTCTTTGTCCAGGTTTCAATTATTTATTTCATACATTGTACTGTGTCTTCGCGCAGAAGACAGAATTGATAAAGTCAGTGAGGAAACAAATAAAGTGAGGAGACGACGTTGATGAGATGCACATGAACTAACGAGACACCAAGAAAGATCCTCTAAGAGATGGAAAGAAACAGACTTGGGGAAAAAAGAATTACGAAATAGATCACTGGATTCGAGTCTAGTGTAGAACACAGACGAAGGTGCTGAGAGACGGAGAGAGAGAGAGAGAGAGAGAGAGAGAGAGAGAGAGAGAGAGAGAGAGAGAGAGAGAGAGAGAGAGAGAAAGGGAGGAAGGGAGAGACTGACAGGAGGGATTGAGGGAGAGAGAAATTAGAAGCATGGACTGTGGGAGAGTGAGGGAAGTGAGAGAGAGAGACTAAGAGGAAGGGCTGAGCGAAGTGAGAGAAGGGAGAGGGAGACCGGGGGGAAAAAGAACTGAGGAAGAGTGAAGGGAGAGAGGAGAGGAAAGGGAGAATGGGAGGACGAAGAAAGAAGAGTTGAATGATCAACAGCATCGACCTTTTCCCCCTCCCTCCTTCCCCCTCCTCCTCCTCCTCCTCCTCCTCCTTCTCCCCCTCCTCTTCCTCCTCTTCCTCCTCCTCCTCTCCCTCCTCCTCTTCCTCCTCCCCCTCCTCCTCCACCTTTTCCTTACTGCTCTGCCCTCACGCCCGTCACTATCATCGCTGGCCCCGTTGCCTACACTTCCACCCCGTAAGCGGCTGAGGATCTGGGCAGGGTGTAAGGGTGCGACAACCCCTTCTACACTTGCGTCTATCGTGGGTCAGTAGGAACCCTTCTAGCGTCGGTCAGTAGGAACCTGTCCCCCCACAAGGGTCCAGTTAACCAGTTTTCCTGAATCCCTTTATAAATGTTACTTTACTCATACTCCAACAGCACGTCGTCACAAAAAAAAAATTGCTTCCACTCGTTCCTATCAAATACACTTACGCACGCTTGCTGGGAGTTTAACCCTCTCATACAAAACCTCCTTTACCCACATCCCTCCAACCTTTCCTAGGACGACCCCTACATTGACTTCCTTCAACTACAGATTTATACGCCCTCCAAGTCGTTCTATTTTGTTCCATCCTCTCTTAATGTCCGAACCAACTTAATCCTTCTTCAATCCTCTGGATAATACTTTTAGTAACCCTGCACCTCATAATCTCCAAGCTACAGATTCTCTACATAATATTTACACAACACATTGCCCTCAGACACGACATCTCCATTGCCTCCAGCCTTCTCCTTGTTTCAACATTCACAACCCATGCTTCACTCCCATATAAGAGAGTTGGTACCACTATTCTCTCATACAATTCCCTTTTTGGCTTCCATGGATAACGTTCTTTGTCTCGACATATCCTTCAGTGCACCACTCATCTTTTTTCCCTTGTCAGATATATGGTTTACTTCGTCTTTCATAGACTCATCTGCTGACAAGTCCACTCCCAAATATCTGAACACACTTCCTCCCTCCCTCTAATCTGATATCTAATCTTTCATTTCCTATTTTGTTATCCTCATCACCTTGCTCTTGTCTTTGTTCATTTTTAATTTCATTCTTTTACATACCCTCCCAAATTCCTTCATTTACTTCTGCAACTTCTCTTCAGAATCTCCCAAGAGCACAGTGTCACCAGCAAAAAGCAACTCTGACAACTCCCACTTTGTGTTAGATTCTTTAAATTTTAATCCAGAACTTCTTGCCAACACCTGAGCATTCACTTCTCTTACAACCCCATCTATAAATATATTAATTAAACAACCATAGTGAAATCATGCAGCCCTGTTTAAGGCCTACTTTTACTGGGAAATAATTTAAGTCTCCTACATACACTAACCTGAGCCTCACTATCCTCGTAAAAAATCTTCACTGCTTTCAGTAACGTACCACCTATTCCATAGATTTGCAGCATCTGCCACATTACTTCCATATCCACCCTTTCCGATGCCTTTTTCATTTCTAAAAATGCAACGAAAACATCTTTAACATTATCTAAATTCTGTTCATTTATATGCTTTACTGTAAACTCTGTCTACACATCCCTTACCCTTCGTAACGCCTCCTTTTTCATCTGCTATCCTGCTCTCCGTCTTACTCTTAATTTTTTTAATAATAACTCTACCATACACCTTACCAAGTTTACTGAACAGGCTTATTCCTCTATAATTTTTAAGCTGTCTTTAGTCCCCCTTTGCACCTATTACTATTATTATTATAATCACGACCACCACCAGCTCACCACAGCCTCACCACCACCTCGACACCACTTCACCTCGCCACCACTTCACCTCACCACCACTTCACCTCACCACCACTTCACCTCACCACTACTTCACCTCACCACCACCTCACCAGCACTTCACCTCGCCAGTACTTCACCTCGCCAGCACTTCACCTCACTACCACCTCACCTAACCACCACCTCGACACCACTTCACCTCACCACCACTTCACCTCACCACCATTTCACCTCACCACTTCACCTCACTACCACTTCACCTTACCACCGCCTCGCCACCACTTCACCTCACCACTACCTCACCTCACCACTTCACCTCACTACCACTTCACCTCACTACCACTTCACCTCGCCACCTTCCCAGTGTAGCGCGACGAAGATATCTTTCTCAGGCAACTTCCTCCAATATTTTCTCTGATAACACATAGAGCGCATCAAAGGCCTAATCTCCAAGCCTACCTGAATTCATTTCCAAACATCTTAGGTTCACTGAGAGAGAAATTATGAGGCAGTGATGGGGTTTTCTTCCCAGGATCAGAAGATGTACAATGGGGTGATGGGGGGGAGGGGGTTTGTGAGGTTTTAAAACGGTGAGTTTAGGTTTTAATAAGATTTTATGATTTAACAGGTTTGCCTGGTTTAATAGAGGTTTTGAATGGTTTAATAAAGATTTTGCATGGTTTAATAAAGATTTTGCATGGTTTAATAGAGGTTTTACATGGTTTTAAAGACGTTTTGCATGTCTTGATGGATATTTGCATGGTTTAATTGAGCTTTTTTGCATGATTTGATAGAAGTTTTGCTTGGTTTAATTGTTTTAGATTTAAGGAGGTTCTATATGGGTTTCGCATGATTTACGGGGTTTTGTATGGTTTAACAAGGTTTACATGCTCTCACGGAATTTTTGCATGATGTCACAAACCTGCCATAATTAATAGTTTTATGTGGTTTAATGAATTTTGTGTGGTTTAATGAGGTTTGTATGATTTAACGGGGTTTTCTTTAATTTAATAACTGCTTCCGTGGCTTAATTGCTTTCTATTTTTTCACACTTTAATAAGTTAGCATTTAACGGGGTTTCATAAGAACATAAGAATGGAGGAACACTGCAGGAGGCCTACTGACCCATACTAGGCAGGTTCTTCTCAAACTCAAACCCACTAACAAAAATATTTGCTGGAGGCGCAGCCAGTGGCCACCCATGGCCCTCCAGAATTATTACAACTACTGATGCCAATAACAAAATCTCCCCAACAAACACAGAATACAGCCTCGTTCATATTTGCTAATATACAGGGCCTTAAGCCATCCACCAACAACAAAATACCTTTTATCAGTGGACTTCTAGTGGAGTCTAATGCAATGTTTGCAGCCTTCACAGAGACTCACACAAAAGATCACTTTGACAGTGAAATATGGATAAGTGGTTACAACCTTTTTAGATGCGACAGAAAAAACAGGCAACAAAGGGGGGGTTGGCCTGTATGTCAAAGAGTCCCTTATCTGCACGGAGTTGCTGAACACCACAAATGAGGTAGTTGAAGTTCTATCAATAAAGATCGAGAACCAAAACCTAGTCATTGTGGTTGTATACAAGCCACCAGATGCAACCTCCCAACAGTTCAAGGAACAGCTACTGAAAATCGATTACTGTTTGGAAAACCTTCCAGCTCCATCCCCAAACATCTTACTGCTTGGTGATTTCAACCTAAGGCATACAAAATGGAAGAATGTAGCAAATAATGTTATAGCTGAAACAATCCCCGGAGGTAGCGCAGATGAAAGGTCACACACACATGAGCTACTAAGTCTCTGCGAAAAACACACCTTAAGCCAGCAGATAGTGGAGCCAACAAGACTAGAAAACACACTTGACCTTATCTTCACAAATAATGAGGACCTGATAAGAGACATAAGAATATCAAAAACAACTAATTCCGATCACAATCTAATCGAAGTCCAGACGTACATGCATAGGGGTCCTGAACAACAGAATGCATGTACCTGTGAAGGTGTCTTCACAAAATACAATTTCAACAACAAGAACATCAACTGGGACCAGGTAAACCATGTCCTAAACGAAACATGTTGGGAAGATGTCTTAAATGACATGGACCCAAACCAGTGCCTTGAAAGGATCAACTGCCTGGTAGCCGAAGCATGTTCTAGGCATATTCCCCTAAGAAAGAAGAAGAGCAGGAGTAAACTGGAGAGAAAAAGACGCTCCCTCTACAGAAGACGACGAAGAGTCACTGAGCTCCTCAGGAGTGCTAGAATATCTGATACACGAAGGGAGGCGCTGACCAGGGAAGTGGAAACTATCGAACTTAAGCTAAATGACTCTTACAGGAACCAGGAGAGGCAGGAGGAGCTTAAAGCTATTAGTGAAATTGAAAGAAATTCAAAATATTTCTTTTCATATGCCAAAAACAAGGCAAATACCACATCTAGTATCGGGCCCTTACTCAGACAGGATGGGACTTACACAGACGACAACAAGGAAATGAGTGAAATATTGAAATCCCAGTACGACTCTGTGTTTAGTGAACCACTAATCGGTCTGAGGATCGACGACCCAAATGATTTCTTCATGAATGAGCCTCAAAACTCCATAAATGTATGCCAGATTTCCGACATTACCCTAACTCCGATAGATTTCGAAAAAGCCATTGACAACATACCTATGCACTCAGCCCCGGACCCAGACTCGTGGAACTGTTTTCATTAAGAACTGCAAGAAACCCCTCTCGCCTGCCCTAAGTACACTATGGAGGAGGAGCTTGGACATGGGTGAAATTCCACAGTCACTTAAAACAACGGATATAGCCCCACTCCATAAAGGTGGCAGCAAAGCATTAGCTAAGAACTATAGACCAATAGCTCTGACATCCCACATCATAAAAATCTTTGAAAGAGTGCTAAGAAGCAGGATTGCAAATCACCTGGATTCCCAAAATCTGCACAATCCAGGGCAACATGGGTTCAGGGCAGGTCGCTCCTGCCTCTCACAACTACTGGATCACTATGACATGGCCTTGGATGCACTGGAAGAAAATCAGAATGCAGATGTAATATACACAGACTTTGCAAAAGCATTTGACAAATGCGATCATGGCGTAATAGCCCATAAAATACGTGCTAAAGGAATAACTGGGAAAGTGGGGAGATGGATCTTCAACTTCCTAACAAATCGAACACAAAGAGTAGTGGTCAACAGAGTTAAATCGGAGGCTGCCATAGTGAAGAGCTCTGTTCCACAAGGCACAGTACTCGCCCCCATCTTATTCCTTATCCTCATATCAGACATAAACAGAGACATACACCACAGCACCGTATCATCCTTTGCGGATGATACTAGGATCTGCATGAGGCTGTCATCTGCTGAGGACGCGGTTAACCTCCAAGAAGATATAAACAAAGTTTTCCAGTGGGCAACGGTAAACAATATGATGCTCAATGAGGACAAATTCCAACTACTCCGTTATGGAAAACTGGAGGAGATAATAACTAGAACAGAGTATACTACTGACTCCGGCCATACAATAGAGCGGAAAAATAATGTAAGGGACCTGGGAGTAGTAATGTCTGAGGATCTCACTTTCAAGGATCACAACAGTGCCACGATCGCACGTGCAAAGAAAATGATAGGATGGGTAATGAGAACTTTCAAAACGAGAGATGCCAAGCCCATGATGATCCTTTTCAAATCACTTGTTCTCTCTAGGCTGGAATACTGCTGTACATTAACATCTCCATACAAAGCAGGTGAAATCGCAGATCTAGAGAGTGTACAGAGATCCTTTACTGCACGTATAAGTTCTGTCAAGCACCCTAACTACTGGGAACGCTTGGAAGCACTTGACTTGTACTCGTTGGAACGCAGGAGGGAGAAATATATCATAATATACACTTGGAAAATCTTGGAAGGAATGGTCCCAAATCTGCACACAGAAATCACTCCCTACGAAAGTAAAAGACTGGGCAGGCGATGCAAAGTGCCGCCAATAAAAAGTAGGGGCGCCATTGGTACACTAAGAGAAAACACCATAAGTGTCCGGGGCCCAAAACTGTTCAACAGCCTCCCATCAAGCATTAGGGGAATTGCCAATAAACCCCTGGCTGCCTTCAAGAGAGAGCTGGACAGATACCTAAAGTCGGTGCCGGATCAGCCGGGCTGTGGCTCGTACGTCGGACTGCGTGCGGCCAGCAGTAACAGCCTAGTTGATCAGGCCCTGATCCATCGGTAGGCCTGGTCGTGGACCGGGCCGCGGGGGCGTTGATCCCCGGAATAACCTCCAGGTAACCTCCAGGTAACCCCCTTTTTGCATGGTTTAATGGGGTTTACTAACTTTCAAATGGGTTTTTGAGGTTTTTCATGAAGGCAGAGTAACATGTGTAATGACGCTTGCAGAGGCATTATGAAATAATCGTAATACAGGGGGAGTTGAATGATAGATCTAGGCCTTTCATGTTGCAATCAACATAACAGGCGCTTGCAATGTTGCAGAAATGAGTAAGAAGTCCAGGCAGATTAGTTCAGCAGAACGTTTTAGTTCGAGGTCAAACGTTCACCTAAACGTTGTGTTGCATCTTAAAATGACATGTGTAATAACGTGTGTCATGTGTTGTCTCATTATCAACACAAAATAAAATAATAACGTTGTGAATTGCTGAGATTTTCACAGTTGTAAACGAGCTGTGTGTGAGAGACGGAGGAAGAGAAGAAGAAATAAGAAGAGAAATAGAGAAGGGAGAAGAGAAGGGCGAAGACAAGGAGCAACAGCAGCAGGTGATAGAAGAAAAGGCTGTAATAAATATATGTGACTGGGAGGAGATGAAAGACAAGGGGATGGATAAAGTCAAGGAAGGAGGAAGGAAGGAAGCTGAGAGAGTAAAGATGAGAGTAGGTATGTATGAGATGAGAGACGATTTTAACATATAAAGGGAAAAAATGGGGTGCGTAATGTGTGTGTGGGGGTGGAAAGTCGTGGGAGGGAGTGTAATGAGGAGGGGAGTGGGAGGGAGGGTAGCTGGAAGAAGTTCTGGTTGGAGTGAAGAAAAAGGAGAGAGAGAGAGAGAGAGAGAGAGAGAGAGAGAGAGAGAGAGAGAGAGAGAGAGAGAGAGAGAGTGAGAGAGTGATTGAGTGTTTAAAGTGAAGAAAGTTCGCTAAAACTGAAGGAGGGTGAGAAGGAATATTTTAAAGTGAGAGGGTTTGCTTGGAGTGAGTGAGAGAAGGAAGGAAGGAAGGAGAAAGATTGGCTGAAGGTAAATTAAGCTAGGAAGACAGACAAGGTACGAGGGAGGGTTTGCTTGAAGGAGAAAGTATCTCAGCCTCCCGGCACATGTAGCTAGAGGTTATACCATCTCTTTACAAAGTTCTCAAGCGGTTATCTGTCTCTGTGGATTGTGCTCTAATGTTGCTAAAACCCATCTACCTCC
This sequence comes from Cherax quadricarinatus, assembly GCF_038502225.1. Taxonomy (NCBI): domain Eukaryota; kingdom Metazoa; phylum Arthropoda; class Malacostraca; order Decapoda; family Parastacidae; genus Cherax; species Cherax quadricarinatus. The sequence continues at coordinate 22,731,950 of NC_091323.1, forward strand.
ACAACACTCTAGTGGCTTAGTAAAACAGAATCACTCTCATCAATACATCTACATTAGTGTTGTGTTGACTGACAACATAATTCCTTCCCCCAGGGATCTCCAGCACCCTCCTAGGTATGTCCAAACTGCGCATGTTGCTCTGAGCGAAAAGTTCTCTCAGTTATTGCTGGTGGAAGGTGTACCCTTTCGTCAACACTCCCTCATGCAGTCATGGTCACTACTCTCCTCGCTTGTGTGTAATTGAACGAGTCCGACCTGTTCTCTGTCTTCATTATGGGGATTATTAAGACGTCTTCCAGTTATGCAGAAATTGTCCTGGTTCTATGAACCTACATATTGTATTCCCTTCCCTCAGGTCCCTTGTCTTGTGTCTGGTTCCTGCTCTTTTCACTTTTTTCACTTCCTTGTTGTGTGTATTCACCTTTGTGTACTCTTGTGTGGTTGCAGGGAGTCGGGTCTCGGCTCCTGGGTCCACCTCTTCGCTGGCCGCCAACTGGGTTTAGGATTGGCTTTGAGAGGCGTGCCATACCTCTTCTGAAAGCTTGGTATGGAGTCAGTGGATATCTTCCGATGTGGATTGATTTGTGCTGACTCTCATTCCTGCAAGGCGTCCACATATACAAGAAACAGTACAGCCCCGAGCACCGATCCTTGCCGAATCATCTTTGTTGAACGTGTATGTGTGTACTCACCTAATTGTAGTTGCAGGGGTCGAGACTCAGCTCCTGGCCCCGCCTCTTCACTGATCGTTACTAGGTCCTCTCTCTGCTTCCTGAGCTTTGTCATACCTCCTCTTAAAGCAATGTATGTTTCCTGCCTCCACTACATCACTTGCTAGGCTATTTCACTTCCTGACGACTTTATGACTGAAGAAATACTTCCTAACATCCCGTGACTCGTCTGAGTCTTCAGCTTCCAATTGTGACCCCTTGTTCCTGTATCCCATCTCTAGAACATCCTGTCTCTGTCCACTTTGTCTATTCCTCTCTATATTTATATATTGTTATCATGTCCCCCCTATCTCTCCTGTCCTCAGTGTCGTCAGGTTGATTTCCCTTAACCTCTCCTCGTAGGTCATACCTTTAGCTCTGGGACTAGTCTTGTTGCATGCTTGGCTAGGTGAGGGTTCCAAACTGGTGCCGTGTGTGTGTGTGTGTGTGTGTGTGTGTGTGTGTGTGTGTGTGTGTGTGTGTGTGTGTGTGTGTGTATGTGTGTGTGTGTGTGTGTGTGTATGTGTGTGTGTGTGTGTGTGTGTGTGTGTGTGTGTGTGTGTGTGTGTGTGTGTGTGTGTGTGTGTGTGTGTGTGCGCGCGTGCGTGTGTGTGTGTGTGTGTGTGTGTGTGTGTGTGTGTGTGTGTGCGTGCGTGTGTGTGTGTGCGTGCGTGCACGCGCGCACTCTTGGGTTTGTTTTTTTTGTGTGTACTCACATATTTGTGTTTGCAGAAGTCGATTCATAGCTCCTGGCCCCGTCTCTTCGCTGTATGTGTGTTTGTGTGTGTACTCACCTATTTGTACTCCTTTGTTATTTCAGGGGTCGATTCATAGCTCCTGGTCCCGTGTCTTCACTGTGTGTGTCTGTGAGTGTGTTTACAAAGTTTTATTTTTGATACATTCCATTGCATAGTTTTGGTTATTCTTACATGTATGTTTTAATACCTGACGGCGTTTGCAGGTAGATAAAACAGCATAAACTACACGTTACAACACGCCAATATAAACCACGATGGACTCTCCCGTGTTAACCTGTCACCGGTGTTGGTAACACTTCTGTCACCGGTGTTGGTAACACTGCTGCCGCCTGTGTTGGTAACACTTCTGTTACCGGTGCTGGTAACACTGCAAGGCTGGTGTTGGTAACACTGCTGTCATCGGTCTTGGTTACGCTGCTGCCGCCGGTGTTGGTAACACTGGTGCCACCGGCGTTGGTAACAACAACGGGGGTAATAACAACGGGGGCAACAACGGTGGTGGCAACAGTGGTTGTGGCAACAACGGTGGTGGCAACAGTGGTGGTGGCAACAACGGTGGTGGCAACAACGGTGGTGGCAACAACGGTGGTGGCAACAACGGTGGTGGCAACAACGGTGGTGGCAACAGTGGTGGTGGCAACGGTGGTGGCAACAACGGTGGTAACGGCCATTTTGTTGCTCTTAACGAGATTAAGCCATCAATCTAATCCAATTATGAAGAGTACCTTGCTAAGAGGAGGAGGAAGAAGAGGAGGGGAGGAGGAGAGGAAGGAAGAGTTGGAGCGGGAGGAGGAGGATGAAGAGGAAGAAAAAGGGATGGAGGAGGAGGAGGAAGAAGAATGGAAAAAAGAAGGGGATAAGGGTATAAGTAGTAATGGCCATAGCAACAGCAACAGTAGTAGTAGCAGCAGTAGTGAATGTAGTAGTAGTAGTAGTAGTAGTAGTAGTAGCAGCAGCAATTGTAGTAGTAACAGCAGCATTAGCAGTAGTACCAGCAGTAGTAGTAGTAGCAATAGTAGTGGTAGTAGTAACAGCAGTAGTAGTAGTAGTAGTAGTAGTAGCAGCAGCAGTAGCAGCGACCATCGCCACAACCATCACAACCACCACTACCATAACCACCATCATAACCACCACCATCTCCGCTACAGCTACCACTACCATCGCCGCCGCCGCCGCCGCCCCCGGCTCTTCAAAGGGGAAACTCCGGTAAGATCAACAATGTTAAAATTGCTAATATTGGTGGCACACCGCTCCAGCTATTTTGTTTGACGCGGCGGACGTGAGAGCCAGGGTGCGCTGCGGGCTGTTTACCCACACACACGCTAGCCTCCACCTCCACCACGCCCACAGTACCACCATCACGCCCCGTATGAGGACGCCCATGACCAATACACCTTCATGTGTGCAGACACGCAGACGTTGGCCTATATATTTCAACAATCTCGTACGCCCAAATCTCGTACGCCCACATCTCGTACGCCCACATCTCGTACGCCCACATCTCGTACGCCCACATCTCGTACGCTCACATCTCGCACGCCCACATCTCGCGTACCCACACAATATTTGCAGACACTGTCGCACACCCGCTCTGGCACACGGTTGAGATTCGATCCCATGTAACTACATACGAGTCTATATGTAAAACACACACACACACACACACACACACACACACACACACACACACACACACACACACACACACACACACACACACACAGCCTCAAGCACTACACTCCTAATAGCTGTTCCTTGCTCCTGAGAAACGCTATTGAAAAATGGAGATGGGTGAAGAGTTCTGTATCCTCTCTGTCTGTATACATATATTTTTATTTCTGTCTCATTTTCTAATGTAATGTACTGTATTTTATTATATTTACTACTTCACTTTAGATAATTACCAATTTTAAATTACCTAACCGAAATTGCTTGTTTCATACCTACCCATGAAACCCTGTATGAAGTCTGCTTTTAGTGTATCACTCTTCAGGAGACAGAAAAGAAAAAAAGACTTTATATTGAAACGTCGTGAAAAGTTCGCACCCAACTAAGCAACGTTTTAGTGGAGGTTTTAATGGATATATGTTTCATTAATTATATTAACAGCCTCAAGGTCGTTCCCCCCCCTTCTTGAAAAAAACTGAGGGGAGGGGGGGGGCTGTGATCCAAGTATTTACTTTGTTACTACATGACGACAGAGGGAGGAAAACATTTACTGCTGACAAAGAGGAAAATTAAGGTGACTTTCTTCGAACATTATTGAGCTGAATAGGAGTCTAGGAGTTCTTGTTGAAGTGTCTGTGTCTTGAGAAATAAACTGATTGCACAAGGCAATGAATATCAGAGACTGCAAGTCACAACAGCGGAGAATACAAGTCACAACAGCGGAGAATACAAGTCAAATAAAGAAGGATGTAAAATCTCAGTACCGGAAAATACAAGTCACAATGCGCTGCTAAAACTATTTACTACTTATCCTCAGATTAGAAATGAAACCTCAGGGCAACGTTTCTGTCTTTCCTGGACTTGTTAATGGTCCAGAAGGGATCAAAACGTCGTATAGTTTTCTCTTTCATTTGTTAAGCAAAAGCCGAACTACAAAAACACGACTTACAAAGAAAGACAAAAATACCATCGTTGTGAGACAGTTTAAAGGAGACATAATGACCACTTACAAATTGATAAATTAAAACAATTTTTTTTTGGCATTAACAACGAGATTATGCTTTCAAATTATAAACAAAACAGCAGGAAAAAACAATTGGTAGATGACTTGAAAGTAGTCCAACAGAAGATTTTCTGTGTAGCATCCCCCAGAAAAATATAGGATAAACTTAATGAAGAAGAAAAGAAAGGGCAGCACAGCTCTTCTTCTGGAACTTGGATGAGTTAACAACATGGGTACGATAAAGTAGTTCTTCTTAAACTACTGGAAATTTGAAACGTAAATTTATGTGGCAAATGGAGAATAGAAGACGAGGCACCAGAAAATTAACTTAGCTCTTGTTGCTACGAATAGGCATTACACACACACACACACACACACACACACACACACACACACACACACACACACACACACACACACACACACACACACACACACACACACACACACGAGTAAAACAACTAAGGAATTTATCCCCTACTTTTGTGTCCATGAGTCCGGCTGGAAGTGGGGAGGGTAGGGGAGGAGAGTGCTATGCTATAATCCACAAGTTACAAACACAACATTCTTGGGACGAGGCTCCGGCCATCCGTACACTGCCCACCGCCTCCTTGTGGTATATGATCCCCACCGTATGTGTGTTATATCACAGATAACGCGTCGTACTCCACGATGGTGCGTCGCCACAGAGGATGTCTTAGCCTGCGTGAAGCGTGTCAGTGGTCGCCGAAGTGCGGTCTTGCTGCTGACCGTGCTGCAAGTTGAGGCCCTGGCAAGCCAAGGAGCAGATTGAGTATATCCATTACATTGTTGACTGGATAACACCAATAGACCCATGTCTCAACTCCACAACCCGTGAATCCACATGGCGTAATTTTTAACCCTTCCCGAAACGCCTCGCACCCCTTCCAAAATGCTTCAGCGGCTATTGCCTCCTTTGGATTAAACCAAGTTGGACGCTATCGGAGGCTCGCAAACGAATAAAAGGAGAGACTTAATCCTCACCCCCCCCCTTTATCCCTAGACCTCCTCCCGGGAAAGGGTTTGGAGCCTCCGTCGGTGGTCGGTGATCCTCCATTGTCCGCAGGTCGCCAGATCGCTGCGCTTTTGTCAACACTTTGTGGGGGGGCCTTTTGGGAGTCGCTCGGCCGTCATGGTGCCCGCAGCTCTAGGCTCTTCATTTGGAAGAAGTGAATGACCGGCCACTGCCAGGAATGTAATCATCCAAAGGTATTTGGAATTACAGTTAACTTCATTCCAGTTTCCAGACATCCGAATATTTTTCACTGAGAAACCTTCTCCATTTTTTTTAAATCTGAAACTAAACGGGTTTGTGTATTTCACATTATTTTTTCTTTATTTCTTTAACGTCGCGTATCTGTGGCACATTTTGAATAGTCAGTAAAATACGTATCAGAATAGTTCATTAAAAAGAGCTGGCTACGTTTTTAACACCTAAAAGACTTTATAAAACCGAAAAATAAACTCGACCTTAACAGTGGGAAAATTGTCACGTAAACAAAGATTGTTCTCTGCCCTGTTTGTGTTCTATAAAACTGTAGTCTTATCCTGAATATTACGTAACTTATATATTGAAATAATTTATCTGTGTGTGAGATATTTCCCCTGTTCCACGAGTGCCGTATAGCCCCAACGGGTTTAGCCTTCACCATCAGTTTAATAAAACATTATTAATTACGCAGTTCAGCGTAAATATCCTTTCATCCGGACTGCCTCACTGTTGAAGTGTTCCTAATAGAAGAAACTGGAGTTATCCTTCCCATCTCTGAATCGTACATAATTACCTCATGTTCCCTTCACGCTACCCTTCCCATCCTTGAATCAGACCTGGTTACCTCATGTTCCCTTCACGCTACCCTTCCCATCCTTGAATCAGACCTGGTTACCTCATGTTCCCTTCACGCTACATAACTTTACAGATATTGTTCTTTAGTTTCAAAAATAACATTCAGAATCGCTGTGTAATGAACAGAATCCAGGAAGATGAAATATGATAAATATTAATTGATAATATCTTACAACGAAATGCTAAATCTAATAAGGCTGCATTCACATCAAAGGGGACGAGTCTAGTCTACTCACCAGAGTCATGTGACTTGAGTCAAAATGACTCATTTTTTTTCCAATCACACAAGAAGTCAGAAGTAGTCATGTCTGACAGTATCCTGTCGCCTATCAAGTGGTACACACACACATTCTCTCGTGTTTATATACTGTTGCGGTGTAGGAGTAACACCAACAGTTATTGAATCAGGATATGTAAGACAGATATTTGTTATATTTTGCGTATGGTAATGCATGATTAGAATCAAAGCACTGTGAATTATTTGGTTATTAACACACACATCCCAGGTTATTAAAAATAATTATATAATATTACCTGTTGAATTCACTCCAGCAGCAGCAGCCATTAACACAGCTGAGATGACGTCTCGACCCAGGTGTCTGGGATCACAAGGATCCCCAACAAGATGAATCAGATCCTCTAACTGCATGACGTTCCCACAACACTCGGTGTTAAACTTATGACTGAGGAAAAAAAAAATGGGTCTCGCATTGACTTGATCTGACTCGCATTGACTAACTTGGTGTAAACGTTTTTTTTTCGTTTAACAATTACTTACGAAATATCGTTCCCTTGAGTGGTCGAGTCACACAGAGTCGAGACTCGACTCTGTGTATGGATTATAGGACACTTGTGCAGACACTTACAACTTTACCGGATACGTTAATTATAGCAAAGTTAGATTTGGTGCAAAACTGAAAATTTATATACTCCATTGTCAAGAAAAAAAAATTAAATGTTCATAAATTTTTAGGGCAGTTCGGCCTAAATGACAGTTTAGGCTTATTAAGCAAGACACACATGACTGTAATATAGACAGATAAAGTAAACAAATGATATAATAATCTATATTAACCGGTAGAAATCAGTAATTAATATTCAGCATATATCAGCAAAGTAGTTATACGAGGCGTGTGGCAACACTACAGTGTTACACTGTGCTACAGTGTTACACTGTGCTACAGTGTTACACTGTGCTACAGTGTTACACTGTGCTACAGTGTTACACTGTGCTACAGTGTTACACTGTGAGTGCTGCAGTGTTACACTGTGAGTGCTGCAGTGTTACACTGTGAGTGCTGCAGTGTTACACTGTGAGTGCTGCAGTGTTACACTGTGAGTGCTGCAGTGTTACACTGTGAGTGCTGCAGTGTTACACTGTGAGTACTGCAGTGTTACACTGTGAGTGCTACAGTGTTACACTGTGAGTGCCACAGTGTTACACTGTGAGTGCTACAGTGTTACACTGTGAGTGCCACAGTGTTACACTGTGAGTGCCACAGTGTTACACTGTGAGTGCTACAGTGTTACACTGTGAGTGCTACAGTGTCACACTGAGTACTACAGTTACACTGTGGGTGCTTGAGTGTTACACTGTGAGTGCCACAGTGTTACACTGTGAGTGTCAGTGTTACACTGTGAGTGCCACAGTGTTACACTGTGAGTGCCACAGTGTTACACTGTGAGTGCCACGGGAGAGCGGCTGCAGGCTCAGATAAGGCTACACTATTCAGATGATCACCTTATAGAAACCCATTTGCATTTCGGTCATATCTGGCTCTTTTGCATATGAACAAGGGCTTGTAAGATTAAGCTGGCGGCGGCTGTGAATTTTGTGTACATTATTGGGGGTAGGAAAAGCAGAGAGAGAAAGAGAGAGAGAGAGAGAGAGAGAGAGAGAGAGAGAGAGAGAGAGAGAGAGAGAGAGAGAGAGAGAGAGATGAATTTAGAATTTGTTGAGTCAGTCTCGGTTTCTCTGTTGTGATCAGTATTTCAGCGAAAGAAAAAATGGAAATCTAATTTCTCTTTGTCTTTTCGTTTTAAAGTTTGATTTGATCCCTTTAAATTATTAATTAACTTGCAATTTTTAGGAGTCTTTTGGATAATGATCTAAGTGTATTTATGTTAGCATAACAAACCTGTGTTAGGCTAGTATAATAAATGATACTTACTAACAAACGAAATAATTATAGCGGTTTGTAGAGTAGACAGTTACTGCAGTTTAAAGAATAGGTACGAGAGTTTCACGATCTTGAGAGGAAGTGTAACATACACACAGGACAGTGTTATAAGGTGTAACATACAGGACAGTGTTATGAGCTGTAACACACAGGACAGTGTTATGAGGTGTAACATACAGGACAGTGTTATGAGGTGTAACATACAGGACAGTGTTATAAGGTGTAACATACAGGACAGTGTTATAAGGTGTAACATACAGGACAGTGTTATAAGGTGTAACATACAGGACAGTGTTATAAGGTGTAACATACAGGACAGTGTTATAAGGTGTAACACACAGGACAGTGTTATAAGGTGTAACATACAGGACAGTGTTATAAGGTGTAACATACAGGACAGTGTTATAAGGTGTAACACACAGGACAGTGTTATAAGGTGTAACATACAGGACAGTGTTATAAGGTGTAACACACAGGACAGTGTTATAAGGTGTAACATACAGGACAGTGTTATAAGGTGTAACATACAGGACAGTGTTATAAGGTGTAACATACAGGACAGTGTTATAAGGTGTAACATACAGGACAGTGTTATAAGGTGTAACATACAGGACAGTGTTATAAGGTGTAACATACAGGACAGTGTTATAAGGTGTAACATACAGGACAGTGTTATAAGGTGTAACATACAGGACAGTGTTATAAGGTGTAACATACAGGACAGTGTTATAAGGTGTAACATACAGGACAGTGTTATAAGGTGTAACACACAGGACAGTGTTATAAGGTGTAACATACAGGACAGTGTTATAAGGTGTAACATACAGGACAGTGTTATAAGGTGTAACACACAGGACAGTGTTATAAGGTGTAACATACAGGACAGTGTTATAAGGTGTAACACACAGGACAGTGTTATAAGGTGTAACATACAGGACAGTGTTATAAGGTGTAACATACAGGACAGTGTTATAAGGTGTAACATACAGGACAGTGTTATAAGGTGTAACATACAGGACAGTGTTATAAGGTGTAACACACAGGACAGTGTTATAAGGTGTAACATACACACAGGACAGTGTTATGAGGTGTAACACACAGGACAGTGTTATAAGGTGTAACACACAGGACAGTGTTATAAGGTGTAACACACAGGACAGTGTTATGAGGTGTAACATACAGGACAGTGTTATAAGGTGTAACATACAGGACAGTGTTATAAGGTGTAACATACAGGACAGTGTTATAAGGTGTAACATACAGGACAGTGTTATGAGGTGTAACACACAGGACAGTGTTATAAGGTGTAACACACAGGACAGTGTTATAAGGTGTAACACACAGGACAGTGTTATAAGGTGTAACACACAGGACAGTGTTATGAGGTGTAACATACAGGACAGTGTTATAAGGTGTAACATACAGGACAGTGTTATAAGGTGTAACATACAGGACAGTGTTATAAGGTGTAACACACAGGACAGTGTTATAAGGTGTAACACACAGGACAGTGTTATAAGGTGTAACACACAGGACAGTGTTATGAGGTGTAACATACAGGACAGTGTTATAAGGTGTAACATACAGGTCAGTGTTATAAGGTGTAACATACAGGACAGTGTTATAAGGTGTAACATACAGGACAGTGTTATGAGGTGTAACACACAGGACAGTGTTATAAGGTGTAACACACAGGACAGTGTTATGAGGTGTAACATACAGGACAGTGTTATAAGGTGTAACACACAGGACAGTGTTATAAGGTGTAACATACAGGACAGTGTTATAAGGTGTAACATACAGGACAGTGTTATGAGGTGTAACACACAGGACAGTGTTATAAGGTGTAACACACAGGACAGTGTTATGAGGTGTAACACACAGGACAGTGTTATAAGGTGTAACACACAGGACAGTGTTATAAGGTGTAACACACAGGACAGTGTTATGAGGTGTAACACACAGGACAGTGTTATGAGGTGTAACACACAGGACAGTATTATGAGGTGTAACATACACACAGGACAGTGTTATGAGGTGTAACACACAGGACAGTGTTATGAGGTGTAACATACACACAGGACAGTGTTATGAGGTGTAACACACAGGACAGTGTTATGAGGTGTAACATACACACAGAACAGTGTTATGAGGTGTAACATACACACAGGACAGTGTTATGAGGTGTAACACACAGGACAGTGTTATAAGGTGTAACATACAGGACAGTGTTATAAGGTGTAACACACAGGACAGTGTTATAAGGTGTAACATACAGGACAGTGTTATAAGGTGTAACATACAGGACAGTGTTATAAGGTGTAACACACAGGACAGTGTTATAAGGTGTAACACACAGGACAGTGTTATAAGGTGTAACACACAGGACAGTGTTATAAGGTGTAACACACAGGACAGTGTTATAAGGTGTAACATACAGGACAGTGTTATAAGGTGTAACATACAGGACAGTGTTATAAGGTGTAACATACAGGACAGTGTTATAAGGTGTAACACACAGGACAGTGTTATAAGGTGTAACATACAGGACAGTGTTATAAGGTGTAACATACAGGACAGTGTTATAAGGTGTAACATACAGGACAGTGTTATAAGGTGTAACATACAGGACAGTGTTATAAGGTGTAACATACAGGACAGTGTTATAAGGTGTAACATACAGGACAGTGTTATAAGGTGTAACACACAGGACAGTGTTCTAAGGTGTAATATACAGGACAGTGTTATAAGGTGTAACACACAGGACAGTGTTATAAGGTGTAACATACAGGACAGTGTTATGAGGTGTAACACACAGGACAGTGTTATAAGGTGTAACACACAGGACAGTGTTATAAGGTGTAACACACAGGACAGTGTTATAAGGTGTAACACACAGGACAGTGTTATAAGGTGTAACACACAGGACAGTGTTATAAGGTGTAACACACAGGACAGTGTTATGAGGTGTAACATACACACAGGACAGTGTTATGAGGTGTAACACACAGGACAGTGTTATGAGGTGTAACATACACACAGGACAGTGTTATGAGGTGTAACATACACACAGGACAGTGTTATGAGGTGTAACACACAGGACAGTGTTATAAGGTGTAACACACAGGACAGTGTTATAAGGTGTAACACACAGGACAGTGTTATAAGGTGTAACACACAGGACAGTGTTATGAGGTGTAACATATACACAGGACAGTGTTATGAGGTGTAACACACAGGACAGTGTTATGAGGTGTAACATACACACAGGACAGTGTTATGAGGTGTAACACACAGGACAGTGTTATGAGGTGTAACACACAGGACAGTGTTATGAGTTGTAACATACACACAGAACAGTGTTATGAGGTGTAACATACAGGACAGTGTTATGAGTTGTAACATACACACAGAACAGTGTTATGAGGTGTAACACACAGGACAGTGTTATAAGGTGTAACATACACACAGGACAGTGTTATGAGGTGTAACATACACACAGGACAGTGTTATGAGGTGTAACATAGTGTTATGAGGTTTACCATACACAGAATAGTGTTATTAGGTGTAACATACACACAAGACAGTGTCATTAGGTGTAACATACACACAGGACAGTGTCATTAGGTGTAACATACACACAAGACAGTGTCGTTAGGTGTAACATACACACAGAACAGTGTCATTAGGTGTAACATACACACAGGACAGTGTCATTAGGTGTAAAATACACACAAGACAGTGTCATTAGGTGTAACATACACACAGAACAGTGTCATTAGGTGTAAAATACACACAAGACAGTGTCATTAGGTGTAACATACACACAGAACAGTGTCATTAGGTGTAACATGCACACAGAACAGTGTCATTAGGTGTAACATACACACAGAACAGTGTCATTAGGTGTAAAATACACACAAGACAGTGTCATTAGGTGTAACATACACACAGAACAGTGTCATTAAGTGTAACATACATACAGAACAGTGTCATTCGGTGTAACATACACACAGAACAGTGTCATTAGGTGTAACATACACACAGAACAGTGTCATTAGGTGTAACATACACACAGAACAGTGTCATTAGGTGTAACATACACACAGAACAGTGTCATTAAGTGTAACATACACACAGGACAGTGTCATTAGGTGTAACATACACACAGGACAGTGTCATTAGGTGTAACATACACACAGAACAGTGTCATTAGGTGTAACATACACACAGAACAGTGTCATTAGGTGTAACATACACACAGGACAGTGTCGTAAGGTGATATATTACGATTACCAAAGCCGCAGAAGAACTCAAATACAAACTAATGAAAATTGCGTTCTTAAGTCTTCGTGTGTGCGTGTACTCACCTATTTGTAGTTGCAGGGGTCGATTCATAGCTCCTGGCCCCGCGTCTTCACTGTTCGCTACTAGGTCCTCTCTCTCCCTGCTCCATGGGCTTGATCAAACCTCGTCTTAAAGCTATGTATGGTTCCTGCCTCCATAACGTCACTTTCCAGACTATTCCACTTTGTGTGTGTGTGTGTGTGTGTGTGTGTGTGTGTGTGTGTGTGTGTGTGTGTGTGTGTGCAAGGGTTGTCTCAGCTCCTCTGAATGTGTCAACAAATATGCCCCCAGAGAATTGAACACCGCGAGCACCTCGAAAGGGTTTCCTTCCTTACTTTGTCCAAGGATTCCAACTCCTAAGAAAATATCCCCACAAGCACGAAGGGACAAGAGATCATTCCAGGCCACAAGAAACATTCTTTACTCTTCCCCAACAAACCTCCCGCAGAATACCCACCACCACAGCTTCCTTGAGCATAGTTCTTGGGATTTGCAGCTCAATCAGTCCATCAGACTTGAAGCATTCCTGTCCAAATAACCCCTTTCTGTATACCCAGGTAGGTACTGGTGGTATGTAGACTGGGTATCCAGGGCAAGCTGAGGGATGCGTGTCCACGGGTGGTGGGATGGAGGGACTGGGACAGCAAGGGTTGATGAAGAAAGGATTGGAAAGAAAATATGTGCCTGGAGAGAATGAGGGTCTGAATGAGGGAAGATTTGAAGCCTGAAGAATACTGATTTTTTTTCATACAGTACACGAGTAACCTATAATTTGGAGAAGAAATTTCAACACCATTTCGGTCCTTACCGGACTACTGTCAGCCCTGACCTGATAACAGTCAAGGATGAAGTTAAGTTCTAAGTATCCCTGACAAATTATAGTTTAGCTGTGATTTATTACAGCAGCTGTGTATAGATTTCCACTTTTTCTATACTTTAAATTGAAAAGAAAAAGTGACAAGTTAATTAAGAAAAATAAATAGCAATAACAGAAGCATAAACCAGAAGAGGAAGAGGAGAGGGTGAAAAGGAGGAAGAGAAGAAGAAGGAGGAAGAGAAGGAGGAGGAAGAGAAGAAGAAGGAGGAAGAGAAGGAGGAGGAAGAGAAGGAGGAGGAGGAGGAGGAGGAGGAGGCAAGGAAGATGTAAGGACCGTCTTAAATTGTAGGGTAGGCAGGGAGGAGAGGGAGGGTTAAGTAGGGTGTGCACAAGAAATCAATTAGTTACAGACGTCAAGTCTCCAACAGCGTCACAAAGCCGTCATTCTTACTTTCACTCTCACTATACTAAGTGCAGTAGTTCACCCAGTCATTATATGTATGGTAATGGAAGTACCCCTCTGAAAGAGAAAATAATTAATGGACTTTGTAAATATTTCATCAAATACGTCCCTTGCGTTTATATGTCGTGCCGAATAGGTAAAACTGGTCATTTGGCAAGAACTCATTTAAAATTAAGTCCTTTCTAAAATTTTCTCGTATACGTTTAAAGATATATTTTTTCCCATTTATGTCAATGTAAAAATTAATAATTTTGAATCTTAGAACCTTAGAAAAGTTACCTAACCTTATTATAACTTGCGCAATTTAATTTAGCCTAATCCAACTAAATATATTTTAGATAAGTTTACAATAATTTAATGAGGAACAAGCACAAGGATATATATATTTTTTTTCGTTAGGTTCAGAATGATTTTTGCGAAATTATTACATACACAAATTTTTCAGTTGCCTTATTCGGGAAGAAGAGCGTTGCTATTTAAGCCAAATCGCAAGTTTTACACACACACACACACACACACATCTATATATATATATATATATATATATATATATATATATATATATATATATATATATATATATATATATATATATATATAATTATATATGATTCAAGGAAGTGGATGGCAGTTCCTATAAAGCACAAGTGCCTCACCAACACCATGGCACTCATCATCCAGGGATTAGAGGCACTAACTTAAGCATTCTGCTGCTTCTCAAATTCCACTCTCCTCTAAACAATAATCAGCAGCTTTAAATTTTCATACAGATGTAAGAATATATAAGTGTGTAAGCTATTGGCCCAGTAATAGAAGTGCACAATAATAGCCAGAAGACAACTAATAGTCAGCAATAACGGTGGAGGCAGCGAGGGGCATCATGATCCAGCTGGGTTGGTCAGTAGTACACATACTCTTCTCTCATGGTACCCAGTCATTGATAACTTGTGTACCTTTTTTTGCATAATGAAGCAAAAACATATATTAAAGATGAGGATGGTAGGAGAAGTATAATTTTCAAACGGCCTCAAAGAGAAATCTCAGGATTTTTCAGCCTGAAGCCTCGTCACTGACTCCTGTGAGGTTATGGATCCCCTCTGAGGTTATGGATCCCCTCTGAGGTTATGGATCTGCTCTGAAGTTATGGATCCCCACACCTGCGTCTAGAGGAGGATCCAGTCTATAAAGTGGATAGATCGGAACTGCATTCGCAGATATTCCTAGGAAATCTCGCAGTGTTAAGTAAGATACATCTAGTTTGAACATTATTCCTGAAATTTCGTGTAATGCTCAGAGATGCCTGGAGGATGTTCCTGGAGAGTGTTCCTAGAGGGTGTTCCTGGAGGGTGTTCCTGGAGGGTGTTCCTGGAGGGTGTTCCTAGAGGGTGTTCCTAGAGGGTGTTCCTGGAGGGTGTTCCTAGAGGGTGTTCCTGGAGGGTGTTCCTGGAGGGTGTTCCTGGAGGGTGTTCCTAGAGGGTGTTCCTGGAGGGTGTTCCTAGAGGGTGTTCCTGGAGGGTGTTCCTGGAGGGTGTTCCTGGAGGGTGTTCCTGGAGGGTGTTCCTGGAGGGTGTTCCTGGAGGGTGTTCCTAGAGGGTGTTCCTGGAGGGTGTTCCTGGAGGGTGTTCCTGGAGGGTGTTCCTGGAGAGTGTTCCTAGAGGGTGTTCCTGGAGGGTGTTCCTGGAGGGTGTTCCTGGAGGGTGTTCCTAGAGGGTGTTCCTAGAGGGTGTTCCTAGAGGGTGTTCCTGGAGGGTGTTCCTAGAGGGTGTTCCTGGAGGGTGTTCCTAGAGGGTGTTCCTAGAGGGTGTTCCTAGAGGGTGTTCCTAGAGGGTGTTCCTGGAGGGTGTTCCTAGAGGGTGTTCCTGGAGAGTGTTCCTAGAGGGTGTCCCTGGAGGGTGTCGCTGGAGGGTGTTGCTGGAGGGTGTTGTTGGAGGGTGTTCCTGGAGGGTGTTCCTGGAGTGTTCCTGGAGTGTTCCCAGGTGTTCCTGGAGGGTGTTCCTGGAGGGTGTTCCCAGAGGGTCTTCTTAGAGGGTGTTCCTGGAGTGTGTTCCTAGAGGGTGTTCCTGGAGGGTATTCCTAGAGGGTGTTCCTAGAGGGTGTTCCTAGAGGGTGTTCCTAGAGGGTGTCCTGGAGGATGTTCCTGGAGATTGTTCCTAGAGGGTGTTCCTGGAGAGTGTTCCTGGATGGTGTTCCTGGAGGGTGTTCGTAGAGGGTGTTCGTAGAGGGTGTTCGTAGAGGGTGTTCGTAGAGGGTGTTCGTAGAGGGTGTCCTGGAGGGTGTTCCTGGAGTGTTCCTGGAGGGTGTTCCTGGAGGGTGTTCCTGGAGGGTGTTCCTGGAGGGTGTTCCTGGAGGGTGTACCTGGAGGGTGTACCTGGAGGGTGTACCTGGAGGGTGTCTGTGGAGTGTGTTCCTGGAGGGTGTTCCTGGAGGGTGTTCCTGGAAGGTGTTCCTGGTGTTCCTAGAGTGTTCCTGGAGGGTGTTCCTGGAGGGTGCTCCTGGAGGGTGCTCCTGGAGTGTTCCTGGAGGGTGTTCCTGGAGGGTGTTCCTGGAGGGTGTTCCTGGAGGAAGTTCCTGGAGGGTGTTCCTAGTGAGTGTTCCTGGAGGGTGTTCCTGGAGGAAGTTCCTGGAGGGTGTTGCTGGAGGGTGTTCCTGGAGAGTGTTCCTGGAGAGGGTTCCTAGAGTGTTCCTAGAGAGTGTTCCTGGAGAGTGTTCTTGGAGAGTGTTCCTGGAGTGTTCCCAGGTGTTCCTGGAGGGTGTTCCTGGAGGGTGTTCCCAGAGGGTGTTCCCAGAGGGTGTTCCTAGAGGGTGTTCCTAGAGGGTGTTCCTAGAGGGTGTTCCTGGAGTGTGTTCCTAGAGGGTGTTCCTGGAGGGTATTCCTAGAGGGTGTTCCTAGAGGGTGTTCCTAGAGGGTGTTCCTAGAGGGTGTTCCTAGAGGGTGTTCCTAGAGGGTGTCCTGGAGGATGTTCCTGGAGATTGTTCCTAGAGGGTGTTCCTGGAGAGTGTTCCTGGAGGGTGTTCCTGGAGGGTGTTCGTAGAGGGTGTTCGTAGAGGGTGTTCGTAGAGGATATCCTGGAGTGTGTTCCTGGAGGGTGTTCCTGGAGGGTGTTCCTGGAGGGTGATCCTGGAGGGTGTACCTGGAGGGTGTTCCTGGAGGGTGTTCCTAGAGTGTTCCTGGAGGGTGTTCCTGGAGGGTGTTCCTGGAGGGTGGTCCTGGAGGATGTTCCTGGAGATTGCTCCTAGAGGGTGTTCCTGGAGAGTGTTCCTGGAGGGTGTTCGTAGAGGGTGTTCGTAGAGGGTGTTCGTAGAGGGTGTTCGTAGAGGGTGTTGGTAGAGGGTGTTCGTAGAGGGTGTTCGTAGAGGGTGTTCCTGGAGGGTGTCCTGGAGGGTGTTCCTGGAGGGTGTTCCTGGAGGGTGTTCCTGGAGGGTGTTCCTGGAGCGTGTTCCTGGAGGGTGTTCCTGGAGGGTGATCCTGGAGGGTGTTCCTGGAGGGTGTTCCTGGAGGGTGTTCCTGGAGGGTGTTCCTGGAGGGTGTTCCTGGAGGGTGTTCCTAGTGAGTGTTCCTGGAGGGTGTTCCTGGAGGAAGTTCCTGGAGGGTGTTCCTGGAGGGTGTTCCTGGAGTGTTCCTGGAGAGGGTTCCTAGAGAGTGTTCCTAGAGAGTGTTCCTAGAGAGTGTTCCTAGAGAGTGTTCCTAGAGAGTGTTCCTAGAGAGTGTTCCTGGAGAGTGTTCCTGGAGAGTGTTCCTGGAGGGTGTTCCTGGAGGGTGTTCCTAGTGAGTGTTCCTGGAGGGTAGTCCTGGAGGGTGTTCCTGGAGGAAGTTCCTGGAGGAAGTTCCTGGAGGGTGTTCCTGGAGGGTGTTCCTTGAGGGTGTTCCTAGTGAGTGTTCCTGGAGGGTAGTCCTGGAGGGTGTTCCTAGAGGAAGTTCCTGGAGGAAGTTCCTGGAGGGTGTTCCTGGAGGATGTTCCTTGAGGGTGTTCCTAGTGAGTGTTCCTGAAGGGTAGTCCTTTAGGGTGTTCCTGAAGGAAGTTCCTGGAGGGTGTTCCTGGAGGGTGCTCCTGGAGGGTGTTCCTGAAGGAAGATCCTGGAGGGTGTTCCTGGAAAGTGTTCCTGGAAAGTGTTCCTAGAGAGTGTTCCTGGAGGGTGTTCGTGGAGGGTGTTCCTAGAGGGTGTTCCTAGAGGGTGTCTTGGAGGATGCTCCTGGAGGGTGTTCCTGGAGGATGTTCCTGGAGAGTGTTCCTGGAGGGTGTTCGTGGGTGTTCGTAGAGGGTGTTCGTGGAGGGTGTTCGTGGAGGGTGTTCGTGGAGGGTGTTCCTGGTGTTCCTGGAGGGTGTTCCTGGAGGGTGTTCCTGGAGGGTGTTCCTGGAGAGTGTTCCTGGAGGGTGTTTTTGGAGGGTGTTCCTGGAGGGTGTTCCTGGAGGGTGTTCCTGGAGCGTGTTCCTGGAGGGTGTTCCTGGAGGGTGTTGCTGGAGGGTGTTGTTGGAGGGTGTTCCTGGAGGGTGTTCCTGGAGTGTTCCTGGAGTGTTCCCAGGTGTTCCTGGAGGGTGTTCCTGGAGGGTGTTCCCAGAGGGTCTTCTTAGAGGGTGTTCCTGGAGTGTGTTCCTAGAGGGTGTTCCTGGAGGGTATTCCTAGAGGGTGTTCCTAGAGGGTGTTCCTAGAGGGTGTTCCTAGAGGGTGTCCTGGAGGATGTTCCTGGAGATTGTTCCTAGAGGGTGTTCCTGGAGAGTGTTCCTGGATGGTGTTCCTGGAGGGTGTTCGTAGAGGGTGTTCGTAGAGGGTGTTCGTAGAGGGTGTTCGTAGAGGGTGTTCGTAGAGGGTGTCCTGGAGGGTGTTCCTGGAGTGTTCCTGGAGGGTGTTCCTGGAGGGTGTTCCTGGAGGGTGTTCCTGGAGGGTGTTCCTGGAGGGTGTTCCTGGAGGGTGTTCCTGGAGGGTGTACCTGGAGGGTGTTCCTGGAGGGTGTTCCTGGAGGGTGTTCCTGGAAGGTGTTCCTGGTGTTCCTAGAGTGTTCCTGGAGGGTGTTCCTGGAGGGTGCTCCTGGAGGGTGCTCCTGGAGTGTTCCTGGAGGGTGTTCCTGGAGGGTGTTCCTGGAGGGTGTTCCTGGAGGAAGTTCCTGGAGGGTGTTCCTAGTGAGTGTTCCTGGAGGGTGTTCCTGGAGGAAGTTCCTGGAGGGTGTTGCTGGAGGGTGTTCCTGGAGAGTGTTCCTGGAGAGGGTTCCTAGAGTGTTCCTAGAGAGTGTTCCTGGAGAGTGTTCTTGGAGAGTGTTCCTGGAGTGTTCCCAGGTGTTCCTGGAGGGTGTTCCTGGAGGGTGTTCCCAGAGGGTGTTCCCAGAGGGTGTTCCTAGAGGGTGTTCCTAGAGGGTGTTCCTAGAGGGTGTTCCTGGAGTGTGTTCCTAGAGGGTGTTCCTGGAGGGTATTCCTAGAGGGTGTTCCTAGAGGGTGTTCCTAGAGGGTGTTCCTAGAGGGTGTTCCTAGAGGGTGTTCCTAGAGGGTGTCCTGGAGGATGTTCCTGGAGATTGTTCCTAGAGGGTGTTCCTGGAGAGTGTTCCTGGAGGGTGTTCCTGGAGGGTGTTCGTAGAGGGTGTTCGTAGAGGGTGTTCGTAGAGGATATCCTGGAGTGTGTTCCTGGAGGGTGTTCCTGGAGGGTGTTCCTGGAGGGTGATCCTGGAGGGTGTACCTGGAGGGTGTTCCTGGAGGGTGTTCCTAGAGTGTTCCTGGAGGGTGTTCCTGGAGGGTGTTCCTGGAGGGTGGTCCTGGAGGATGTTCCTGGAGATTGTTCCTAGAGGGTGTTCCTGGAGAGTGTTCCTGGAGGGTGTTCGTAGAGGGTGTTCGTAGAGGGTGTTCGTAGAGGGTGTTCGTAGAGGGTGTTGGTAGAGGGTGTTCGTAGAGGGTGTTCGTAGAGGGTGTTCCTGGAGGGTGTCCTGGAGGGTGTTCCTGGAGGGTGTTCCTGGAGGGTGTTCCTGGAGGGTGTTCCTGGAGGGTGTTCCTGGAGGGTGTTCCTGGAGGGTGATCCTGGAGGGTGTTCCTGGAGGGTGTTCCTGGAGGGTGTTCCTGGAGGGTGTTCCTGGAGGGTGTTCCTGGAGGGTGTTCCTAGTGAGTGTTCCTGGAGGGTGTTCCTGGAGGAAGTTCCTGGAGGGTGTTCCTGGAGGGTGTTCCTGGAGTGTTCCTGGAGAGGGTTCCTAGAGAGTGTTCCTAGAGAGTGTTCCTAGAGAGTGTTCCTAGAGAGTGTTCCTAGAGAGTGTTCCTAGAGAGTGTTCCTGGAGAGTGTTCCTGGAGAGTGTTCCTGGAGGGTGTTCCTGGAGGGTGTTCCTAGTGAGTGTTCCTGGAGGGTAGTCCTGGAGGGTGTTCCTGGAGGAAGTTCCTGGAGGAAGTTCCTGGAGGGTGTTCCTGGAGGGTGTTCCTTGAGGGTGTTCCTAGTGAGTGTTCCTGGAGGGTAGTCCTGGAGGGTGTTCCTAGAGGAAGTTCCTGGAGGAAGTTCCTGGAGGGTGTTCCTGGAGGATGTTCCTTGAGGGTGTTCCTAGTGAGTGTTCCTGAAGGGTAGTCCTTTAGGGTGTTCCTGAAGGAAGTTCCTGGAGGGTGTTCCTGGAGGGTGCTCCTGGAGGGTGTTCCTGAAGGAAGATCCTGGAGGGTGTTCCTGGAATGTGTTC
Organism: Cherax quadricarinatus; assembly: GCF_038502225.1. Lineage (NCBI taxonomy): Eukaryota > Metazoa > Arthropoda > Malacostraca > Decapoda > Parastacidae > Cherax > Cherax quadricarinatus. The sequence goes on from NC_091323.1 coordinate 22,752,397, forward strand.
CTGGAAAGTGTTCCTAGAGAGTGTTCCTGGAGGGTGTTCGTGGAGGGTGTTCCTAGAGGGTGTTCCTAGAGGGTGTCTTGGAGGATGCTCCTGGAGGGTGTTCCTGGAGGATGTTCCTGGAGAGTGTTCCTGGAGGGTGTTCGTGGGTGTTCGTAGAGGGTGTTCGTGGAGGGTGTTCGTGGAGGGTGTTCGTGGAGGGTGTTCCTGGTGTTCCTGGAGGGTGTTCCTGGAGGGTGTTCCTGGAGGGTGTTCCTGGAGAGTGTTCCTGGAGGGTGTTTTTGGAGGGTGTTCCTGGAGGGTGTTCCTGGAGGGTGTTCCTGGAGCGTGTTCCTGGAGGGTGTTCCTGGAGGGTGTTCCTGGAGGAAGTTCCTGGAGGGTGTTCCTAGTGAGTGTTCCTGGAGGGTGTTCCTAGTGAGTGTTCCTGGAGGGTAGTCCTGGAGGGTGTTCCTAGAGGAAGTTCCTGGAGGAAGTTCCTGGAGGGTGTTCCTGGAGGATGTTCCTTGAGGGTGTTCCTAGTGAGTGTTCCTGAAGGGTAGTCCTTTAGGGTGTTCCTGAAGGAAGTTCCTGGAGGGTGTTCCTGGAGGGTGCTCCTGGAGGGTGTTCCTGAAGGAAGATCCTGGAGGGTGTTCCTGGAAAGTGTTCCTGGAAAGTGTTCCTAGAGAGTGTTCCTGGAGGGTGTTCGTGGAGGGTGTTCCTAGAGGGTGTTCCTAGAGGGTGTCTTGGAGGATGCTCCTGGAGGGTGTTCCTGGAGGATGTTCCTGGAGAGTGTTCCTGGAGGGTGTTCGTGGGTGTTCGTAGAGGGTGTTCGTGGAGGGTGTTCGTGGAGGGTGTTCGTGGAGGGTGTTCCTGGTGTTCCTGGAGGGTGTTCCTGGAGGGTGTTCCTGGAGGGTGTTCCTGGAGGGTGTTCCTGGAGGGTGTTTTTGGAGGGTGTTCCTGGAGGGTGTTCCTGGAGGGTGTTCCTGGAGCGTGTTCCTGGAGGGTGTTCCTGGAGGGTGTTCCTGGAGGAAGTTCCCGGAGGGTGTTCCTGGAGGGTGTTCTTGGAAAGTGTTCTTGGAGGGTGTTCCTGGAGGGTGTTCTTGGAAGGTGTTCCTGGAGGGTGTTCCTGGAGGGTGTTCCTAGAGAGTGTTCCTAGAGAGTGTTCCTGGAGAGTGTTCCTGGAGAGTGTTCCTTGAGGGTGTTCCTAGTGAGTGTTCCTGGAGGGTAGTCCTGGAGAGTGTTCCTGGAGGAAGTTCCTGGAGGAAGTTCCTGGAGGAAGTTCCTGGAGGGTGTTCCTGAAGGGTGTTCCTTGAGGGTGTTCCTAGTGAGTGTTCCTGCAGGGTAGTCCTGGAGGGTGTTCCTGGAGGAAGTTCCTGGAGGAAGTTCCTGGAGGAAGTTCCTGGAGGAGGTTCCTGGAGGGTGTTCCTGGAGGGTGTTCCTTGAGGGTGTTCCTAGTGAGTGTTCCTGGAGGGTAGTCCTGAAGGGTGGTCCTGGAGGAAGCTCCTGGAGGAAGTTCCTGGAGGGTGTTTCTTGAGGGTGTTCCTAGTGAGTGTTCCTGGAGGGTAGTCCTGGAGGGTGTTCCTGAAGGAAGTTCCTGGAGGGTGTTCCTAGAGGGTGCTCCTGGAGGGTGTTCCTGGAGGGTGTTCCTGGAGGAAGTTCCTTGAGGGTGTTTCTGGAGGGACAACACCCCCGCGGCTCGGTCCATGACCAGACCTCGTGGTGGATTAGGGACTGCAAACCAACGTACAAACCACAGCCTATTTGGTCAGATGCTGATTTCAGGTGCCTGTCCAACTCCATTTGTCTGGGGTTGCGTGTGTAGCAAGCGAAAAAGATTTAGGAGTTCTGGTTAGCAGTAATCTGAAACCAAGACAACAGTGCATAAGTGTTCGCAATAAAGCTAATAGAATCCTTGGCTTCATATCAAGAAGCATAAATAATAGGAGTCCTCAGGTTGTTCTTCAACTGTATACATCCTTGGTTAGGCCTCATTTAGATTATGCTGCACAGTTTTGGTCACCGTATTACAGAATGGATATAAATTCTCTGGAAAATGTACAAAGGAGGATGACAAAGTTGATCCCATGTATCAGAAACCTTCCCTATGAGGATAGACTAAGGGCCCTGAATCTGCACTCTCTAGAAAGACGTAGAATTAGGGGGGATATGATTGAGGTGTATAAATGGAAGACAGGAATAAATAAAGGGGATGTAAATAGTGTGCTGAAAATATCTAGCCTAGACAGGACTCGCAGCAATGGTTTTAAGTTGGAAAAATTCAGATTCAGGAAGGATATAGGAAAGTACTGGTTTGGTAATAGAGTTGTGGATGAGTGGAACAAACTCCCGAGTACAGTTATAGAGGCCAGAACGTTGTGTAGCTTTAAAAATAGGTTGGATAAATACATGAGTGGATGTGGGTGGGTGTGAGTTGGACCTGATAGCTTGAGCTACCAGGTCGGTTGCCGTGTTCCTCCCTTAAGTTAATGTGACCTGACCTGACTAGGTTGGGTGCATTGGCTTATGCCGGTAGGAGACTTGGACCTGTCTCGCATGGGCCAGTAGGCCTTCTGCAGTGTTCCTTCGTTCTTATGTTCTTATGTTCTTAATACCGTAACTAAAACAGTTCACTAAAAGAAGAGAACCATCGTGACGACGTTTTTGTCCATTGTCAAGTCACAAATGGGACGATAAAAGTCGAGAAAGCTAAAAAGATTATTCTCACCGAAACAAGACTGTCCAAAGTGAAGAGTGCCAGTGAGTGCCTCTTAAACCTTAAACCTCTTTCCCCAGTATGACCCCTATATAGGGGTTTAGCACACAATATGAATCTAATAATAATCCAAAGAGAGGGATTTTTGGTGAAGAAGCCGTTAGCTATCGTTTCCTATATTGTTAGGTAAGACACATATGCAACTTTTGCTTAGAGAAGGACATAACAAAAGACTTTTTTTATAGAAACAAACGCTCGATCCTACAAACAATCAACTACTTAATGACGATTATACACGATCCACTGTCACAGTGTGACCTACTTGTTCTCTCTCTTTTTTTACACAGGGTTTTACAAGTTTAGGTTAAAGGTTCCTAACTTAATTTACAAGTTAAGAGTTGTTACTTACATCACTTCTTTTGAAAGCTTTTTTTTTTTTTGGTTGTGAAACGTATAAATAAGGAACATGAAGTTGGAGCCATCCGTGGGCCAGTCATTTAGTAAACTGACTTAGTTTGGTTGATGTCATTATGCTGTGCGAACAAGTTCCCACAGCATAGGAATAAACCATCTTAGATGTTCTGGGGAAGTATACAGAGTGTAGTTGCTGTTTCCTGCCCGTCTTGTGTAGAAGCTCACTTTCTCTATCTCTCTCTTTCTCTCTCACCCCCTTTTTCTTATCCCGGGAAATATGTGGTTCAGAGGACAGCTTTGTTACAAGTCCAGAAGCGACGGTCGTGGCAGAGAAGATCCTCACATAAGATTGTTTGTTCTTCGTCTTTGGGGCTGGACTCTTCTCCCGCTGGAACAAATTCTTTTACCCTTCATAAATTCCTGTGTATTTCGACGTCTTGAAATATTCAGCAGAAGTTCTCCCAATATTTTAAACTATAACACAAACCCATTACCATTACAGGAGGCCTGGTCACAGACCGGGCCGCGGGGGCGTTGACCCCCGGAACTCTCTCCAGGTAAACTCCAGGTTATTTTTTACAAGAATTTCAAATTATCCACTAAAATTAATATACTTATTGGATAAAAAAAAGTATTAATATAGAGTAAAAAATGCCCAATCTTATGGTCTTTAATGATTTAAATTGACAGTACAGATACATATGGAATAAAACAAGTCACAATCAAGTCTTAATTAAAACCTCATTAGGCCTCCCAACCAAATTTTTTAAGACGTCACTTGTGTTATGCCATGTGACATGTGTGGCCTCTCCGTGCTCTAATTTTGTCATCATTTAACATTTTTTATCCTTTCATTAACAGTTTAGGTTGTAACAGAAAAAATAATAATTCGAATCGTGCCTCTGGATCTCGGCACACGGCCCGAAAATAATGTGAATCTAAACTTACAAAGATTGCAGAAAGCTGAGTGACAATCTTGACTGACTGCAGATGTTTGAATTTCAGTTACCTGAATTCAATCCCCAGCAAATGTTGTTTCTTGGAAACTTTTCGCCTACACAGAAGGTTCTTCAGTCAAGTTGTACGTGAATGGTATACAATACCAATAAGATGAAGAATAAGACACATATGCAACACCTGGGTGTCTTTAACTGTAGACGTTTCGCCGTCTATTGCCTTTGTATTGATAAAGCCACTGGATGGCGAAACGTCTACAAATAAAGATACCCAGATGTCGCGCACATGTCTAATTCTTCTTCTTCTTCTTTATTTATATACAGAGGACTGAAGATGATGTAATCAGTTCATCAACCTTTGAGGTATAGCATTTGAGGTGGTCAGTCCCTCATCCTGGAAGAGTGTTCAGCTCCATGATCTGGAACGATGTGAAGCTGAAGCATGAGAATGGAGTCTTAAATACTGTCGAAAGTGAGGTGGAACGAGTCGCAGACGCTGCAGGGGACGGGATTCACTAGTAGAAGCAGAAAGGCAAGAATTGAGGACAATACAGCAAGCCAACAAGCCCATGCTAGGCATGGTCCAGTGGAATGCTTGACGATATCCACACTGCCGGCTCAGGCTGACATATTACCTCACGTACAAAATCCATCCTATGTGATGGATTTTGGATAGGGAAACATAACTTTCGTTCCCAGTATGTAACTGTTATATAGATTAGGGTAGTCACACTCTACAGTTGTTCCAACAACGTAACTACCATAGAGAGTATCGTAGTAACCTATTACTGATGGGTACAAGTTTTTTTTAACAGGCAACGGGAGACGGAAAGAAACTAGAGGGAGTGTAGAAATTGCAATGTATTATACCGGTGCTTCTCACAAAGACTGGGGAAGAAGATCGTACTTACCGTAAAAACTTGGAGACGCAAGTTTTCCCGTAAGAATTAGACTTCAAAGGAAATACTTTTATGTGTCTTTCGCGCGATCCTTTTGTGACTTGCGGGGAAAATATCGGGAGACAAAGCGGACTGATGAGGGAAAATAATGTGAAAGGGAGGGAGAGAGGGAGAAGGAGATAGAGACAGACAGACAGACAGATAGACAGAGGCAGAGACTATGCTCAAACCTTAATCCTGTGTATTCTGCTGTTAGCCTTCAACGATTATTCATGCGTAGTCGTCTTTATTTAATCAACTTGTATACACCCGCAGTGCGGTGCTACTGCCCTCCCTTCCCCTTTCATCATTACCTACGGTAATTGCAAAGTCACTAGAAGTCAGCTGTTTCCCCTGTGATATTCCATCCCACAAGATGGATTTTTTTTTTTAATCAAGAGGCGGAATTCATCAGTCCGAGCTGGTGAACTTGAGGAGGAGAATATGGTCATTCGATCCATTCTGGATTCAGGAGTTATGGCAGCTTCAGAAGTATCGTCCAGGCAGAGCTGCAGTTACTATTACTTGGCAATTATCATCTCTCAGGATGACTTACACCAAACACTAGAGAAATGTAATTTATAAATGTATTCTGCAATTCTGATGCATTCACAAGTGTCCATGTTTGTGGATGCATCAACAATGGTACGAGCGTGCTTGTAAATACAGAGTGGAATGTATGCAGGCATATACACGTCCGCCCACAAGGCATTATTCAGTAATCGGTTAAGAAACACACACACACACACACACACACACACACACACACACACACACACACACACACACACACACACACACACACACACACACACACACACACACACACACACTTCCCCCACACACAATTCCCCACACACACAATTCCCCACACACACAATTCCCCACACACACAAACCCACACACACACACTCTCACACACACACACTCACACACACACACACACACACACACACACACACAATCCCCCAAACACACAATCCCCCACACACAATCCCACACACACACACACACACACACACACACACACACACAATCCCCCAAACACACAATCCCCCACACACAATCCCACACACACACACACACATACACACACACACACACACACACACACACATACACACACACACACACACACACACACACACACACACACACACACACACACACATTTAAAAGCACACAGAATAAAAGCATTACCTGGGAGATACCCTTCAGCCTCAGGTGAGCAACAGAAATTTCCGTCCCCGTGTTACCTGTGACTGGCAAGGTGTAATTAGTAAAGGTGTAAAGTAACAAGGTGTAACACTCTAACACAGTGTAACAAAGTGTAACAAACAGATGAGACTTGATGACGGCGGAAGGCTCTTGATCCAAGGAAATGCAGCTGGTTTCATTTTCCCCTTTTGGTTGAGTCTGGCTGCCTCTTATTCCTCTCAGGGCGCTGACGGGTTTAGCTCTTTCACACGACCAGAATATTAAGAAAAATTTACAATGGATGCTTATCGTTTATTATTATTATTATTATTATTATTATTATTGCAAATTATTACATATTAGTATAACATATTACAGAATTTTATGAGATGCGCTAAATCTGTAAGAGTCATACAGCACCTGGGAAGTGGGCGGAGGGTTGGGTAAACAGATTTGATTCGAGGAAGGCGAGGATAGCTCCAGTGTCTTGGATCGAGAGCCCTCCCCAGCCTCAAGACACGACCTCTTGACACGACCTCTTGACACGACCTCTTGACACGACCTCTTGACACGACCTCTTGAAGGCAGAAGAAAAGCATCGGACTGGATCCTTGCTGGAAATTATTCAGTAAATTTATTCATCACTCAATCGTTCAGTCAGTAATTCAGTGCTTCAGTCAGTCATTCAGTGCTTCAGTCAGTCATTCAGTGCTTCAGTCAGTCATTCAGTCAGTAATTCAGTGCTTCAGTCAGTCATTCAGTGCTTCAGTCAGTCATTCAGTCAGTAATTCACTGCTTCAGTCAGTCATTCAGTGCTTCAGTCAGTCATTCAGTCAGTCATTCAGTCATTAATTCAGTGCTTCAATCAGTCGTTCAGTCAGGCAGTCGGTAAATCAGTCTTTTATTCAGTTACCCAGTCAGAATTTTCTCTCTCTCTCTCTCTCTCTCTCTCTCTCTCTCTCTCTCTCTCATAACCAACACAGTTTTCCATTAGTTGACAACTCACACTTGAATAGAGTGATGCAATTCAACTCTTGTTTATTGTACATTATTATCTGTTATCATCACGACCATCATCATCATCACTCGCTGTGCGGGTTCTACATTTACCACCACCACTACTACCACCATTACCACCACTACTACCACCATTACCACCACTACTACTACCACCATTACCACCACTACTACTACCACCATTACCACCACTTCCACCACTGCCATTACCTCCACTGCTGCTATCACCATTACTACTACTACTACTACCACCACTGCCATTACCACCACCACCACCACCATTACCAATACCACCCCCATTACCACCACCCCATTACCACGACCCCCATTACCACCACCATCACCACCACCCACATTACCACCACCCCCATTACCACCACCACCATTACCATCGTCATTACCACCACCATTACTACCACCACCATTACTACCACCACCATTACCACCATCACCATTACCACCATCACCATTACCAACACCCCCCCCATTACCACCACCCCATTATCACCACCCCCATTACCACCACCCCCATTACCACCACCCCATTACCACCACCATTACCACCCCCATTACCACCGCCACCACCATTACCACCACCATTACCACCCCCATTACCACCGCCACCATTACCACCACGACCCCCATTACCACGACCCCCATTACCACCACCATCACCACCACCATCACCACCACCCCCATTACCACCACCACATAACCACCACCATTATCGCCACCCCCATTACCACCACCACCATTACCACCACCACCCCCATTACCACCACCACCATTACCATCGTCATTACCACCACCACCATTACCACCACCATTACCACCACCATTACCACCACCATTACTACCACCACCATTACCACCACCATCACCATTACCACCAGCACTACATCTAAAACAATTACTACTACCAACCTCACTACCACCACAACTTTTAGGACCAAATAATAATAATAATAATAATAATAATAATAAACGACTCCCTCAAGACCTCTTAAGTCTCCCTGAGAGACCCTAAGACCTCCCCCTCCCCTGAGATTTCCCTCAGACACCCCTCCTCCTCCCCCACCACAATTGACCTGCACGTGGCTGGCCTGACCTCTGACCTCTGGTGTACCCTAGACTGACCCCCCCGTGTGACCGTCACCCTCAGCCCCCCTCCCCTCCCCCTTGTCCATGACCAGTCTTCCTTGTATATCCTGACAGAGTACTAATGAGGGGGAGGGAGGGGGTTCTACAGGGCTTTGCTGGGGCACTGGTTGGGTACGTGTGTTTGGGGGAGGGTACTGGTGGCGATGTACTGGTGTAGTGGTACACTGCTGGGTACTGACAGAGTACTGGTTGGGTACGTGTGAAAGTGAGAGAGCCTTGATTAGGTATTGATGTAGAGACAACGGGGCACGTGTGCGGAGAGAGAGAGAGAGAGAGAGAGAGAGAGAGAGAGAGAGAGAGAGAGAGAGAGAGAGAGAGAGAGAGAGAGAGAGAGAGATTAGATTAGATTAGATTTTTAGACTAACGTCAGGGATTCAATGACCACAGTCAACCACCCCCCCCCCCCCACGCACTATTTTGCTAAATCTGATATTTGCAAAGTGCTCGTCCCGTTGTTTCTCTAAAAAAAAAAAAACACAACTTCAGTAAGATTACCCACATCTGTACTACGCCTCTTCCCTACAGATCTTCATGCCATTGTTAATAACTAAAGTGTAATTAAGACTTGTTAGTGTTAACCCACATGGAGACAGAAATACAGAAGGTTGATCAATCTCTATACTTCGACCCTCTTCTGGGATCCTCTTGTTTGTGTGTATTGACTGTGAGTTCATACTTGATGATTAGACACGTGTATAACAGGTGTGTTTATGATTAAGACACATGTGCAACAGCTAGGTACCTTTACTGTTGCAACGTGTCACCTACGTAGGATTCTTCAGATACGGAGGCAGCGACTATGGTAGTAAAATAAAGATATTCAAGTCAAGGTAATGTGATTTTTTATTCTTTACTGATTCGTTAAACGTTATCTTCGGTGAACACTCAGTTCATTTATATTTATGGTTTAGAAAGACACGTAAGAAAACACTATGACATATTTATTAGAAAACGTTTCGGTCCTGGGACCTTGATCACTTCACTTCGGTCCCAGGACCGAAACGTTTTCTAATAAATATGCCATAGTGTTTGCTTACGTGTCTTTCTAAACCAACTTGTCGGTATTTATTACCAAGGTTTATACCATTTATATTTATAAATCTGGTAAACAGTTCGTCCCGGATATATCATCATTTCGAAGCATTTTTATTCCACTTATTTTACATATTTTAGCTAAAAAAAAGTGAAGTGTGTCAGAAAATGCCTCAAACTTCTCTAAAACGTCAAAATATGCAATAATAGAGAATTTACTCGATATTCAGGTTCTGAAAGAAATAGGAACAGGGGAGTGTCTCACCTGCAGTACTTGCCGTAAGTAGCCCAGTCGGGTAACCGAAATTATGTGCACGGAAGTGCCAGGAGGTGTGAATGATTTTGAGTATGTGTGTGTGTGTGTGTTTGTGTGGATTAAGTGCCTGGAGGAAGTGCCTGGTTATCTTGCCCGACACAAGAGGTGCCGCCGATAAGTGTGTTATTGTGGAGGTCGTGTGCTCGAGGGTCTCTGCTGGTACACACTTAGCTGCGGAAGTGCTGCCTTCTGAGGGAGGCGGAGCTGTGGTATCTAAAGGGTTAGTCTGCATGCTCATGATCTCTCTCTCTCTCTCTCTCTGATCCAACACGATACATCAACAGTTCAGGCTGTACAGTCTGCAGTCTTCTTCCAAATTTCTCATCTCGTGGCTTTTTCTCCATCTTCGCGTCTTCAGCCAGAGCAGGAGGTGGAGGGAAGGGGATGCGAGATTCCTTTCCACCTGCCGATAGAACACTTTTACACCACTTATATTCCACTTAATAGGCACTCTACATTACAGGGAATTATATACCGGGAAGAGAATATGGTTAAAATACATTTATTACACTATTCAAGAAAGTATATTGAATACAAAGCGTATAAATAATTTTAAAAACAGTTGATTACTTGTAATAAAATATGAGATGGCTTATTTTTTCCCACAAAATGCAATTGTAGCAGTATGGTTTAAAGTACCAATTATACCACGTTACTGGGAGGGGATTAATGTAATGGTATTAATGTAATGGTATAAGAGGAAGGAGGGTTTATTTTTATATAATGAAACTATGAGAAATGGGGTTATAAGTTATGCTAGTGAATTATATACATAAAATCAGGCCACTATAATTGACTTATAAATCTCCATTCATCTGTTGGTCCAGCCACAGCCGAGACTCAGCCCCCTGTGTTTGTGTATTGCAAACTCGTCCCCTTATAATGAAGGAACAAGGTACTCTTGTATTACGCCCCCTTACATTTAGTCTCAAGTGGATGGGTAGGGTTGGAGCAGCATCATTCTCAACTTTTCCTTCTTTCCTCCACTCCCTCTCCACGACCCCTCCACTCCCCCCTCCACGACCCCTCCTGACCCTCTCTTATCCTCTCATTTGATCCTTCCGCTTCAAATCGTATCTGCCAGAACAAAGTACTGAATGACTGATTGTCAGTTTCAAGAGAATCGCTTCCAGGATGATGTTGAAGGAAGAAGGTGATGTCTTGCTGCTGCTACACACACATATAGAGATGTCAGGAAGTACTTCTTCAGCCTCAGGGTGTTAATGACGTGGAATGACCTTAATGAAGTTCTGGAGGCTCCATATATACTTTGAAAAACAGGTATGACAGGGCCCACAAGGCTATGATAGTGAGTCTAACTAGCGGAAAGTTGAGAAGCAGGGCCGGAAGCTAATGTCATGTGGGTTTTCGATAACGTGGATGGGGTAAGAATACTCACGTAGGCTGGTAGTACGTATAATATAACGGAAAGTATGGGAAGCGCCAACAGCCGACCTGCCTCTCTCTGCTCCCTATCTTCGACTGACCCACAAGTGCCTACAGGGTGAGGGGTGTTTGAAATCCTGCTATGGTCAGCAGCAACATATAACAGTCAGTGATTCACACAGACGGTTGGTAGTGAGTCATCTACTGGTACACTGGTTACTGGTAACTGGTTACTAGGAACTGGTACTACTACTGTGACTAAGATTCGACCCCTGCAACCATAAATAGGCGAGTACACACACACACACGCACACACACGCACGCACACACACACACGCACACATACACACGCGCATACACGCACACGCGCATACACGCACACACACACACGCACACACACGCACACACACGCGCACACACACACACACACACACACACACACACACACACACACACACTCACACACACACACACACACACACGCACGCGCAGACACGCACACACACGCACACACACGCACACGTACACGCACACACACACACGCACACACACGCACGCACACACACGCACACGCACACACACGCAGTGACGCTAATGCTCTTTTAGGTGAATTATATTCTGTGTCAATATTTGTGTTGCCAGTGAGAGAGACAGCAACAGCCGCTGTATGACCTGCTCAATTAGGTGGCTTGTAGCTCACTAGTAAAGCTTTCCCTCTCCCTCTTTACTGTTCTCACTTCCCCTCTTTACTGTACTTACTTCCCCTCACCCTTTTCACTCTTCTCACTTCACCTCTCGTTTTTCACTTTATCCTTCTGTTCTCATCTTTTCATTTCTTCCCTTGTCCCCTCTTCCCTCACTTTCTTCTATTAAGCTTCTTCCCCTCTTCTCTCCTTCCCCACAAGAAAGTGACCTCTCTACCTCCCCAACGAGGGTGTGACCTCTTTCCTCTCCCTCAGCATGATGCGACCACAGTCGTGTTGTGGGCAAGTCTGCTGGGCGGAAGAGGTCCTTCAATATTTCAGTCCTTACCCATAATCCTCTGTCTGTCTGTCTCTCTCTCTCTCTCTCTCTCTCTCTCTCTCTCTCTCTCTCTCTCTCTCTCTCTCTCTCTCTCTCTCTCTCTCTCTCTCTCTCTCTCTCTCGTTCTCATCTGATGATTCAATTTTCTTGAATTAAAATCATTGGCTTCGCAAAATTAGTTGGTAATAACTGCAATTACGGATTTACAAACTCTCATGAGCCCGCAGAATTAGCTAACACTGAGATCTATTGATTAAGATACATGCACAACTTTTATCTTTACGGGTAAAACGTTTCGCCAACAAGCTTCATCAGTCGAGTGTTGAAACTTGCTGTGCAGAGGAAACGTATCGTCAGTAAAGACACGTCAGTGTTGTGTATGTGTGTTAGTCGTCAGTTTGTCGTATTGCTGATTATTTATGTATAATCAAATATTTTTACAATGAATTATAGCAAAAATGAGACAGACTATTTTTTTTAACCGGTATATTGGAAGATTAGACGCTAAAACCAGGTCAAGATTCCAGGAGCTGTGGTATAAACCAGGAGCTGTTGTGGTATAAACCAGGAGCTGTTGTGGTATAAACCAGGAGCTGTTGTGGTATAAACCAGAAGCTGTTGTGATATAAACCAGGAGCTGTTGTGGTATAAACCAGGAGCTGTTGTGGTATAAACCAGGAGCTGTTGTGGTGTAAACCAGGAGCTGTTGTGGTATAAACCAGGAGCTTCTGTGGTATAAACCAGGAGCTGTTGTGGTATAAACCAGGAGCTGTTGTGGTATAAACCAGGAGCTTCTGTGGTATAAACCAGCTGTTGTGGTATAAACCAGGAGCTGTTGTGGTATAAACCAGGAGCTGTTGTGGTATAAACCAGGAGCTGTTGTGGTATAAACCAGAAGCTGTTGTGGTATAAACCGGGAGCTTTTGTGGTATAAACCAGGAGCTGTTGTGGTATAAACCAGGAGCTTCTGTGGTATAAACCAGCTGTTGTGGTATAAACCAGGAGCTTTTGTGGTATAAACCAGCTGTTGTGGTATAAACCAGGAGCTGTTGTGGTATAAACCAGCTGTTGTGGTATAAACCAGGAGCTGTTGTGGTATAAACCAGGAGCTGTTGTGGTATAAATCAGGAGCTTCTGTGGTATAAACCAGCTGTTGTGGTATAAACCAGGAGCTGTTGTGGTATAAACCAGCTGTTGTGGTATAAACCAGGAGCTGTTGTGGTATAAACCAGGAGCTGTTGTGGTATAAACCAGGAGCTGTTGTGGTATAAACCAGCTGTTGTGGTATAAACCAGGAGCTGTTGTGGTATAAACCAGGAGCTGTTGTGGTATAAACCAGGAGCTGTTGTGGTATAAACCAGGAGCTTCTGTGGTATAAACCAGCTGTTGTGGTATAAACCAGGAGCTTCTGTGGTATAAACCAGCTGTTGTGGTATAAACCAGGAGCTGTTGTGGTATAAACCAGGAGCTGTTGTGGTATAAACCAGGAGCTGTTGTGGTATAAACCAGAAGCTGTTGTGGTATAAACCGGGAGCTGTTGTGGTATAAACCAGGAGCTGTTGTGGTATAAACCAGGAGCTGTTGTGGTATAAACCAGGAGCTGTTGTGGTATAAACCAGGAGCTGTTGTGGTATAAACCAGGAGCTTCTGTGGTATAAACCAGCTGTTGTGGTATAAACCAGGAGCTTTTGTGGTATAAACCAGCTGTTGTGGTATAAACCAGGAGCTGTTGTGGTATAAACCAGCTGTTGTGGTATAAACCAGGAGCTGTTGTGGTATAAACCAGGAGCTGTTGTGGTATAAATCAGGAGCTGTTGTGGTATAAACCAGGAGCTTCTGTGGTATAAACCAGCTGTTGTGGTATAAACCAGGAGCTGTTGTGGTATAAACCAGCTGTTGTGGTATAAACCAGGAGCTGTTGTGGTATAAACCAGGAGCTGTTGTGGTATAAACCAGGAGCTGTTGTGGTATAAACCAGCTGTTGTGGTATAAACCAGGAGCTGTTGTGGTATAAACCAGGAGCTGTTGTGGTATAAACCAGGAGCTGTTGTGGTATAAACCAGGAGCTTCTGTGGTATAAACCAGCTGTTGTGGTATAAACCAGGAGCTTCTGTGGTATAAACCAGCTGTTGTGGTATAAACCAGGAGCTGTTGTGGTATAAACCAGCTGTTGTGGTATAAACCAGGAGCTGTTGTGGTATAAACCAGAAGCTGTTGTGGTATAAACCAGAAGCTGTTGTGGTATAAACCAAAGTTATTGTGGTATAAACCAAAAGCTGTTGTGATATAAACCAGGAGCTGTTGTGGTATAAACCAGGAGCTGTTGTAGTATAAACCAAAGTTATTGTGGTATAAACCAGGAGCTGTTTTGATATAAACCAAAGTTATTGTGGTATAAACCAGAAGCTGTTGTGATATAAACCAGGAGCTGTTGTGGTATAAACCAGAAGCTGTTGTGGTATAAACCAGGAGCTGTTGTGGTATAAACCAGAAGCTGTTGTGGTATAAACCAGAAGCTGTTGTGGTATAAACCAGAAGCTGTTGTGGTATAAACCAGAAGCTGTTGTGGTATAAACCAGAAGCTGTTGTGGTATAAACCAGGAGCTGTTGTGGTATAAACCAGAAGCTGTTGTGGTATAAACCAGAAGCTGTTGTGATGTAAACCAGGAGCTGTTGTGGTATAAACCAGGAGCTGCTGTGGTATAAACCAGGAGTGTGACGTAATCAGTCCCTCGGCCTGGAGTCGATGTGTTCAGTGGTTTGGTATTCATATATCTTTAAATCTAGTAGTGGTGGTGGTGGTGATTTTTATGGTGGTGATTTTTAGTGATGGTGGTGACTTTTAGTGATGGTGGTGACTTTTAGTAGTGGTGGTGATTTTTATGATGGTGATTTTTAATGTTGGTGATGGTGATTTTTAGTAGTGGTGGTGATTTTTAGTGATAGTGATGGTGGTGATTTTTAGTGATAGTGATGGTGGTGATTTTTAGTGGTGGTGATTGTAATGTAACAGTTATAGCAATATTCTTTGTAGTGACAGTGAGGGTGGTAGTGACGGGGCCAGCGCTGAAGAGTCGTTACCAGGGAGGAAGGTAAACAAACGGCTGCAAGAGGAAGGAACTCATGAGGCAGGAGGTTCCTGAAGGAGGGGAGTGTTTAGGGAGGATCTAAGAGGTGTGTGTGTGTGGTTTAAGGAAGTTTCTGGGACGGGTGTAGGGGGTGTTAGAGGTTGTGGGGTGGTTCAAGAAGGGGAGGGAGTTCCTCAGTTGTAGTCAAAAGACCCCCATACACCAGTGGGGTGAACCTCAGAGACGGGGATCGGGGGTTTGGTTCCAAAGGAAAGTTTGTAAAGTGTCTGGCGAGGAATTCATGGGGTTTCTTCGAGGGTTTTTGAGGGTTTCTCTAGAGATGTTAAGTAAAAGAACACAAATGCAAATAATGTGACATTTTATTGTGGCAAAGTATCGCTCTCCAAGAGCTTTATCAAGCCGGTAACGGCTTGATAAAGCTCTTGGAGAGCGAAGCCAAATTGGAAGCGGTTGAGTATTCTATTCGCTGTTATAAACGAATATAATCTCTTGTGCACGAGTTTCTCAAAGATTTTGGATAGCAACGGTAAGTTTGACATTGGCCTGTAGTTGTTTACATTTATGGGGTCACCACCTTTGTGAACTGGTGTAACCCTTGCTGTCTTGAGTAGTGTCGGGAAAGTGCTAGTTTCTAGTGACTTGTTAAAAAGTAATGAAATAGCATACGAAAGGACATGAGCCACTCGCTTGTATAATAATGGTGGGAAGTGAGACAGATTCCCTGAATTAGTTTTAAGTGACTTAATAATCGTGGTGACTTCAGTGGGCTCAGTAGGTGCAAGATAGGAGGAGTTTGGGAAATTCCCATCTAAGTAATCACTTGCACGGGCGTTGGTACCTAGGATTTTACTGGCGAGACTAGAACCTATGGTTGAGAAGTCATTTATCTTGTTAACTGTATCCATGGGTTGTAGTGGTGTTTCGTTCGGTTTAATTAAAACAATATCCCTAGTTTTTTTCAGTTTGTGTTCCCAGAATCTGAGAGTGTGTGTTCCAAGTCTTTTTTTATATCTCCTCTTGTTTCAGTGAATCTGCTGGAGTAGTACAAATGTTTGGCTTTTTTTTATTAGTTTGGTGAGAACTGATGCATAGTGTTTAATAATATCTTTGTGTATTAAGCCCTGTCTATATTGCTTTTCCTATTGATGTTTCTTATCAATGGATTTCAGTATGCTGCTAGTTAGCCATGGGCAACCGAGCCGTTTATTCGTGATGTTTCGTTTTTATAGGACAATGTTGTATAGTCTAATTTATTCAGAAATATGTCTGTCCAATTATCAATACCATTGACCTTGGAGAATTCTGTAGGCCAGTCAACCGTCTCTAGCTCTGCTGTGAAATTACTTACTGAGGCCTCGTCATGGAGTCTAAATGAAACTTTGTTGTATTCCAGTGGTGGTTTACTAATGTTTGTTAAGAGGAAGGTAGGGTAGTGGTCAGTAATGCTGTCTGTGATAATCCCTGACTCCAGTGGGGCAAGTATATTGGTCTATATATGGTCAATTATGGTTGCACTTGTCTCATCAGCCTGGTTGGTTTAGTTATTGGTGGTATGAGAAGTTCATATTGTTGACGAAATCAGTTACAGGCTGATCATCTGGTCGGTTAATGTTGATATTGAAGTCTCCAGCTAAGAGAAGGTGGCGCTTGTTCATTTCTCTGTTTGTTATTAGTGTCTTTAATTTCTCACAGAATTTCGTACAGAATAATATAGCAGCACCCTACTAAAGCATCCAGTTTGTTTTGATAAAAAAAATTCTCAGTTTGAGCCGGACCAAAACACCGTTCCATTATAAACCATTAATTCAAACGCAAAAAAAAAAATCTTTAAGTCACTTTTAACATTCGAAATTACTATTCACAATATTATTTTGCTTAATGAGTTTGCTCTAATGATTTTTTTTAAGGGAGTGAACTCTTAATAAGTAAGTACATGATGACGTTAGTTAAGAATGCTGGGAAAAAAGAGTTAATACGAGAAAATTACGATCATTAGTGTTCAAATGTGAGGATTTAAAATAATATAAATGAGTATTTATCTTTGAGCTGTGTAACACACTGGAGTGTGTTGTGTAACACACTGGAGTGTGTTGTGTAACACACTGGAGTGTGTTGTGTAACACACTGCAATTGAGGTTAAGGTTGAGAGAGAGAGAGAGAGAGAGAGAGTCAACTGAACATATGAGAGTATACACAGGGCTTGAGATAATGCTTAAAGTACTATGAGGAAGATACAACTAAAACCAGTCTTGAAATATCTAAAGAACACGATTTTTTTTCATAGTGTGAGCACCTCCAGCTGCAGGTGTGGCACCACAGCCTCAGTGTGTGCACTGTGTGAGTGGCATGCGCTAGCAGTGTAGTGTGGGACTCTCAGACCTCGAGTGTACGTGTGTGGTACACAGCCTAGTGTGTAGTGTGGGTACGTACAGCTCGTGTCAGTGTTGGTACCACACCTCGAGTGGTTGATAGTGGGCAACCACAGCCTCAGTGTAGTGTGGGCACTCACAGCCTCAGTGTAAGTGTGGCACCCAAGCCTCAGTGTAGTGTTGGAGTCACGCCTAGTGTGAATGTGGCAATCACACTCAGTGTAGTGTGGCACCACGCCTCGTGTGTCAGTTGGGCAACCCAGCCTCAGTGTAAGTGTGCACCTGCAGTCGTGTACAGTGTGGGCACCACAGCCTCGATGTGTAAGTGTGGAACCACCCAGTGTGTTATTACAGTGTGGGCACCCCAGCTATTGTAAGTGTTGGCACCACAGCCTCAGTGTACAGTGTGGGTACCCACAGCCTCAGTGTACAGTGTGGGTACCCACAGCCTCAGGGTACATGTGTGGACTACAGCTCAGTGTACAGTGTGGCAACCCACAGCCTCATGTGTACATGTGGCACGCACAGCTAGTAGAACACAGATGTGAATGACTTCACAGCTCTAGTGTAAGTGTGGGACTAAAGCTAGGTAATGTTGATACAAGCATGTATATTGAAGCACAGTGAAGTTGTATAAAGTAAAGTAATGTATATATGTTGTATAAAGTAAAGGAATGTGTATATGTTGTATAAAGTAAAGGAATGTGTATATGTTGTATAAAGTAATGTGTATATGTTGTATAAAGGATAGTAAGTTGTATAAAGAAGGAATGTGTATATTTGTATAAAGTAATTGTATATGTTGTATAAAGAAAGAATGTATATTTGGATTAAAAAATGTAATGTTGTAAAAGGAATTTTATATGTTTAAAATAAAAAAAGTGATAGTTGTATAAAGAATGTGTATGTTTTAAAAGCAGAATGTATATTTAAAAAGATGAAGATAGTTGTAAAAGAAGGTATATTTTTAAAAGAAAGAATGTGTATATTTTAAAAGAAAGGGAAGTGTATTTTAAAAGTAAGTGAAGTTTTAAAAAAAGTAAGTATATTTAAAAGAATGTGTATATTTGGTTTAAAAAAATGTGATATGTTTAAAAGTAAAAGGGAAGTGTATATGTTGATAAAGAAGTGTTATGTTGTATAAGAAAAAATGTGTATATGTTGAATAAAGAAAGGAATGTAGTTGATAAAAAATGTGTATTGTTGATAAAGAAATAATGTTTAAAGTTGTAAATTGTATATGTTGATAAAGAAAGGAATGTATATTTTTTAAAGAAGTGATTTTGATTTGGTAATTGTATAGTGAAAAGAAAGAAGGGTTTTGTTGTATAAAGAAAGTAAAAGTTTTATGTTGTATAAAGTAAAGGAATGATATTTTTAAAAGTGAATGTTTTATGTTTATGTAATGTGTATATGTTGTATAAAATAATTTTAATGTTTTAAAAAAAGTGTTATTTGGATAAAGAAAATAAGTGATATTTTATAATTTTATATGTTGTAAAAGTAAAAAAGAAAGTTGTATAAAGAATGTGTATATGTTGTATAAAAAAAGAAAGTTAAAATGTTGTAAAAAAATTGATATGTTTTTTAAAAATAATGTATAGTTGTTAAAGATATGTTGATAAAGAAAGAATGTGATATGTTTATAAAGTAATGTATTGTTTAAAAGAATGTGTTTGTTGTATAAAGAAAAAATGTGTATATGTTGTATAAAAAAGAAGTGTAATGTTGATAAAGAAGTATATGTTTTATGAAAGAAGGTTATGTTTTATAAAGTAATTTTATATGTTGATAAAGAAAGAAGTAATAGGTAAAAGAAAGGAAGTGAAGTTGTATAAAGAAAGGGAAGGATATGTTGTATTGGTAAGTATATATTTAAAAGAATTTTATATGTTGATAAAGAAAAGGAAGGGATAGGATGTAATAAAGTTTTTATAAAAATTTTTATATGTTGAAAAGTAAAGTGTATATTTGGATAAAGGGAAAAAAGTAATGGGGAAAAGAAAGAAGTGTATAGTTGTATAAAGTAATGTGTATATGTTGTATAAAGTAAAGGAATGTGTATATGTTGTATAAAGTAAAGGAATGTGTATATGTTGTATAAAGTAATGTGTATATGTTGTATAAAGTAATGTGTATATGTTGTATAAAGTAAAGGAATGTGTATATGTTGTAAAAGAATGTATATGTTTTATGTAAGGGGAAGTTGTATGTAAAGGAAAAGTGTATATGTTGTATGAAAGTAATGATATATGTTGTATAAAGTAAAGGAAATAGTTTAAAAGTAAAGAAGTATAATGTTGTTAAAGAATTTTTTAAAGTTGTATAAAAAAGTGTAATGTTGATAAAGAAGTGTAATGTTGTATAAAGAAAGTAATTTTATATGTTGTATAAGGGATATGTTGTATAAAGTAATGTGTATATGTTGTATAAAGTAATGTGTATATGTTGTATAAAGTAAAGTAATGTGTATATGTTGTATAAAGTAATGTGTATATGTTGTATAAAGTAATGTGTATATGTTGTATAAAGTAATGTGTATATGTTGTATAAAGTAATGTGTATATGTTGAAAATGATTGTTGATGTAATTTTATATGTTTTTATAAAGTAAAGTAATTTTATATGTTGTATAAAGTAAAAAATGTGTATAGTTTAAAAGTAATGTTTTATGTTGTAAAAGAAAGGGAAGTAATGTTGTATAAAGAAGATAAGTTTAAAAGAAAAAATGTGATATGTTGTATAAAAATAATTTTATATGTTTATAAAGAAAGAATGTATATAAGATAAAGTAAAGGAATGTGTATATGTTGTATAAAGTAAAGGAATGTGTATATGTTGTATAAAGTAATGTATATATGTTGTATAAAGTAATGTGTATATGTTGTATAAAGTAAGGTTTTAAAGTTGAAAAAAAAGGAAGTGTTTTGTTTTATAAAGAAGTATATATGTTGATAAAAGAAAGGAAAAGTGTAATGTTGTAAAAGAAAGAAGTGAATGTTGATAAAGTAAGATATAGTTGATGAATTTATATGTTGTATAAAGAAGTGTTATGTTTAAAATAAGATATATGTTTAAAATTGTTATGTTGAAAAGGGAAGGTTTTATGTTGTATAAAGAAAGTAAATTTTAATGTTGTTAAAGAAAGGGTTATGTTGATAAAGAAAAATGAAAGTTGTATAAAGTAATGTGTATATGTTGTATAAAGTAATGTATATGTTGATAAAGAATGTGTATATGTTTTTAAAAAAAAGAAATTTTATAGGTTTAAAGGAAGTATATGTTGTAAAAGAATGTTTTTATGTTGATAAAAAATGGTATTTGGGAAAAAAAAGGAATTTTATATGTTGTATAAAAAAAGGAATGTTAAAGTTGTATAAAGTAATTTTATCGAAAAGTAATGTATAAGAAAAAATAAAGTAATTTTATACGTGAAAACATTTGATTTGAGTTTTTTTATCAATGTAAATTTAGATTTGTTTGAACAATTTCAATAGACAATGCATATGTTCAGTCATTGTCTTAGCCAATAAATTACCTTTGTACTGCATTGATTTGCATCTCATCGAGCGCTAAAGCCGTGTGAGCCATTCACTACAATGAGTGGCGGAGGGTCGATCCTCCGTCCTCTGATCTCGGCTTGACCTCTTGATTGGTCAAACTGTTGGTGATCGTCTTATAATTTAAACTCACACACACACTCTCTCTCTCTCTCTCTCTCTCTCTCTCTCTCTCTCTCTCTCTCTCTCTCTCTCTCTCTCTCTCTCTCTCTCTCTCTCTCTCTCTCTCTCTCTCTCTCTCAGCTATTTCTGCCGCTGGAGTGCCTCCCTGCTGACAGTGAGAGCCAGATGGGCCGTGACTTGCACCCGGACTGACACCATCAGGCAAGTGTGTCAGCCCGACGCTCTCGCATATTATATGTCACTGTTACCTCCAGCCCCTTTACCCAGATTGAGGTTAAGGGTTGAGAGAGAGAGAGAGAGAGAGAGAAAGTCAACTGAACATATGAGAGCTACACACAGGGGCTTGAGATACAAGCATTAAAGTACTATGAGGAAGATACAACTAAAACCAGTCTTGGAAATACCCTAAAGCAACAACCATTTTTTTTATCAGTGTAGACGTGGCGCACCTCCAGCTGCAGGTGTGGGCACCCACAGCCTCAGTGTACAGTGTGGGCACCCACAGCCTCAGTGTACAGTGTGGGTACCCACAGCCTCAGTGTACAGTGTGGGCACCCACAGCCTCAGTGTACAGTGTGGGTACCCACAGCGTCAGTGTACAGTGTGGGCACCCACAGCCTCAGTGTACAGTGTGGGCACCCACAGCCTCAGTGTACAGTGTGGGTACCCACAGCCTCAGTGTACAGTGTGGGCACCCACAGCCTCAGTGTACAGTGTGGGTACCCACAGCCTCAGTGTACAGTGTGGGTACCCACAGCCTCAGTGTACAGTGTGGGCACCCACAGCCTCAGTGTACAGTGTGGGCACCCACAGCCTCAGTGTACAGTGTGGGCACCCACAGCCTCAGTGTACAGTGTGGGCACCCACAGCCTCAGTGTACAGTGTGGGCACCCACAGCCTCAGTGTACAGTGTGGGCACCCACAGCCTCAGTGTACAGTGTGGGCACCCACAGCCTCAGTGTACAGTGTGGGCACCCACAGCCTCAGTGTACAGTGTGGGCACCCACAGCCTCAGTGTACAGTGTGGGCACCCACAGCCTCAGTGTACAGTGTGGGTACCCACAGCCTCAGTGTACAGTGTGGGCACCCACAGCCTCAGTGTACAGTGTGGGTACCCACCGCCTCAGTGTACAGTGTGGGCACCCACAGCCTCAGAGTAGAGTGTGGGCACCCACAGCCTCAGTGTACAGTGTGGGCACCCACAGCCTCAGTGTACAGTGTGGGCACCCACAGCCTCAGTGTACAGTGTGGGCACCCACAGCCTCAGTGTACAGTGTGGGCACCCACAGCCTCAGTGTACAGTGTGGGCACCCACAGCCTCAGTGTACAGTGTGGGCACCCACAGCCTCAGTGTACAGTGTGGGCACCCACAGCCTCAGTGTACAGTGTGGGCACCCACAGCCTCAGAGTAGCAAACAAAATACTGAGACTTCACCTTCATTCTGTCTCTCCTACCACCATGACCTATACGATATGCAGTTGACCAAAACAAAAGAGTATTCACAAATGAATAACAGGTTCTGTGAAGAGGAACTTTTGTCAGTCGCTTTTGCTTAAAGGTGTTTTGTATAGAATTTTCATAAGAGGGTTTATTGTGTACTTTATTTTGGAGACTGGTATACAAGCTTTAAAAGGTACAAGAGCTTGTAAAAATTAATGGACTTGTGCTCCTAACGGAACAAAAACAAATAGAAAGAAAGAGAAAAGTTAAGTGCAACGAAAACAGGAGAGAGAAAAATATGAAATAGACGAGACAGAGAGAAAGGAGAAAGAAAAGAGAAGGAATAGGAGAAAGATGAATAAAAATGTTAGGGAAAGAAACTGACAGTGTGACAATGAAAGAGGGAATAAAAAAATAATCACAGAATACACACACACACACACACACACACACACACACACACACACACACACACACACACACACACACACACACACACACACACACACACACACACACACCAATTCATGCAGAGTCGAAGTAGTAAAAAAAAATATTTGTTTAATTTATTTAATATTATACTGAGAGAGAGAGAGAGAGAGAGAGAGAGAGAGAGAGAGAGAGAGAGAGAGAGAGAGAGAGGTGAGGTCAGAGTCTGTGTACAGACACAAACCAGTGGAACAAAACAACCGTAGACAATAACATCATCTCTGTGTCAGTCTGTAAGTTTCACTCCAAAGATGGACGCTAACGTAAAAAAGGCACGAAAGAAAGGGAAAAAAACGATAATCTGACGTTTATAAGAAAGAGGCGAGTCATATGAGAGGTTGCAGCTCCCTATTTGTGTACACACACACACACACACACACACACACACACACACACACACACACACACACACACACACACACACACACACACACACACACACACACACACACACACATATATATATATATATATATATATATATATATATATATATATATATAATGATAAAAAGGTATGACGATGGTGCTGGAGCAGGGACAGAATGTTCCTAGCAGCGACTAGCAAAGACGCGGGGCCAGGGGCAGTGAATCGAACCCTGCAATCACAAATAAGTGAGTACACACACAAACACCAAAA
This sequence comes from Cherax quadricarinatus, assembly GCF_038502225.1. Classification (NCBI taxonomy): domain Eukaryota; kingdom Metazoa; phylum Arthropoda; class Malacostraca; order Decapoda; family Parastacidae; genus Cherax; species Cherax quadricarinatus. Next base: position 22,776,235 of record NC_091323.1, read on the forward strand.
GATTGGTAAACCACCTAGATAAAACGGAAATATATCTAATAACAATAGGTCGGTTTCAACAAAAATTAAACTCTGTTTTATGTTTCTCAGAAATGTGTGCCTCTTCATGGTACTAGACGCCAGTGAGGAAGATGAGTCATCCACATTTCCTAGACTGCAGGAAGGTCCAAGACAACCTACTGCTAACATTACTGGTTCATAAACTTGTACAGAGAATAAGGAGTGTGCAAATCAGAAGACGGTGTGGCAGTCGGAAAGTTGCTGAGATGGTCTGATCATTTAGAAAAATTATGTAGCTAGATAGGTTGACCCAGAGGAGAAATAAATACATTTGGGATGGATGGAAGGTGTAAGAAAGTTTCCCATGTAAACCAAGCGGTGTAACTGGAAAAGGTGAAGTAATGGATAAATGAAGAATTAAGAGATGTAAAAAAAAGTCATGGTGAGAAAGGTGGGAGAGTGGATGGAAGTTAATGGAAGTTACCGCGGAGTTCCCATCTTTTTCCCGGTGCATACCAGTGACCTTCCTGAGGGTCGAGAATTATACATGTTCCCATTATGAGTGCATTCGTAGGGAGGCGTTAATCGTAGAGGGGGTCGCACAACCCCTGGGGGAATGGGAGGCAATTTCCTGGATCAAGAGCCCTCCACCGGCATCAAGGCAACTTCACTGTTGAAGGGAGGTGAAGTCAGAAATGTGATGACTTGAATCATTTCCGCTCAAATCGAAAAAAAAGGCGAAAATAGACTAATAAAAGTTACAATACCGTGGTTGGAGAAATTCAGGGAAAGCAGTAGACCGGACTTGAGTCCTGGAGGTGGGAAGCACAAGTGTCTGCACTCTGGAGGAGGGACGAGAATGTTGCACCTCGCACAGTCATCTGGACTGTGACAGCATCACACTTCTAACAAAGCGGCGATCGAATGAACACCGGTGAATCTTTTTTTCTTTATTTTAATCAATCGGCACTGGCTTGATAAAACTCCTGGAGACAGTCCGTTAATAAATGTCTCAGTAATTGCTCTCAGGTCCTTATACCGAAAATATTGTAAGTAATTTGAGTAATATACAAAATACAACACATCTTATGATATTAATAACAAAAATAATAACTATAGTAACAAAACCGGAGAGGAAGAGACTCCAGGAAAGCAACAAAAGTTTAAGCAGAATTTATTGTTAGAATTCCTAGTATTTTCACAACGGAACAAGACTCGTAGCCAGATGGATAAAATAAATATAAATACATAAGAGCACTAGTGAACAATGAAACAATAACTTTGAACGTGAAACAAAAAAACAAATGGTGACAGCTGGACACAGACGAGGCAGCGTATGGTCGTGAATTCTTGGGGAAGAGACAATAGACCCAAGCAAGTCTCATTCACCACCTTAATAATAATAATAACAATAATAATAATTTATTTCATCATAATAACATGTTTGTACATAGATGGGTAACATGTAGTTGTGTATACAAAAAGGTCGTAGTTATGCAGAGAATTTCGAGCAAACTTAAGGAACTATTCAGTAGTACTTCATAATCTGTAAAGTTAATTATACACTTGTAAACCCCTTTAAGTGGAAGGTGGATGAGTGGGTACTGATATATGGACCTTGATCAGGAAAACAAACTTGAATAAAACACGCCAAGTGTCTATCGTTATTTGCCTTTGACAATCAGCAAATAAAACATACACACACACACACACACACACAGGAACCATACATAGTTTTAAGACGAGGTATGATGAAGCTCATGGAGCAGACAGAGGACCTAGTAGGGATCAGTGAAGAGGCGGGGCCAGGAGCTATGTCTCGACCCCTGCAACCACAAATAGGTGAGTACCTGTCTATTCTAAGAAGATCGCAAAATCAGCGAACATAAATTGATTAAACGCTGAATGGAAAACAAAGATTACAGTATTTCTTAACCAGACTGTCACGTTAACTGGAGGAAGAGGTCCTGTGCAGACTGTCACGTTGGCTGAAGAAGGTTCTCATGGCCACCATCCTCACGCACCACTTTCAGAACTGATGGTTTCATTTTCCTAGTCAAAGTATTTGGGCCAACAAATCCTTAAACTTCGTTGATCAGGTAAACAGAAACCATATAAACACACTTGAGAAATTTGGGCAACTCTGACTTGTATATACAATGAGGAACAGTAACAGTAACTACCACACACCACCAACAAGGATATAAATGGTTATAATCATAACTATACCTTTTAAAGGGGTGGAAGGGTAACCCAGCGGAAGGCCTCGGTCAGAAGACCAAAAGCTCCAGCTGCGAGTTATCATATGACTACTCGCATCAGGAAACACTTGTCCTGTTTCCTGACAATCCTTACCTAAAGAGCCATTCATAGTCCCATTACACCGCAACACAATTAAGACCCAGAAGTAATAAAATGAATACTTACATCCCAATACTTAAATCCCAATACTTACATCCCTTTCTCACAGGTGAAGGAAACTCACACTGCTTAACACGCAAGAACTTAGTGGATTTCATTAAAAAAAAGAAAAACTACTATTGACTCTGAGGAATAATGAGACCTCGCTACCAGAATCAGTGGATACTAATGATCAGTCAGTTATGCTTCAGGATTAAACTGTAGGCTTCCTGCACCTCAAAGGGCAACACATTAGCAAACGCTTGGAATCCTCTCGGATCATTCGGTTCACAAGGCTGTTTTGAACGTAATGTTTTAGAATCCACGCTAATTCAACCAAACCCGGCTTCAGCGTCTCATGAAGAATTAGACACACGTACAAGATCAGGGTATCTTTATGGACGTTTATCAATACAAGGTCATAATGTGAAGAATGTATATAATTCTACGTTCTTCATATTATGTCCTTGTATTGATAAAGCCACTGGTTGGTCAGGGTCTACAAATGAAGTTACCCAGATGTACATTTGTCTAATTCTTCAGCGTCTCATGTTTGCTATTAAAGTCTACCTTCCAGGACCAGAGATAAGCACCGGTTCAACTCCTGGATGGCCTCGCATCACTTGGCTTGTCCCTCATATATCACCTCCGGCAAGTGATGTGCAACTTTTTCCTTCTAAAGTGACGTTCCACCACCCTCTCTTCTCTCTCCTGAAGACCACCTAAATTAAGAAGTCGAAATGTATTGTTCCCTTATTCTACTGCATATTTTGTCTCCACACTGACACGGTGCTTACGAAATGCTCTATGTAACCATGGGTTTTCTGCGTGCGCAACCAATTGTCAGTCAGCTCTTTACGAACACTATCATGTGGAAATAAATATTTGACTTTGATCCCCACGTATCAGATATAAAGACCATAAGGCCTTGTCTCTCCTCCTGGTAAGACACGGAGACTGGTGGGTGAGGAGGGAAGATTATGACATGTAAAATACTCAGGAATTGATAAAGACACCTATGTAATAGGAGGACAAATTATTTTCTCAGTTTCGAGGTAGCAGTAGAGTGGAATGAAGTGATTGTGAAAGCGATGGAAAGGCTAACTACATACACAGTTTGGAGAGTAGATATGACTATTTGTGAAGCCAGAAACCAGCAATGCCCGGGTCGATGAAGCTCAGGAGGCGGGGCCAGGAGCCAGAACTCAAAACCCCTGCAAACTTAAATCGACGAGTACAGTAAGCTTGAGTATACGCACACAAACACAACCAGCTGAATATACACACAGACATCAAAAACAACTAAAAAGAGAACGCACACACAACTCACACATTTAAATTCATACAACGTAATAGTGCCATAGGGCAACACTGCCTGGTCATCGAACCCCCGACACTCCAACGTAAACAAATTCCCCACATAAACAGCAAGATAAAAAACCCGAGCTTTTGATATTTGTTGTGTGAGAGTGAGAAGATGACAAAGCAGATATTACAACACCCACACCATCCCTCCTGCTCGACTGACCCAATAACACTAGCAAATAACCCGAGCTCCAGTCTAAACACTTTTATGAATCATAATAATGATATTAATAATGTCAATAATAATAGTAATTATAACAGTAGCAATAATAATAACAGTAATATAATAATAGTAATAACTGTAATAATAATAGTAATAATAATAAATCATAATTTAATAATCTTTACACTGCAGATGATTTGTACAGTAACAAAAGTTCACTATTTTTATTTATGTATTTTGCTTATTGAACACTTGATCTGCTAATAAATCTGCCTCTTAAACTAGTTTTAAATACAAGAGTACAGCAATTTATTCAGCCGATTTTTTTCGTTTCTCCGGGAATTCTTCAGAAATCCTCAGGCGTAATCTGCTGTGCAATAGGCTACAGAATTTACATCAGATTTATGATCGTGTACGTGAAAGAACATGACACGAAGACTAGATTCTTAAGTGCTAAAAAAAAAAAACCCCGTCTGTCTCCTGTTCGTAAACATTTAAATTTTAATCTTGAAAGAATATTAGCTGAAACTAAGTTCGAAAGTTTTTAAATCTTAAAATGTGACGAGGGACTGACCTGATACGTTATCATACATATACGTTATCATACATATACGTTATCATACATATACGTTATCATACATATACGTTATCATACATATACGTTATCATACATATACGTTATCATACATATACGTTATCATACATATACGTTATCATACATATACGTTATCATACATATACGTTATCATACATATACGTTATCATACATATACGTTATCATACATATACGTTATCATACATATACGTTATCATACATATACGTTATCATACATATACGTTATCATACATATACGTTATCATACATATACGTTATCATACATATACGTTATCATACATATACGTTATCATACATATACGTTATCATACATATAGCCCCACTCCATAAAGATGGCAGAAAAGCAGTAGCTAAGAACTATAGACCAAACATTTTAACGTTCCACATCATAAAAATCTTTGAAAGACTTCTAAGAAGCAGGATTGCAAACCACTTGGACTCCCAACAATTGCACAATCCAGGGCAACACAGGTTCAGGGCAGGTCGCTCCTGCCTCTCGCAACTACTGGACCACTATGATATGGTCTTAGGTGCACTGGAAAACAAACAGAATGCAGATGTAGTATACACAGATTTTTGCAAAAGCCTTTGACAAGTGCGATCATGGTGTAATAACACACACAATGCGTGCTAAAGGAACAACTGGCAAAGTAGACAGATGGATCTTCAACTTTCTAACCAATCGAACACAGAGTAGTGGTAAAAAGAGTTAAATTGGAGGCTGCCATAGTGAAGAGATCGGTTCCATAAAGAACAGTACTCGCCCCTATCCTGTTCCTCATTATCATATCAGACATAGAGATGTAAACCATAGCACCGTATCATCCTTTGTAGACAATACTAGGATGTGCATGTGTCATCCAATGAGGACACGGCAAATCTCTAAGAAGATATAAACCAAGTTTTCCAATGGGCAACGGAGAACAATATGATGTTCAGTGAAGACAAATACCAACTACTCCGTTATGGAAAACTGGAGAAAATAATAGCTAGAACTGAGTATACTACAAACACTAATCACACAACAGAGCGGAAAACTAATGTGAAGGACCTCTGAGTGGTAATGTCTCAGGATCTCACCTTCAAGGATCACAACAGTGCCACTATCACATCTGCGAGGAAACTGATATGGATAATGAGAACATTCAAGACAAGAGATGCCAGGCCAGTGATGATCCTTATTAAATCACTTGTTCTCTCTAGCTGGAATACTGCTGTACATTAACATCTCCATTCAAGGCAGGTGAAATTATAGATCTAGAGAATGTACAGAGAACCTTCACTGCATATCAGCGCTGTATAGCCCTTGTGGTTTAGCGCTTCTTTTTGATTATAATAATAATTCACTGCATATCAAATACCTAAAATACTGGGAACGCTTGGAAGCACTTGACTTGCATTCAATGGAGCGCAGGCGAGAGAAATGCATCATAATCTACACCTGGAAGATCCTGGAGGGACTGGTCCCTAATTTGCACACAGAAATCCCTCCCTACGAAAGCAAAAGATTTGGCAGGCGATGCAACATACCCCCAGTAAAAAGTAGAGGCGTCATTAGTACACTAAGAGACACAGTAAGTGTCCGGGGCCCAAGACTGTTCATCAGCCTCCCACCAGCCCTAAGGGAATTACCAATAGACCCCTGGACAGATACCTAAAGTCAGTGCCGGATCATCCGGGCTGTGGTTCGTACGTTGGACTACGTGCGGCCAGCAGTAACAGTCTCGTTGATTAGGCCCTGATCCATCAGGATGCCTGGTCATGGACCGAGCCGCTGGGGCACTGATCCCCAGAATACCCTCCAGGTAGACTCCATGTGTGTGTGTGTGTGTGTGTGTGTGTGTGTGTGTGTGTGTGTGTGTGTGTGTGTGCGTGCGTGCGTGCGTGCAAAACCACTGTGAAAAAAATAGTGAAATTCCAAGCGCTTTCGTGACTTTTCACATTATCAAGGAACTATAAAAATCAAAACAACAGGAAGGCATATAAAGGGGCAAGACTACACCTCACAATCCCGTCACCACAACAAGACTACACCTCACAGTCGCGTGACAACACCCGACTGTAAAACACCTGTTTCTCTGCCCAAGAATTAAGATTTTTAACTTGTCTAATGTATAATTAAATTCTTCCCAAATTTTATTAATTTTAAATGAATTCAATTTATATAAACTAAAAGAAATATATTTTCAAAATTGCTTTTTATGAAACAAGATTCAATTATATTCCTGTCGACCATGGACTTGCTTGATACAACATTCTCAACATTTTGAAAATCAATTGGATGGTTAAAATCTCTCTCATGAATAAATAGAGCATTGGAATCTTGTCCAGTTCTAATGCTATATTTATGTTGTTTTAATCTTAGTTCGAGATTTTTACCAGTTTGACCGTAATAAACTTTATCGCATATCTTACAAGGAATCTCATAGACAACCGTCAGCATTTAGGGGGGACTTTTTTATCAAAAGTTTTTTTTACTGTATCAAGATTTTTAAATACAACTTTGATATTACAATAATTAAGAAGAGAAGGCATATCAACCAAGTTTTCATGGTAAGGGAGAACCAACATATTTTTAGTTGATTAAGGTTGGTTGTCCCTTTTTGAATTGCAAAAAGTATTTCTAGCTATTTTAAAAGATTTATCCATTACATTTCTTGGGTAATTTAGATCATTAGTTATTTCATAAATTAAAAAGATGATACAGTAAAAAAACTTTTGATGAATTCTCTCCTAAATGCTGACGGATGTCTTTCGCAAATGCAGGTGCAGTGTACACTGACTTTGCAAAAGCTATTGGCAAGTGCGCCCATGGGGTAACTGCACACAGTATGTGCACAAAAGGGATAACTGGGGAGGTGGGTACATGGATATTTTATTTCCCGACAAATAGAACCCAAAGAGTAATAGTCAACAGAGTGAAACCAGTGGCTGCTACGGGGAAACAGATGTCCCCGAAGACACGGTACTCGCCCCACTTCCTCATTCTGACATAGACAGGGACGTAAATCACAGCGGACGATACTAGACGATACCAGAATTTGTACGAGAGTAGCATCCGTAGAAGACTCGGTGAGCCTCCAAGCTGATGTAAACAAAGTCTTCCAGTGGGCTACTGACAATATGATGTTCACTGAGGACACATTTTAGTTACTACGTCATCTGGACCTGGAGACCTGGAGAGAGTTCCGGGGGTCAACGCCCCCGCGGCCCGGTCTGTGACCAGGCCTCCTTAGGTCAGTGTCCCAGGATGCGACCCACACCAGTCGACTAACACCCAGGTACCCATTTTACTGATGGGGAACATAGACAACAGGTGGAAAGAAACACGTCCAATGTTTCTACTCTGGCTGAGAATCGAACCCAGGCCCTCGCCGTGTGAAGCGAGAGCGTTAACCACCAGGCCACCAGAGTACAAGACAAACTCAAACCACTCAGAACGTAAGTAAAATGTGAGAGACCTGGGAGTGACGTCAGAAAATCTTACGTTCAAGGAGCACAACAATGTTTTTTTATCGCAGGTGCAAGGAAAATGATAAGCTGGATAACTAGAACTTTCAAAAAGAGAGATGTCAAGCCAATAATGATACTCTTCTAGTCCTGCGTTCTCTCTCTAGCCTAGACAATTGCCTGGTCACAGACTGGGCCGCGGGGGCGTTGACCCCCGGAACTCTCTCCAGGTAAACTCCAGGTATACCGAAGACTCTTTCAAGGCAGGTGAAATTGTTGAGCTGGAAAATGTACAAAGAACCTTTACATTTCGTATAAATTCAATCAGTTAAATTGCTCTGAGCGTCTGAAGTCCCTAGAACTATACTCCCTAGAACGTAGGCGAAATACATTATAAACTATTGGAAGATACTGGAGGGACTGATCCCAAGCATTCACACCGTTCATACTTCCAATGAAAAACAGGGTAACGATAAGTGCATTGAGAAAGAACTCAAAAAGTGTTAGGAGACCATGACTCTTCAGCACCCGCCCTTCATACAAAAGGAGAATTACCAATAAATCCCTTGACTGTCTTCAGCTAGGCAACTCCAAAAATTCCTCCACACAGTTCCTGATCTGTCGTGTTGTGGTGCATACGTTGGACTGCCAGAGGCGGGCACCAAAAACTTGATCGATCATGACAGTAAACTCGGGGACAAAGACCTCCTGAAGCGACTCCAAGTGAACCCCCAGATGTATAGATGGTCATAGGAGAACATGCTCAAACATCCCCAGGAACAAAACCGATAGATTTCTTCCCAGTGAAATTTCTGGCAGTGTCCAGATCACTGCTACGTCAGAGAGTCTCTGACGTATTTATGCGCCAAGAATGAACCAGTGACGCTATCCGGAAAACTCGCCCCTCCCAGCAATATCTGTTAAGAAAAAAAAAAAACGCTACGAAAATGGTCATGGAGGCGCGTTTAAGGAAAAAGAAAAATGTTACATATCAACACACAAGAAAAAATTCAAATATTCACTTTACGTTAACACAGAAAATAAAATCATTATTCACTGGTTTTTTTTTTTTACCATTTTCATAAAGTGGAAATATTATTATTATTCTCTTGTTTCTATTGTTTTTTTTTCTTTTTGCTGTTTTTGCTTTTTTTGTTATCTGGTTTTATTGTTATTTTTATTGTTTTTGCTATTGTTTTTGTAAACCTGGGAAAACGAAGACTATTATTATTATTATTATTATTATTATTATTATTATTATTATTATTATTATTAGATTTTAACTTGTTTCTGTTTCTGAATTTTTGTTATTTGTCTATTTGCTATTTTTGCTTTTGTTGTTTTTACATTTATCTTTAGTTTTTATTGTTTTTGTAAACCTGGGACAACGAAAATATCGTACAGCGCCTGGAGAACAGTACGCAATGAAGAGAAATGTTGCAGGGCGTCTGTGGATCAAGAGCCATCGACGAGCATCAAGGCTCCTGCCTGCCCTTGAAGACTCATGCAGCGCAGGGTAAAGTAAGACTCTCTCAAAAGCATCGAAGTGAGAAAAATATAAAATGGGTTTGAGATATTTCGATGCGACGCTCTGGGTAATTTTCCTGGTACTCACCTCAACACTTTCTTGTAGCTGCTTTTTGCACATCGTGTCCGCGTGGCGTATCTGGCTTGTGTGGCTTGACGCTAATGCGTATGTACGATAATCCACTTTCTTCTCATCTGTTTCGTTATTATAATTCCTTCTGTGTGATTCCCCCCCCCCTCTCTCTCTGTCTCTGTCTCTGTCTCTCTCTGTCTGTCTGTGTGTCTCTCTCTCTCTCTCTCTCTCTCTCTCTCTCTCTCTCTCTCTCTCTCTCTCTCTCTCTCTCTCTCTCTCTCTCTCTCTCCGCTCGCTAAACTCTGACTTCTCTACTCGTTACTCTGAATGACCCCCTACCGGTTTAACAATTCGCAAATAAAACTACTGCTACTACTGCCAACATCACTGTTACTATTACCCTTACTACTACTGTTACTACTACTGCTGCTACTACTAGTACTACTACTACTACTACTTCTAGTACTACTACTACTGCCACTACTTCTACCACGACTACTACTACTACTACTACTACTACTATTATGACTACTACTACTGCTGCTGCTGCTACACTGCTACTACTTCTACTACTACTACTGCTGCTACTGTTACTACTATGACTACTATTAATAATTCTAATTTTCCATGAATAACCTAACATCATGTGAATTACTATGATACTTTGTTTTACTCTGAAGTGCCTGAGGCACGCCAGGAGGGGCCCCAGATCCCTCCTCACCTCCCAACAGACATTTTAAGCACTTAAATGTCACTTGATCACCCTGTTTGAGTTCTAAAAATGCTCTACCCAACATTTATACAGAAAAAAATATCACTTCTATGGAAAATAGAAGAATACAAAATCATAATGGTAAAGTAGACTCGCAACAAAGTGGTCCTCTACAGCTCCCATATCAGTCTCCACTAAGTCCTCAAGCACTGGTTTCAGGAGTGGCTTCACCCTCTGTAATATGCCTTGCAACATGATCCATTTCTAACTAGCACAGTGGCTGAGCTTCGCGTTTCCCTTTTCATCACATAAACCCTCGATCTACAACAGAATAAGGGCGCACAGTGTTGAGAGAGAACCCCTACATTCCAGATTCAAGTGGAGTGGCTGGCGTCTTGCATGACACAACTGATTTCACGCCGGGGAGCTGATAAGAAAAACGGGATTATGATTAGAAACGATAGCAAGAGATGAGCAGTTTACTATGGCTGATTATCTTGGTGTCATAGAAGCTAAAACCTTGTGTAGTTTTAAAAATAGGTTGGATAAATGCATGGGTGGGTGTGAGTTAGACCTGACTAGCTTGTGCTACCAGATCTGATGCCGTGCTCCTTCCTTAAGTGGAAGTGACCTGACTAGGTGGTCATTGTTCTAAGCCGGGGGTGGCATAGACCTGCTTCGTATGGGTCAGTAGGCCTGTTGCAGTGTTCCTTCTTTATTATTTCTTATATATGTGTGTGCGTGTGCGTGCGTGTGTGCGTGTGTGTGTGTGAGGGTGACACATCAGTCGTCTAATCAGAGAGTTTAATAAGATACTTTATATTTTGTCATATTAACTAACCTGCTTACGTAACTGCCTACTGTCTGCCTACCTACTCACCACTTACCTATCTATCTACCAACCTACCTGCCTGCCCCAGGCGCCACCCTACAGTGTGAGGGTCGAACATTAAACCACCATCTCTCCCTGGGGACTGCCACCCCATCACAGCCAGAAAACGGGAAATGGGAGAACCATAAAAATGTATAAACATGAGTGAAAAATGTATTAAACAGAAGTAAAGAGATGAGAGTGAATCTTAGAGAGAGAGAGAGAGAGAGAGAGCGAGCCTGTCGGTTATTCTCGCATTCCTTAAGATATCTGCTGTTCCTGTTCACCTAGCAGCAAGTAGGTACCTGGGTGTTAGCCTATTGGTGTGGGTCGCATCCTGGAGGACAAAATTAACTTACACTGCCCGAAATGCTGTGCATAACCAGGGGTTTTCTATATAGTATGTCACTGATGTCAGCTATGGTCTGTATACGTTGTATCTTGTATTTGTAGAAATTATTATTATTAATATTATTATTATTATTATTATTATTTAGTATTCGGGATGAAACGGACGCTCTTGAGATGAAACCACTCGTCTCGCGTTGCCAGACGTACATTAGCCTTTTAATTTTTTTTTTTTTGCGTTATTAACACATTAATGTTGGCTAAAACGAGTTGATGTAAGCAGACCTAAACAAAACGTAATCTAATCTAGCTGGAATCTGCCTAAAGTGTGTTAAGAAGTTCAACATCCCCCCCGTAGCCAGGTCCCAGACCAAGCCTTCTGGTCCATGGTCTAACTCTAATCAACCAGGTTGTTAATGCTAGCCACGCGATGTCCATCGAGTGAACAACAGATTGACTCATTAGGAATTGATTTCAGGAATTATCAGGATCTTTCCTGAAAGCAGCCAGTTGGGGAGGGGGTGATGCCTATTGGTAATCCCTATTATGAACGAAGCCAACCAGGGTGTTGAAATGCACTGGCTCTTTCCCACTTATAATGTGTTCATTGTACTCCTGCTTTTCACTGAGTATTATTTGGCACTACCCGAAAATAAGACATGTTTCCCAGGCGGTGACACTGGATACAAACAAAAGCACATAAATGACGGTTCGTGAAAACTTAGCGTACCTGTCCTTATATATTGCCACTAATAAACGTACGTAGGTAATTTGGCTTTTGGAAGGCCAGGCACACAGGCAGTTAGACAGGTAGTCAGGTAGGCAGGCAGTTAGGCAGGCAAACAAGCAGGCAGGCAGGCAGGAAGGCAGGCAGGCAGGAAGGCAGGCAAGCAGGCAAGCAAGCAGGCAGGCAGGAAGGCAGGCAGGCAGGCAGGCAGGTAGGCAAGCAAGCAGGCAGGCAGGAAGGCAGGCAGGCAGGAAGACAGGCAGGCAGGCAAGCAGGCAGGCAGGCTGCCAAAACAAAGTGAAACAGTGAGAGTGACCTTCTCTCCTCTTCATCATATAATTCAACATTAAACCGCATTCATATTCATGAACAATATTAACACTTGTTTGTGATCTTAAAAGCTTTTCTCTGCTAGGGACACCTAACATCTGTCCTTAAGACACCTAACACCTGTCCTTAAGACACCTAACACCTGTCCTTAAGACACCTAACACCTGTCATTAAGACACCTAACACCTGTCCTTAAGACACCTAACACCTGTCATTAAGACACCTAACACCTGCATATACATTCATAAATGTGACTTAACTTGCGTGATACATTCTTCTCCTGACGTGACACATTCTTCTGACGTGATACATAATAATAATAATAATAATAATAATAATAATAATAATATCTTTATTTCTACAAGTACAAGGTATACAGGTTTCTACTGGCGTGATACATACTGTTTGTGACGTAATACATGCTTCTGTCGCTGGTTGCTTCGTTCATCTATTTCATCAATTTTATTTGTTAGTCAGCACATATTTATTATCATATGTGTTACCTTTCTGTTTCTTTCCTGCATTCTTGGTGCCTCTCTCTCTCTCTCTCTCTCTCTCTCTCTCTCTCTCTCTCTCTCTCTCTCTCTCTCTCTCTCTCTCTCTCACACACACACACACACACACACACACACACACACACACACACACACACACACATACACATACACTCGTATATTAGATGACGTCACTAGACACTTAGCTCACCAGACACACTTGATTACTGCCCGTCAGTGAGGGGTCAGGTCAGGGGTCAGGTCTGAGGGGAGACGAGGGGTCAGACGCTGTCCCTCGGAGCAATTTGAGATGGCGACGCCTTTAGCCAGAGAGAGAGAGAGAGAAATTTCTCTCTCATCTTAGAGATAAAAATTTCTCTTTTACGCTGTCATTTTTTTTAACCCGCTTCCTCATCCTTCTTCACTTCCTATGTAGGAATAGCATGAAAACAAATAATACAAGTGGTCAGAATGGGAGAAATGGAGATGAGAAAATAATTCTGATCTTGCCTCTGGCATTAGTCTGAAAGACCCGTCGAATTCGGCGCAAAATATATTAGTGTTTGGACCGAAGGATGGCAAGGAAGGGGAAGGAAGAAGAGTGTAGAGGGAGTGAAGGATAGTGTGTGGAGGGGAAAAGAGGGGAGAGGAAGAAATACAGGGGAAGGGGAAATAAAGTTGGAGACTGAGGGGATAGAGAGAGAGAGAGAGAGAGAGAGAGAGAGAGAGAGAGAGAGAGAGAGAGAGAGAGAGAGAGGAGAGGAGAGACCTGGCACGAGTAGAAAAAAAAAAACATTCGGATTACTAATCCCTCCGGGGTTAGTAATCCGAATGAGTAAGCAGAGTAATCCGAACTGGTAACCCTAGATAACCCGCAATGGGATTTATTACCCAGGATGCGACCCGCAACAGTTAACCAGCACCCAGGTATTTACCTACTGCTAGGTGAACAAGGGCAGCAGACATCAGGAGGAATTAGACACCAGTGACCCTTTGTCAGTATACTATTGGGATAAAACCACTGGTGGGCGGAACGTTTTCAACTAAAGATGCCCAGGTGTTGCACACATGTCACAGTCCTCGTTTTGTTGGTACTGCATACCACTACTGCAATAATTCTAGCTAGAAACAGAGGAAAGCCCAGCTAGAATGTAAGACAGATCGCTAGATTCGAGAGAAGAATAACTATGAACTAGAAAAGCGAACCGCTTAGGAGAATATCTAGTACCGCTGAGATGTTTTCCTAAGCATTAAGTTAGAGTAATAACTAGGAAGATGATTATCAACAGGGCAGCACCTGAACTACTGGGAACGCTTGGAAGCACTTGACTTGTACTCGTTGGAACGCAGGAGAGAGAGATATATCATAATCTACACTTGGAAAATCCTAGAAGGAATGATCCCGAATCTGCACACAGAAATCACTCCCAACGAAAGTAAAAGACTGGGCAGGCGATGCAAAATGCCCCCAATTAAAAGTAGGGGCGCCATTGGTACACTAAGAGAAAACACCATAAGTGTCCGGGGCCCAAGACTGTTCAACAGCCTCTCACCAGGCATAAGGGGAATTACCAATAAACCCCTGGCTGCCTTCAAGAGAGAGCTGGACAGATACCTAAAGTCAAGTGTCGGATCAGCCGGGCTGTGGTTCGTACGTTGGACTGCATGCGGCCAGCAGTAACAGCTTGATTGATAAGGACCTGATCCACCGGAAGGCCTGGTCGTGGACCGGGCCGCGGGGGCGTTGATCCCCGGAATAACCTCCAGGTAAACTCCAGGTAAGGGGACAGTCACCGAGAGAGAGAGAGAAAGAGAGAGAGAGAGAGAGAGAGAGAGAGAGAGAGAGAGAGAGAGAGAGAGAGAGAGAGAGAGAGAGAGAGAGAGAGAGAGTAGGTGAGGCAAAGTATGAAAATAAAAGAGGAAAAAGGAGGACCTAATTATTGGTTTAGACACTTAAGAGATTCTCACAGTTTAAAACTCAAAGAGAAAATCCATATAAAGCATTGATGTCAATGGTACATTAATAATAATATTTTTGCACACCGGCCGTCTCCCACCCAGGCAAGATGACTCGAAAAAGTACATTTTTTTTTTTTTACATTGAATAATTTACACAGGAGAAGGGGTTACTAGCCCTTTGCTCCCGACACGCATGGCTTATGGAGGAATAATTCAATAACAATAATCATCATTGTATTATAGCAAATCATTGTAATATGAAAATAATACAGTAAGAAATTCCCTATAAAAACACGGAACATGCACCTAGAAATCTATTAAAATTAAAACTCTTACACATTTACATCTAAATTACTTAGTAATAAAGCAAACGATGATAAACTACGAATTATTATTATTATTTAACTGCGAGCGCTAAATACTTCTGGGGTTTAGAGAGGTGCTGTGTTGAGTGACCATCAGGAATTCCTGGATGAAGTGAGCAATGGTGCCAACACTCATCTGTGGTGGGGTCTTATCTTGAGCGATGTCTGTAAGGTGTTAATGGGGCGGGTGGGTGTGTGTGGCGAGGTGGCAGCACTGGGGGCAGACATGTGTAAGACGGCAATTAGCAACGTAATCTGAGAACCCCGAGGGCCTTGACAAGGGAAAAAGTAAATGAGGAAAGAGAGTGAATGAGAGAGAAAGAAAGAGAGAGAAAGAGAAAGAGAGAGGATGTGCCAGTTTTGAGATACGCTTGTTAAGTAAATAACTTAGTTTATTTGCAAGTTGCTGTTTTAAATCTGGTTAATGGTATAAGCGGGTGCACAGGGAGGAATTAAGCTGTGGGGAGGAGACGTGCTTTCTGTTTCCGTCCATAAATGAGGCCTTTAGTACACTTCATTATATATATATATATATATATATATATATATATATATATATGCAAGGAATTCGCGAGAGCATGCGAAATATACACAAACACTGATCTCTGGCTGAAGGAGACTCGAACCTACGAACCTTAGGACAAGGTACGCAGTGGGTAGATTGGTAAAGCACTGCGTACCTTGTCCTAAGGTTCGTAGGTTCGAGTCTCCTTCAGCCAGAGATCAGTGTTTGTATATATATATATATATATATATATAATGAAATGCTTAACAATTCGCAAACAGGGAAAATTATTTACAAACATTGTCTCTACGTCCACAGCAGGACTCGAACCTTCTAACTCTGTGTGTGTGTGTATATATATATATATATATATATATATATATATATATATATATTGTGTGTGTGTGATTTCTACCCATCCCCCATGGGGGGATGGGTAGAAATCTTTAGTTCAAGTACTTTCACACTTCTCAGTGCGTCATCAGGAGCTGTGCAATGTTGCAAGGGAGCAACTAAAGTAGGGAGAGAGTTCTCAGAGTAGCGTAGGTGTCACTGGCCACGGTTACCCTTACCCCCCGTGGCTTGTCCTGCATATATATATATCATAGGTCCTCTCGGCCTCGCCTCTGCTTCTTAGCCTCGTCTCTATATATTTGTTATGTTTACTACATGTTCCCATCCATCGCACAGCCTCATTAGTCTCCGGTGCGCGTGTTATTTGAGTATTACATCTGGATTAACTTATTATTGCTTTCGTTAATTAACCAGGTGTTTTGAGAGAGAGAAAGAGAGAAAGAGAGAAAGAGAGAGAGAGAGCGAGGCCTGAGGCTGGGCTCCAAGCCTAGAACAACTCTCGAAACTAGTCACAGGTAAAAATTTGGACGAGAAGTATTTCTTAAGGAATGTCGTTGACTGGGCCGCGCGTGAAGCGCAAACTTTGATGACAGTCGTTATATATCTTATGTCCGTGTTTACGACAACTCTCACACAACTTAGTTATCCTAAACGACACTCTGGTACGACTTAGTTATCATAAACGACACTCGGATTTATTAACTTGCTTCTAAGACGAAGGAAAAAATATACATTAAACTCTAACTTACAAATAATGTAGAATGTTTTGTGGATTTATTTCGATTCATTTCGGTTTAGAGGAAATTAAAAGAAAGAAAAGATTTTCTTAAATATAATGTTTTGTGTGTATCGGTGTTTCAAGTTGGGTTTAAATTATTTCTTTGTTGTGAAAGTGATTGTTCCGATTTGAAAAATGTTTCACAATGTGATTGAGAAAGATTTTTGAGAGTGACGAGTGTGTCTGTCCACACACACACACACACACACACACACACACACACACACACACACACACACACACACACACACACACAAACATACACACAAACATATACACATACAAATCTTTAAGAAGAGGGGCGGGGGCGGGTACAGGAGCTATGACTCGACCCCTGCAACCACAATTACGTTAGTACAGCTAGGTGAGTACACACACACACACATTTGGGACTTCCGGAAACCAGGAAGGGTAAGAAACACTAGACTTTTTTTTTATGTTCTCCTTCCTATTCTTCCTCTTCCTTGCGCTTCTCCACTCAGTTCATTTTTCTTACGTTCCTCCATCTCCTTTTCAGTCTATTTAATTTATTCAACTCTCACCCATTTCTTCTCATCATGCCTCCCCATTTCCTTTCTTTTCCTTAATTTCTCCAGCATCAGTTTCCTGTCTCATTCTCTCTCTTGCTTTCCTCCAGATCCCTCCACTTAGTTCTCCTCTTCCTCTCGCTACGTTAGCAACATTATTTATCTTGTTGAAAAAATAAGAATCAGTAGTGGCGGCTCGATTCTCCGTCCACTAACAGCGAGACACTACTCTCCTTCTCCTCTTATCTCTCACACCCCCCATCACTTCTCACTTCGTCCTCTTCTACTTCCTTTTCCGTCACTCCTTCATATACTCCACCCCTCCCAGCCTCCCTCTCCCTCATCTCTACATCCCTTCTTTCCCTCTATCACCCCCTCTCCCACCGCCTCTCCTAGTGGCCTACTGAGCGCCCTAGACACCTATTTAAACCTTGGCCAGGTAACTCCCATCTCTTTCTCTCTCAAGCGGATGTTGTCATAGTGCCCATTGGCCCATTTCCCCTCATCTCCCCTTAGCCCTCCCTCCCATCCCCCATACGTCACCCACCTCCTCTACTTCCTTCACTGAATTATTTTGACACTGGTGAAGCTGGTGCCCCGCTATCAACCCATTCAATCGGCGGAACCATCTCAACTCTTCAGATGCTCTTGAGATTATTAGAGAGGAACTTAATTAGATTTCAACGTAGCGCGGCGTTAATTGCTTCCGTCTTCACGGAGGTAGTGGGACTTGAGGGGAAATAAAATGAAGGAGGGAGAGAGGGAGGGAAGGAGGGAGAGAGAGAGATAAGGAGGGAGAGAGGGAGGGGAAAAAGGAGAGTTCATCTTTCTATGCTTATACACGATTGATATAGTTAGTTTTATCTGTTTTTTTTATAATGATGTATGCATACCTTTTGTGGAAAATACTGTATATATTTTCCAGAAATTCAGTATTTATATGTAAATAGATGGCTATACTGTATTTAATAATATTTATGTCATAGAAAACGGAAATCCTGCGTCTGGGCAGAAGGGGACTGGCCATCTTGGTTTTGAATTTTGTACAAACGTTGGTGTAATGGGAAGAATTTTTCGTGCTCTAGAGGTTAAAATTGTGTTGGCACCTCTCAAATAGGAGGCGAAATTGGTGGATGTGCATTCCTGCATAACTTGAGATATCAGACGATTGGACAAGACAGCTCCAGGAACCTCAGATAAGCTCTCTAGATTTGTGTGTAATTCTGGCCAGCATTATTTTCATAGATTTAGTTAGAGTGAGGTTTTCTGAGTATGATACACATTAATCTCCAGTCAAATTGGTGAGTGATATTAAGATATATTTTCCTTCTGTTGTATAAATGTGTATATATGTGTATCTATAATCATTTATTATTTTTAATATACAGTCCACAAATTTATATATTTACCAGTATTCCTGGTGTATGTATATTTCATTTAATTAATAGGTCCAGAGCAACTTGTGGTTATGACAGTGGTAGGTATCGAAGGGGGACATTTTTTGCGACCTAGGTGTCCCAAATTCCTACTTGTCTATGTAACATTGATAAATAATAATTATCTTTATCATTTACTGTTATGTACATTATTTACATTCAGATAAATGCAATTTTCCACACCTTTATATATATATATATATATATATATATATATATATATATATATATATATATATATATATATATATATATATATATATATATATAATATCATAATATGCAGAACAACCACTGTGAAAAATAGCAAAATTACAAGCGTTTTCGTGACTTCTCACATTATCAAGGGACTAAAATTAAAAGGGTAACAGGAAGGCATACAAGGACGAGACTACACTTCGCTGCCATCTGACAACAACACCTGACTTTATGATGATGTAGGTAGGTATTCAGTGATCCGTGAAACACACCTTATATTCTACCCAAAAATTTGTCTAATGTACCTTAAATTCTTTCCAAATTTTATTAATTATAAATGAATCCAATATATATAAACCAAAAAAAATATTCATAATTTCAAAATTACTTTTTTATACAACATTATTTTATTACATTCCTGTCGACCATTAACTTGAAAGATGTAACTTTCTCAACCATTAATTGGATGGTTAAAATCTCTGACATGAATAAACGGAACATTAGAATCTTGTTCACTTCTAATGTTATATTTATGTTTTTTTAACCAAAGTTCAAGACTTTTACCAGTTTGACCGTAATAAACTTTAACACATGCTTGACAAGGAATCTTATAGACACAACCGTCAGCATTTCGGGGATAAATTTTATGAAAAGTTTTTTAACCGTGTCAAGATTTTTAAAAACCAAGTTTTCATGGTAGGAACCAACATATTTTTTGCTGAATAAGGTTGTCCTTTCATCATCATAAAAAGTCAGGTGTGTGTGTGGGCAGCGAGGTGTAGTCTCGTCCTCATGTCTTCCTGTTAACCTTTTATTTTTATAGCTCCTTGATAATGTGACAAGTCATGAAAGCGCTTGGAATTTCGCAACGTTTCCACATAAGTTTTTCTGCGCATATATATATATATATATATATATATATATATATATATATATATATATATATATATATATATATATATATATATATATATATATATATATTGTGTGTATATGTGTGTGTGTGTGTGATGAATGGTTTGAAAAACCGACAAGTTGAAAATTGAGACACTTATGCAGCATATGGGAATCTTTATTCAGGAAACGTTTCGCCACACAGTGGCTTCATCAGTCCAATACAAAGAGGAAGGCGTAAGGAGAGGAGGAGTATGAGGTAATCAGTCCCTCAGCCTGGAGTCGATGTGTTCAGTCCATCCATGAATAAAGATTCCCATATGCTGCATAAGTGTCTCAATCTTCAACTTGTCGGTTTTTCAAACCATTCATCACACACACCCACACACACTATATATATATATATATATATATATATATATATATATATATATATATATATATATATATATATATATATATATATATATATATATATATATTCTTTCTTTCAACACACCGGCCATATCCCACCAAGGCAGGGTGGCCCAAAAAGAAAAACGAAAATTTCTCTTTTAAATTTAGTAATTTATACGGGAGAAGGGGTTACTAGCCTCTTGCTCCCGGCATTTTAGTCGCCTCTTACAACACGCATGGCTTACGGAGGAAGAATTAAGTTAGAATTAGAATTAAGTTAGAAAAATTCAGATTCAGGAAGGATATAGGAAAGTACTGGTTTGGTAATAGAGTTGTGGATGAGTGGAACAAACTCCCAAGTACCGTTATAGAGGCCAGAACGTTGTGTAGCTTTAAAAATAGGTTGGATAAATACATGAGTAGATGTGGGTGGGTGTGAGTTAGACCTGATAGCTTGTGCTACCAGGTCGGTTGCCGTGTTCCTCCCTTAAGTCAATGTGACCTGACCTGACTCTGGTTGGGTGCATTGGCTTAAGCCGGTAGGAGACTTGGACCTGCCTCGCATGGGCCAGTAGGCCTGCTGCAGTGTTCCTTCGTTCTTATGTTCTTATGTTCTTAATTCTGTTCCACTTCCCCATGGAGATAAGAGGAAATAAACAAGAACAAGAACTAGAAAGAAAATAGAAGAATACCCAGAGGGGTGTGTATATATATGCTTGTACATGTATGTGTAGTGTGACCTAATTGCAAGTAGAATATAATGTGTGTGTGTGTGTGTGATAAGACATAAAATATTCTTCGAATTTCTAACCCCAGAGGGTTAGCCACCCAGGATAACCCAAGAAAGTCAGTGCGTCATCGAGGACTGTCTTATTTCCATTGGGATCCTCAATCTTGTCCCCCAGGCTGTGACCAGGATGCACCAGTCGGGGACCTTGGAGTAGTAATGTCTGAGGATGTCACTTTCAAGGATCACAACAGTGCCACGATCGCACGTGCAAAGAAAATGATAGGATGGATAATGAGAACTTTCAAAACGAGAGATGCCAAGCCCATGATGATCCTTTTCAAATCACTTGTTCTCTCTAGGCTGGAATACTGCTGTACATTAACATCTCCATACAAAGCAGGTGAAATCGCAGATCTAGAGAGTGTACAGAGATCCTTTACTGCACGTATAAGTTCTGTCAAGCACCTTAACTACTGGGAACGCTTGGAAGCACTTGACTTGTACTCGTTGGAACGCAGGAGGGAGAGATATATCATAATCTACACTTGGAAAATCTTGGAAGGAATGGTCCCAAATCTGCACACAGAAATCACTCCCTACGAAAGTAAAAGACTGGGCAGGCGATGCAAAATGCCGCCAATAAAAAGTAGGGGCGCCATTGGTACACTAAGAGAAAACACCATAAGTGTCCGGGGCCCAAAACTGTTCAACAGCCTCCCATCAAGCATTAGGGGAATTGCCAATAAACCCCTGGCTGCCTTCAAGAGAGAGCTGGACAGATACCTAAAGTCAGTGCCGGATCAGCCGGGCTGTGGCTCGTACGTCGGACTGCGTGCGGCCAGCAGTAACAGCCTAGTTGATCAGGCCCTGATCCATCGGGAGGCCTAGTCATGGACCGGGCCGCGGGGGCGTTGATCCCCGGAATAACCTCCAGGTAACACCCAGGTACCTATTTGCTGCTAGGTGAACATGACAACAGGTGTAAAGAAACACGTCGAAATGTTTCCACCCCGCCGAGAATCGAACCCGGACCCTCCGCGTGTGAAGCGAGAGCTTTAGCCACCAGGCCACCGGGGCACCTTTACGTGTGTGTGTGTGTGTGTGTGTGTGTGTGTGTGTGTGTGTGTGTGTGTGTGTTTGCTTCTAGCAGTACTGAGGGTCTGGCACGTCTAGGCTGCTACTCTCGTGTCAACTGATATGTGGTAAGAAATGCTGGAAGCCATACTGATGGTGATCTGGCCCAACAGTACTCCAGCGTCCTGTATACAAGGGAAAACACAGAGCAGAGGACTAGCAAGTCCCCATCGAGGCTCTGTGCCAAGAATAATTTTTTTTGTATTTACATCTGGATTAAGAACCATTGAGCATTATCTAGGTGCATGAATCAAAGATAGATAAAAATGGTGGCCCGGTGGCCTGGTAGCTAAAGCTCCCGCTTCACACACGGAGGGCCCGGGTTCGATTCCCGGCGGGTGGAAACATTTCGACACGTTTCCTTACACCTGTTGTCCTGTTCACCTAGCAGCAAATAGGTACCTGGGTGTTAGTCGACTGGTGTGGGTCGCATCCTGGGGGACAAGATTAAGGACCCCAATGGAAATAAGTTAGACAGTCCTCGATGACGCACTGACTTTCTTGGGTTATCCTGGGTGGCTAACCCTCCGGGGTTAAAAATCCGAACGAAATCTTATCTTATCTTATCTTAAGGGGGGGGGGAGAGAGGAGCCAGTCTGACCACCCACTGTGACTCCTTACCCCAGCACCTCCGAGTATTACACAGTAAATATATTGTGTGAACAAGGGTGGTCGCTCCGTATTATGAGGCGATGTTGTCCGCTCTGTGACCGCCACAAATGGCACGAGTCTGCCTCCTGAAGTCCTCTATTTATGCACCAAATTGTACGTCAAACACGGCTCCCAACACCGTTTATATTGTGTGTGGAAACACGTGGTGACGCAGAGGTTAATACACACTTGCTGGGGACCTGTAAATGTTGTTTATGTATGTGTTGATTTGCCACCTAGTGCTCTTAATCAATTCACAAGTACTTCAAACATGCTATAATTAACGTCAGTTTCTCTCTCTCTCTCTCTCTCTCTCCACGGTTTGACAAGGTTAGGTTAAGGATCCCTAGCTTTAATGACAAGCTATTTACAGGTTAAGGATTCCCAACTTTAATGACAAACTAACAGCTGTTACCTACATCAGCTTATTTGAAAGCATTTTTATTGTTATGAGACATACAAGTAGGGAACAGGATGAAAGTGGAGCCATCTGTGGGCCAGCATTTTCATTTGATCAACTGACTTTATCTCTCTCTCTCTCCCTCTCTCTCTCTGTCTCTCTCTCTCTGTCTCTCTCTCTCTGTCTCTCTATCTCTGTCTCTCTCTCTCTCTCTCTCTCTCTCTCTCTCTCTCTCTCTCTCTCTCTCTCTCTCTCTCTCTCTCTACATCTGAAACTAATACAGTCAGTCTTAGCAGAATTGGCAACGCAAACGTGCTGAAATACCTAGAGATGCTGAACATAAATAAATCTAGAGATCCACGCAGATTGCCAGCAAGAATCTTGAAAGATTCTAGACATCAAATTGATTACCCACGAACAGTAGTCTTCAGTGGATCAATAAACGAAGGCTAGATGCCAAGCGTCTGAAAGGTGATCGAAAAAAGAAATAAGCTGAGACCAAACAAGAGAAGGATTTTTGACCGGTCATTTGTAATGATTTAAACTATAATTTTTTTTTCGTCAGTCTAATTCTAGGATTCGTTTTAAGATTTGTTCCCTCAAAGTTTTCCTTTGGGGGGCCACGGACCACTATTTTGAGAAATGCTCCACTCCTTGAATATATATATTAAACAAAGTGCAACTGTGAGCAGCAAAATCAGTCAGAATATTAGATTTCATAGCGAGGAACTTGAAGTACAAGAGACACAGAGCTTTGATCAGTAGCTTTGGCCAGTGGCTTAGGCCGGTAGGTAACTTGGACCTTTGTAGATGAATGGTTCAGAGAACCGACATGTTGATAAATTAGACACATGTGCAACTCTTGGGTATCTTTATTGAGGAAACGTTTCGCCACACAGTGGCTTCATCAGTCCATACGTAGGAGAAACTTGAAGAACAGGAGGAGAATGAGGTAATCAGTCCCTCAACCTTGAGTCGATGTGTTCAGTCCATCAATCTTGAATAGAATACGGCATATCAGCGGAGAAGCAGCTTATAAACCGTATGGCAGGAGAGGTGCAGCCGTCATAGGTCGTGTCACATTTGTTCAATGTGGAAGTAGGTCGTGCCCAAGAATTAGGCAAGCGAAGAATTCCTAAGTATTAAGATCCCAAGAAGTTGCAGTGTCTGACAGATTTGTAGATGAATGGTTCAGAGAACCGACATGTTGATAAATTAGACACATGTGCATCTCTTGGGTATCTTTATTGAGGAAACGTTTCGCCACACAGAACATAAGAACATAAGAAAGGAGGAACGCTGCAGGAGGCCTGCTGGCCCATACTAGGCAGGTCCTTTACAATTCATCCCACTAACAAAACATTTGCCCAACCCAATTTTCAATGCCACCCAAGAAATAAGCTCTGATGTGAAAGTCCCACTCAAATCCAACCCCTCCCACTCATGTACTTATCCAACCTAGATTTGAAACTACCCAAAGTCCCAGCCTCAATAACCCAACTAGGTAGACTGTTCCACTCATCAACTACCCTATTTCCAAACCAATACTTTCCTATGTCCTTTCTAAATCTAAACTTATCTAATTTAAATCCATTACTGCGGGTTCTCTCTTGGAGAGAGATCCTCAAGACCTTATTAATATCCCCTTTATTAATACCTATCTTCCACTTATACACTTCGATCAGGTCTCCCCTCATTCTTCGTCTAACAAGTGAATGTAACTTAAGAGTCTTCAATCTTTCTTCATAAGGAAGATTTCTAATGCTATGTATTAATTTAGTCATCCTACGCTGAATGTTTTCTAACGAATTTATGTCCATTTTGTAATACGGAGACCAGAACTGAGCTGCATAATCTAGGTGAGGCCTTACTAATGATGTATAAAGCTGCAGTATGACCTCTGGACTTCTGTTGCTTACACTTCTTGATATAAATCCCAGTAATCTATTTGCCTTATTACGTACGCTTAGGCATTGCTGTCTTGGTTTAAGGATGCTGCTCACCATAACCCCCAAGTCCTTTTCGCAATCTGTATGGCTAAGTTCTACATCATTTAACTTATAAGTACTAGGGTTATGGGCACTCCCAAGCTTCAGAACCTTGCATTTATCTACATTGAACTGCATCTGCCACTTTTCTGACCAAGAATAGAGTTTGTTTAAATCCTCCTGAAGTTCCATAACATCTACGTTTGAATCAATTATCCTACCTATCTTTGTGTCATCGGCGAATTTGCTCATATCACTAGTAATTCCCTCATCAAGATCATTGATATATATTATAAACAACAACGGGCCCAAGACTGATCCCTGTGGAACGCCACTTGTTACAGATCCCCACTCGGATTTAACCCCATTTATGGACACTCTCTGCTTCCTGTCAGTGAGCCATGACTCGATCTACGAGAGCACTTTTCCCCCAATGCCATGAGCTGCCACTTTCTTTAACAGTCTATGGTGCGGAACTCTATCAAAAGCCTTACTAAAATCTAAGTAAATAATATCAAATTCTTTATTGTGGTCAACAGCCTCAAAAGCTTTACTGAAGAAAGTTAATAAATTAGTTAGACAAGACCGGCCTCTTGTGAATCCATGCTGAGTATCATTAATCAAGCTATGCTTATCGAGATGGCTTCTTATAATCTCAGCTATAATTGACTCTAGTAATTTGCCTACAATTGAGGTCAGGCTTATTGGGCGGTAATTTGACAGTAACGACTTGTCCCCTGTTTTAAAAATAGGAATTACATTAGCCATCTTCCACATATCAGACACTACACCTGTTTGAAGAGATAAATTAAAAATATTAGTTAATGGTTCACAGAGTTCCATTTTGCATTCCTTAAGAACCCTTGAAAAAACCTCATCAGGACCCGGCGACTTATTTTGCTTCAGTCTGTCTATCTGCTTCACAACCATTTCACTAGTGACTGTGATGTTACATAATTTATCTTCTTCTAGCCCACTGTAAAAATTAATTACTGGAATATTGTTAGTGTCTTCCTGTGTAAAAACTGAGAGAAAATAATTATTTAAAATCAAGCACATTTCATTCTCTTTGTCAGTAAGGTGCCCATAGTTATTTTTAAGGGGACCTATCTTATCTCTAACTTTTGTTCTATAGACCTGGAAAAAACTTTTTGGGTTAGTTTTAGAATCCCTAGCAACTTTAATTTCATAGTCCCTTTTAGCTTTTCTTATCCCCTTTTTAATGTCCCTCTTAATGTCAATATACTGATTCATAAGATGACCCTCACCTCTTTTGATACGCCTATAAATTCCTTTCTTATGCCCTAGTAGATATTTGAGCCTATTATTCATCCATTTTGGGTCATTTCTATTTGATCTAATTTCTTTATATGGGATAAACGCTCTTTGAGCAGCATGTATAGTGTTCAGAAAACTGTCATATTGATAGCTCTCTTCGTTACCCCAGTCAACAGATGATAAGTGTTCTCTAAGCCCATCGTAATCTGCTAAGCGAAAATCTGGGACTGTTACTGAGTTATCCCTACTATCGTACTTCCATTCAATGCTAAATGTAATTGATTTGTGGTCGCTAGCACCCAGTTCCTCTGAAATTTCTAAATTATTAACAAGGGATTCATTGTTTGCCATAACTAAGTCAAGCAGGTTATTTCCCCTTGTAGGTCCTGTCACAAACTGCTTCAAAAAACAATCCTGAAATACTTCTAAGAAGTCGTATGATTCTAAATTCCCAGTCAAGAAATTCCAATCAACATGACTAAAGTTAAAGTCTCCTAGAATTACTACATTATCGTGCCTTGTGGCCTTAACAATTTCCTCCCATAGTAGTTTCCCTTGGTCCCTATCTAAGTTTGGGGGACGGTATATCACTCCTAAAATCAGTTTTTCATGCCCCTCTGAAAATTCTATCCAAACAGATTCTGTATGTGTTACTTCAGACTTAATACCCGTTTTTATGCAACAGTTCAAGCGATCTCGGACATACAATGCCACCCCACCCCCCTTCCCAATACTTCTATCTTCTTGGAACAATTTAAAACCCTGAATATGACATTCCGCAGGCATGTCCCGACTTTTTGAATTAAACCACGTCTCAGTTAAGGCAAATACATCAATGTTACCTGCACTAGCAACTAATCTCAACTCGTCCATCTTATTCCTAGCACTACGGCAATTAGCATAATAAACATTGAAAGACTCTCCTTTCTCTTTACCCTTCCTGCTCATTTCTATTTTTCTACTAAACCTATTACTGTTTTTATCACCCAAGATCCCTGGCTTTTCAATATCTACCTCGTTCTTATTATTACTAGTTCCCCTAGAACTCGTAATATTACTACACTGGGACTTCACTGTTTTCCTGCCAAAACCCATACCACTAACTACTCCTAGTTTAAAGTCCTAACTGCTCCCTCCACTGCAGTTGCCAGTGCTCCCACCCCACACCTAGATAAGTGAACCCCATCCCTGGCATACATGTCATTTCTGCCATAGAAGAGGTCCCAGTTGTCAATGAATGTTACCGCATTTTCCTTACAGTATTTGTCCAGCCAGCAATTGACACCAATTGCCCTGGACAACCATTCATTTCCAACTCCCCTCCTTGGCAAAATACCACATATGAGAGGGTTCCCACCCTTACTCCTAATTATTTCTATTGCTGACCTATACCTGCTAATCAGGTCTTCACTCCTACGTCTGCCAACATCGTTGCCTCCAGCACTGAGACAGATAATAGGATTACTCCCATTACCTCTCATGATGTCATCCAGACGGCTAACAATATCCTCCATCCCAGCCCCAGGAAAGCAAACTCTCTGTCTCCTACTCCTGTCCTTCAAGCAGAACGCCCTATCCATATACCTTACTTGGCTATCCCCAACAACAACAATATTCGTACCTTCCTTGGTGTCGTTCGTCGTGACGTTCCCAGTGGCTTCTCAACCGACATGTTGATAAATTTATCAACATGTCGGTTCTCTGAACCATTCATCTACAAATCTGTCAGACACTGCAACTTCTTGGGATCTTAATACTTAGGAATTCTTCGCTTGCCTAATTCTTGGGCACGACCTACTTCCACATTGAACAAATGTGACACCACCTATGACTGCTGCACCTCTCCTGCCATACGGTTTATAAGCTGCTTCTCCGCTGATATGCCGTATTCTATTCAAGATTGATGGACTGACCACATCGACTCAAGGTTGAGGGACTGATTACCTCATTCTCCTCCTGTTCTTCAAGTTTCTCCTACGTATGGACTGATGAAGCCACTGTGTGGCGAAACGTTTCCTCAATAAAGATACCCAAGAGTTGCACATGTGTCTAATTTATCAACTTGGACCTGCCTAGCATGAGCCAGTAGGCCTGCTGCAGTGCTCCTTCTTATGTTCTTATATTAGTGCATTATAACGCACTTCTCAGATCTCACCTTCAATTTTCTGTAGTTTTGGTTCCCGAAGAAAAAATAGATAACCTGAGGAGGGAGCAGAGATGGTCGAGAAAGCTTCATATCTTTATTATGAGAGAAATACGAAGAAAGAGACGACGCAGTTAATCTTTTCAGCTTAGGAAACAGAGGTTACGATACCTTACATACATAGAATGCATCAGACATTTGAAATACTTTAAAAGAAAGGAGAGCGCTGAGCCCGTAGGGATAACATGGCGTCTGGAAAAATGGGGAGTTAAGGGAAAAAAAGCAAAAATACAAATCCAATTTACGTAAAAAAAAGAGACGATTCCTTTTTGTCTTATATGAGAATCCCGACATTATAGAAAATATGATGCCAGACTTATTAAGCAAATTTTCTAAATTTTCTTGTAACAGATAAGTGAACTATAGATAAACCCAGATGCACTTCTGTTAACCTTTCTGGAGTCTAGTTCCTAGGCCTTTTTTGCATCCACATACTCTTGCACTACCCTCCACAAGATGGATGTGAAGTGCACAATAAACTAGCCACTTCGGTGGCAAAATCTAATCTAGTTAATGAGGCAAACAAGGGTTCATGGATTGTCATTATGAAGGAAAATTACGTAAAGGCAGGTAATAAACATCAGGAGAATTGTGATAGTTATATGGAACTCGACAGACTCCTTAATGAAGTTAAGATCCGATGGGTGGACGGCTGTGGTCCCACTGACCAGGTGTTTTGTCAGTAACAAGATCTGCCCTTGTAATATGATAACACATATCATTGACATATATTATGTGAACTCGATGCATTCTGTCGATGAATAAACAGAAAAGTGTACGGGAATATACCTGGAGAAGGTTTCAGGGGTCAGCCCCCCCGCGGGCCACGGTTCAGGCCTCCCGTCCACTTCCCTGTTTATCCAAAAGGGAGAAGCAAGAAAATGAAATTAAAAGGAAATCTAGAAGAAGGAAATGTAGAAGAAGGAGTTCAAGATTTCATTAGATGTCGGTGAAGAAGTCTTTCTTCTTTCTGTGTAATAATAGAAGGTAAGTAAAATGCATCATCACAAGTAAGAGTGTAAGAACAGTGTAACACGAAGGCCTGCCTTCGTAAAACACACACACACACCATACCTACTCGTAAAGCTGTGCGCCAGACCAGCTTTCAAACCTTCTTGGACACGCTAACTAGACATGACACCTGACTAGAAAAACATTTAGAACTTCCAAATTATTATTATTAAAATCTAAGCGCAAACCTGTAGAACTAATACAGCGCATATTGAAATCTGCGATAAACAGGTGTGCTGTCACTCTTAATAATTATACAGTAGGAACAAAAGCTAACAGCATAAAAAACCATACCCCCGGCCGGGATTGAACCCGCGGTCATAGAGTCTCAAAACTCCAGCCCGTCGCGTTAGCCACTAGACCAGCTAGCCACAATAAGATTCATCCAACTAGGTATATTTCTACACCATAGGAAGGTTAGCACAGGCACCTCTGTGACCACAAATGCAAGTTTTTACAGACGAATCTCCAGCTAGCGTGGCCGTGACGAACTCTAGCTCAAGTCCCTACACTGCCGTCAACATGTCATTACGATTTCTTGAGTCATGCTAACAGCATTTTTCCTGTCATACTTCACGCAGGATGGGTCATATACATAACATGAAAATCGTTTAGCCAATTAGCTGGTAGACTTCAGTAGGACAATAAGAAAATAGTCAGGTTTATTCTGTCGTCTACTGGCAGGGTCTTTAAGGCTGCAGGTATCCTGTACGTCGCAGGTGAGGATAGGATCTGAAGAAGCTTTTGACGCCACCGGCCAGGGATGTTTAATTCCTAAAATGGGGATTGTAACTAGTTGTTTTATTGAGATTAATGTCTAGCAGCTACGCGAAGGTTAAGGCTGTCCATCGTCTTCACACCATCAGTCAAAAATATTTCCGCACCTATAATACTTTACTGCAGTCAAGGATACACCGTTTAATAAAACAGGGATTCATATACTCTCAGCATATATACATTAAGAGATATACACCTCTAGGTGTATATGCATTGAGATACTCAGCTCTCGGTGTATATACATTGAGATACTCAGCTCTCGGTGTATATACATTGAGATGCTCAGCTCTCGGTGTATATGCATTGAGATACTCAGTTCTCGGTGTATATACATTGAGATGCTCAGCTCTCGGTGTATATACATTGAGATACTCAGCTCTCGGTGTATATACATTGAGATACTCAGCTCTCGGTGTATATGCATTGAGATACTCAGTTCTCGGTGTATATACATTGAGATACTCAGCTCTCGGTGTATATACATTGAGATGCTCAGCTCTCGGTGTATATACATTGAGATACTCAGTTCTCGGTGTATATACATTGAGATACTCAGCTCTCGGTGTATATAACCTCGCCTGAGCTCTGGCGTCCACCGCATTTATTTTTGTATTTACTCTGGCCTCGTCAACAAACACATCATATAACATGGCCGGAAGGTTTGAGCAGCGAGACAGGTGTGTGTGTGGGGGGGGGGTAATGACAGGTGTGAAGGGTGATGACAGGTGTGCGAGTTGATGACAGGTGTGGGGGCTAATGACAGGTGTGGAGGTTTAATGACAGGTATAGAGAGGGATGCTTCCTATTCGTGATTATCTGTTAAAATTATTCTATATTTGTGATTATCTTTGATAATTTTTATATTATAGGTGATCACAGATTACCTATTTATTGTTACGGGAAAGAAACAGTGATTATACCTGGAGTATAACTGGAGGGTGATCCGGGGTCAACGCCCCCGCGGTCCGGTCCACGACCAGGCCTCGTGGTGGTCCGTTTTTATCATTTTTTTTATTTATGTACTCTCGAAGGGGTAACTTTAGTTACTGCTTGACTGTTTTTACACAAATAACCCGCACATAGAAGAGAGGAGCTTACGACAACGTTTCGGTCCGACGTGGACCATTTACAAAGTCACACTAACGAAAAGGAGAGCAGGAAGGGTATATATAGGCAGGAGGTGGTGGTAGTAGTAGTAGTGGAGGGAAGAAAGTAGTAGCGTGGACGTACTAAGAGTAGGAGGGGCCAGTCAAACACTAAGAGGAGCACTGCAAGGGAGCTTTACTCAGGAACGCCTTATCCGATTGGATACAAATTTTCAACGCTTGTGTACTGTAACCCAGGACCAGATTATACGAACAACTGGAGCATATATATATATATATATATATATATATATATATATATATATATATATATATATATATATATATATATATATATATATATATATATATATATATATAGTGTAAGTACATGCATGTACACAGCGAAGAGGCGGGGTAGGAGCCGTGAATCGACCCCTGCAATCACAAATAGGTGAATACAAATAGGAGAGTATACAGGTGCAGACGTATTTGTATAAACATTTGTATACATGAGTATAAATACACAAATACATACACACATGTATACATATGAAAGTGCACATACAGAAATTCATACGCTCAAACATACACATATACATATTTTTATGTTTTGCTTCATCGTAATTTTATGACCACTCTGCACTATTCCTTTTGCATGCATGAGGTAGAGGAGGTTGGGCGTAAGGAATACCGGGATAACTTTCTAGGATCAGGCAGCGACCGAAATGCATTATTGGTATTATTCTTAGTATTACCACTACTATTAGCAGTAGTATCAGTAGCAGTAGTAGTACTAACAGTAGCAATAGTATCAATAATAGCAGCGGCGGCGGCGGCGGCGGCGGCGGCGGCGGCAGGAGCGCATCATGTGTTTATTTCATATAGCACAATGTGTGTGTGTTGTAGCGATGAGACAGTGTTACTCAAGCCTGGCACTCACAAGCCTGGCACTCACAAGCCTGGCACTCACAAGCCTGGCACTCACAAGCCAGGCACAAGCCAGACACAAGCCTGGCACTCACAAGCCAGAAACTCACAAGCCTGGCACTCACAAACCAGACACTCACAAGCCTGGCACTCACAAGCCAGGCACTCACAAGCCAGACACTTGCAAGCCAGGCACTCACAAGCCAGGCACTCACAAGCCAGGCACTCACAAGCCAGGCACTCACAAGCCAGGCACTCACAAGCCAGGCACTCACAAGCCAGGCACTCACAAGCAGGGCACTCACAAGCCTGGCACTCACAAGCCAGGCACTCACAAGCCAGGCACTCACAAGCCAGGCACTCACAAGCCAGGCACTCACAAGCCAGGCACTCACAAGCCAGGCACCCACAAGCCAGGCACCCACAAGCCTGGCACTCACAAGCCAGACACACACAAACCACTCACACGCACACGCACACACACTTGTGGGCGTCGGCATTTTGACAAAAGAAAATAAAAACACAAGTGACGCTCAAGAAATTCCGTGTGAATGTTCCTCGACACTGGCGCTGTCTGACGCCAGTTTTACAACACATCTCTGAGGCAAGTCTCAGTACTAAGCATTTTTTAATTACCTCTTCTGTGTATTGAACCTTCGCTGAGAAAACTTGACAGTGCTTTTGAAGAAATGGTGTGTGTGTGTGTGTGTGTGTGTGTGTGTGTGTGTGTGTGTGTGTGTGTGTGTGTGTTTGTGTTTGGTAAGAGGGGGTGAGGTAAACAAGGTGTTTTATTTTACAATATAAGTAAATGTGAATGTTTTGACTAGGAACCGTCAAATTGTGCGGTCATCAGGAGAACAAACAAACGCTGTGTAAAGTGCGCTTATCCTGAAGAAGAAGAGAAGTAGAAAGAAGAGGATAAAGAAGAGGATAAAGAGGAGCAGAAGGAAGGTAAAGAAGCAGAGAAACAAAAAATTTAAAGAAATGAGAAAGAAAAATGAGAGAAGAAATGGAAGAAAAGGAAAGAGAAAAGTAAAAGATAAATACAAAGGAGAAAAAAGAAAAAGAAGAGAAAAAAGGGGGGAAGAACCATCAAGCTTTGAATTTTAAGATTTTCTGTGCGGGAATAATAGAAGACAAAATAGTATTGTATGATAAATTTCCATTGTAACTTTCTGTAGTGACAGAATATTAATGTAATTAATTATCCCTGAAGGGATACCCATAAGTTGCTGTCACTGCTTGACAAACATTCTCGCTATCTGCTGATAAAAGTATGAATGGTTGCTGGTGTGTGTGTGTGTGTGTGTGTGTGTGTGTGTGTGTGTGTGTGTGTGTGTGTGTGTGTGTGTGTGTGTGTGTAGTAATAGCCAGTAGGCCTACTGCAGTGCTTCGTAGGCCAGGTCTACTGAAGCGTTTCATGGGGCAGTAGGCGTACTGCAGTGCTTGAAGGACCGGGAGACCTACTGCTGTCTTACATAGACCAGTAAGTCTCCTGCAGTACTTATAAGCCAGTAGATCTATTGCAGTACTTCTCTATACTCACCTTTTTATGCTCCAGATACTAAAACGCATCACAGACTTTAAATGGGATATATGTGAAATAATGTTAACCATCACTCAAACTTCAGTAAATAATACACGATCAAGCAGTCATACACGCTACAAAACCCTCAATAATAATAATAATAATAATAATAATAATAATAATAATAATAATAATAATAATAATAATAATAATGACAATAATAATGATAAACGCCAGATGGAGTGAGAAGCAACAGGTCATGTGGGTAGTTTGTTAATTAATGCGTTTGGAAACCAAACGCTTAGAAGGTACGGAGTGTAGACAAACCTGTAGCACAGGGTAGAGTGCCTGGGTAGTGTTGGCACCTTTGGGAGACTGCCCAGCAATGCCACCACCTCCCTGGCACGAGGCGGCACTCAACGACAGGTAAGCTTAGTAATGACGCTGGTGAACCCAGGCTGCTTCCACTGAGAAATAAATTGGAGTCTCGCGTGAAATTGAAGGTTTGTGCGGGAAAAAAATCTGGCAATATATTACACTTAAAAATTATTATTAATTTATTATTATTATTTATTATTATTATTATTATTATTATTATTATTATTATTATTATTATTTCTACCTCTGCGGCCAATGCTCGACTAACGAACCATATAGTGATATCAGTACACTCAGCAAAGGGTCATTCCTGGCCCTTTAAGCAACATATGTCAGGGCCATCTTAGAGTATGCAACACCAGCATGGAGCCCTGCACCTGGAAAAGCATGTTAAGAAACTGGAGAAAGTGCAGATGCAACGAGGCTTGTTCCAGAGTTCAGGGAGAGCCTGACGGAATCGAATCTTGCGACATTTTCGGACACAGGAAGTAGGGGAGACATGATAACTACATATAAAATACTCATGGAA
>NC_091323.1:22816344-22913844 GCF_038502225.1 Cherax quadricarinatus
CACACACACACACACACACACACACACACACACACACACACACACACGCACACGCACACACATACCTCGCAGCATACGTATTTAAGTATTGAAAATAACATTTCACAAGATTGACGCAGTTCCTCAGAGTTCGTACGTAAGTCTTGGATGCAATAGGCACGTCCTCTCTGGATTATTATAAGCCAAACGTTATCATACAGAATGTGAGCCTGGGAGTGGGAGCTGGGGTCAGAGTGGGAGTGGAACTTGGGTCAGCGTGGGAGGACTGGGGTTGCAGCTTCCACGTGTGTTTAAGGGATATAAATATTCATTAGTCGTTCTCTGCAGAGGAGAAGGATGTTTAGAAATTTAATACCACTGTTGTCCTGCCATCACTTTTTTTCAGTGTGACCTAATAATTTAGTGACGAAGGTTTTATGTGTGTGTGTACTCGCCGAAATATATTAATCGAGCTGTGTTTGCGGGGGACGAGACACAGCTCCTGGCCCTTCCTCCTAAAACACGTTGGTTGTCATCACTTTTTTTTTTAGCCTTTGTGGCCTAATCATATGAGAGAAATGCTACTTTATATCCCTATGGCTCATCTGTGTCTTCAGCTTCTTCCCTTCCCCTTCCCTGTCTTCTCGATCGTGGCGAAAATTTGTGTATGCAATAATTTCGCCAAAATCATTCTGAACCTAACGAAAAAAAAATATTTCACTGTTTATTTAGTATTAAATTATTGTAAACAAATCTAAAATATATTTAGTTGGGTTAGGCTAAAATAAATTGTTCTTGTTATAATAAGGTTAGGTAAGTTTTCTAAAATACTTTTGGAGCAAAATTAAAAACTTTAACATTAACATTAATGAAAAAAAAATATCTTTAAACGTATAAGAGAAAATTTTAGAAAGGACTTAATTTTAAATGAGTTCTTGCTAATTGACCAGTCTTCTCGATCGTGGTCCTCTTAGAAAACTTTTCATACTATTTGTTCTTATCGTGGTCCTCTTACTTCCCTTATTTACCCTGTGAATTCCTCTTAAGATTTGTATGTCATTATCATGCTTTCTCTCGTCCTCTCCGCCAAAATGGTCGGATTAATTTCATTCAACTTATTATGATGTTATTCCTCTCAGTTCTGATATTAGTCTAGTTGTAAGCCTTCGGATGTCTACGAGATTCAGGAGGTGCTAGACCATGTGTGGGCTCCATACTGGAGACGTGTACTCAATTATAGACCAGGTCTAACATATGCCGTATATAAAGTTTTAAAGGATTATTTGTTCAGATTGATTAACTCTTTTCTGAGATGTGCTAATCAAACACACACACACACACACACACACACACACACACACACACACACACACACACACACACACACACACGACTCCCTCCAAGCATCCGTCAATCTGCTCACTAGAGAAGCTGGAAAATAAAAGGAGCACAAGTTGTCAGTGGGTGTGCTGAGTGTTTGTTTGTGGTGTGTTTTTCTCTCGAGGTGTTGAGGGGGAGGTGGAGGGGAGGTGTCCGTCAGGGAAGTTAAGGTAGAGGGGAAGTGTCCGTCAGGCAAGGTAATCCTACCACAATTACCTGCACAGGACGAGGAGAAATAGTTTAAAATAGTTCATTATGCACCTCACTACGCTTTGTACGTGTAAACTCATCCTGTTTTCTCTGTTTTGACTTGAAAAAAAGTCCACTGTATGGGCGAAACGCTTTAATAAAGGGATCTCGTTACGCGACTTTTGTGCGTGTGTTGTCATGAACCAACACTTGAGTTGCCTCAGTCAAATAAACTCTCCTTAATGCCACTAACTATCCAACTGCAATTACCTACCCTTCAAGAAGGGGAGAAGGGGTGCCTTGATGCTGGCGAAAGATTCTTGATGTACGGAATTGCAGGTACCTTCCCCCTTCCTTGGCTCAAACTCGGTTAACTCCCATTCCCTAGGCGCAGGGATGCATCCTGGCGCAAAGAATATTGTATCGCCACTACTGTTACAATAAAGAAATAAACTCAAGTTGACTTTTCGGATTCGATTCTCTTCGTTTTCTTCTCTTTCTTTTTCTGAGAATCTTCATATTGACATTTTCAGAAATTTATATCTATAATTTCTTTATTTTGGTTGGTTTATATTCCATAAACAAGAAGAAATATTACAAGGTTAGAAAATAATAAAAGAGTAATGCATTTTTTTTCTGGATGCTTTACCATGTTCGCCTGACAGGGAACGAGATAGCTGAAGACAGCAACAGGAACACAAGAAATTATTGAGGTCTGGACAACCATGCAATGAACTGCACTCAAAAAAAAAAATAGAATATAAAATTTAGAGGATACGTCCACTACGACAAGTGTCAGACAATGGGAGTCTATACAACATTAGCACGAGGCTATATTAGGTGAAATATTTGTTTAAGGTAAGACGGGGTGTCATGGAAGGGTAGGCTACCCGCAGGCTACCCGCAGGCTACCCGCAGGCTACCCGCAGGCTACCCGCAGGCTACCCGCGGGCTGGTGTAACAACTTCAAACGGGGAAATGGAGTGTGGAGGGGAGGCAAGACGTTTCGATGAAGTATTGAGGGAAATGGTGTAAAACACCGACGCTGTGCAACAGATTACAGACATGTGCGAGTAGTGTAAGTTTATTTAGGTACAGTTACACATTAATACAGTTAAACAAATTATCATTCATAGTAACATATGCAATAAGATCACAGTAAACAGGTGATAACAACAACTGTGGAAAAATAGTGAACTTCCAAGCGCTTTCGTGATTTCTCGCGTTACATGTCCTTGATAATGTGAGAAATCAGAACGCGCTTGGAATTTCACTATTTTTTTACAGTGGTTATTTTGCATAGTAACATATGTGTAAATTACCCAGGATAACCCCAAAAAAGTCAGTGACTTATTTCCATTAGGGTCCTTATAAGCAGGTTGTAACTAAGATTGGCAACATTTTACGAAGAGTTATTCAGGATTTGCTACATGAAGATACATAGCTCGTCATGTGTAAAGTTAGTAATACCAGTATATTGTAACAGACAAAAAGAGTTGATTATCGCCCATGGCGTGTTAAATAGCTGAACTGTAATATACTGCTTCAATATTGACTCGCAGGTTGAGTGACGCTGCTCAATTAATTCAACTCTCGGGGCACAATTTCAACACACAAAAGCTACATTTTTTTTTTGTACAGGCATCACACAGCCGCTGTATACTACTGTATTGGTTTAACGTATTGTTGTACACAATTTTTTCCCCTTAGACTTTCACCTACCATACATCTGAAAATATAATAAATCACGGTACAGGTGGAGTTAAAACTTAGGGCAAGCGAGTCGTTCAACTCCAGGCCAGTGCGTTAGCCACTGGGCCACCTGGCTACAATAAGATTCATCCAACTAGGTAAATTTGTACACCATAGGGAGGTTAGCACAGGTCCCACTGTGACCACAAACGCTAATTTTACAGATGAATTTCCCGCCAACGTGGCCGTGACGAACTCTAGCTCATGTCCCCCTAAAACCGTCATAATGACTCACGAAATCGAATAAAAAGACTGCCAACAAATCACGTTACTGGGCTCTAACCCCACCCATACTGTGGTATCTTTACAATCACTTTATTAAGATTTCGTGAATCTGAAAATACCTGTGTGAGTGTTGAATTATCTAATGAAGAGAATGGTTTAGAGAACCGAGCTGGGTTACGAGGCTTGAGGTTGGGCTGCCGGGCCGCCCCGCCTCTGACCTCTTCTTAGTTGGCTGTTTATTAAATATGTTATTTAAAGCCGTGTTTTGGTCCTGCTAGCCCGTCCTCTTAAAGCAAACGTCGATTTCTAAGTACCGTTTAGCTGTTCACTAGTCTAGTGTCGAACGCCTTAGCATTTTCATGTACTAGGCTAGATGAAGACTTCTTACTTACGTTGTGTGAGAGGTTCTGACTTGGTCAAATTCCCGACGGCAGTTCTTACAGTTTAACGACAAAAGCTCGTCGGAAAAGACTTGATGACAACGATTTGCTCTAGTTAGCGCTTTTTGAAGCCAATAGAGCTCTCCTTAGAGCGAAATGTTGTCCCCGCAGTGTCTTTTCCTATGCATTTTTTTTCATTTTCAACTAATTCTTACGTTTGACTGGTCAGCGTTTCTTTGGCTATCTAAGCTTCACTTATAAATAAATTTTAATAAATAATTTTAAAGTTTGGTTAGATTAAGTGTGTGCATACGGCCTACCAACCTTAACTTATCCTAAATTAAACAGAATGCCACTTCTATATGTAATTCGTTAATCGCATATGCGTTCCGTAGATCGATTGCTAGCGCACTCAGCTCACACACTGAGGTCCATGGATCGATCCCTGGTACGGGTGGAAACATGCTGTCCCTGTTCACCTGTCAGTAAAATAGGTACTTGGGTGTTAGTCGACCGGTGTGGGTCACATCCTGGGGACAAAACTGACATAATTTGCACAGAATGCTCTATGTAACAAGGGGTTTTCTATACAGTAATATGTCACTGACGTCAGCTATGTCTGTATACCGTGTAGAAATAAGTATTATTATTGTTAGTAGTAGCAGTAGTAATGTTTATTATTATTATTATTATTATTATTATTATTATTATTATTATTATTATTATTATTATTAATTTAACATTGATGGAGACAGAGAAAGAGGTGTAGAGCTAATTATTAATGATTTTTGAAAGTTCGTCCGCCCATGCTGAGACTCTCTCTCTCTCTCTCTCTCTCTCTCTCTGGTATTCCTTGATCCACTGGAGAATTTTCTATTTCATCTATTTTTAGCTTCCGCATATCTTGTCTTGGAAGCTCCTCCCCATTATCTGTCTGTCCTTCCCTCCTCTTACGTCACCCATTCGCTCCTCCCTAACACCCATCAATACACAAGCTTCTCTCCTCTGTCCTACTTCTTCATTTTCGTAGCGTTTTAACATCTACATCCCCGCCAACACCTCGTCATTTCTTCTCTCCCTGCTCACTTTTTTTGCTCCAGGTATCCCCACCACCCCTTCCACACAAACCGGGAACTAATATTCCCCCCTCCGCTTTGACGAATAAAATACCCCCCCCTCTTCCCACTTGCCCTACCTCTACTCACTTGCCCTTTCTTCCCCTACCTCTTTCTTTGCCCCTGTACCTTCCTCGAGTACCTTTCTGCCTCTCCCCAGACCGTGCCTACATTTCTTTCTGCCTCCCACTCCTCCCCCATCATCCATGACCCCCACCACCCCAGCCACATAACTAGAAGCGCTGCCGCCCCATGTTCAATGTGTCCTCCTAGTTTATTTGTTCACTCGGGCATATTTGTTTGCTGAGACCATAATGTACTTACAACCCTTGTTAGTTTGTTGGCCGCTGGTGCTGCTAAACCAGGGGCAGGGATTGAGGGAGGCAGGGAGGGAGGGGTCGAAGCAGGGAGAGTAGAGGTGAGCGAAGAGGGGATTGAAACAGCAGTGAGGGAAACACAGTGGTGTGTGTGTGTGTGTGTGTGTGTATAATATATATGTGTAAAATGTCGTGTCGAATAGGCAAAATTGGTCAGTTAGGAAGAACTTATTTAAAATTAAGTCGTTTCTGAAATTTTCTCTTATACATTTAAAGAAATATTTTTTCTTTTATGTTAATATAAAAATTAATGATTCTGTACCAAAAGAACCTTAGAAAACTTACCTAACCATATTATAACAAGCGCAATTTAATTTAGCCTAATTCAACTAAATATATTTTATAAAAGTTTACAATTTAAAAATAAACACAATGAAATATATTTTTTTCGTTATTCAAAATGATTTTTGCGAAATTATTGCATACATAAATTTTGGCTTGCCCTATTCGGCAAGTGCGTGCTTTGCTATTTAAGCTAAAATTGCAATATTATATATTCGACTCGACATAATATATATATATATATATATATATATATATATATATATATATATATATATATATATATATATATATATATATATATATATATATGAAGGAGGGGTGTTAATGTTGCAGTTTAAAAACTATAGTGTAAAGCACCCTTCTGGCAAGACAGTGATGGAGTGAATGATGGTGAAAGTTTTTCTTTTTCGGGCCACCCTGCCTTGGTGGGAATCGGCCAGTGTGATAAAAAAAAAAATATATGTGTGTGTATGTGTGTGTGTGTGTATAATTTAAGTCACTACCGTGAACAGTCCAACACATCAAATAAAATTATAAATGTCCCCCAGCTCCTCTGTAGCTGTTACGCAAGCCAAGTATGTAGAAAGCGTTCCCTCTCTGGATAGCCACGTTGAGACGCTGGAACGTGAAAGTAGCCACCCTGGTGTTCCTAGTGGCGTCAATGAGCCTGTAACCCAATTCTTTGAGGAAGCTTGTGGCATTCTTTTCCCATGATCCCAGGATCTATCATTATTATTATTATTATTATTATTATTATTATTATTATTATTATTATTATTATTATTATTATTATTATTATTAAGGGTTAATTGCTGTTTGCCGGGGTCATACTTCAAAACAAGGTAGAGTTCTCGACCACGTCAACACAATCACTGACTCGTGGATGTTGTTGACATAGTTGGCAGGGGAGACTAAGGCACTCTGAACACTGTTATTGATATGTACGGCTCTGGCTGCCCTCTACGTCGCTCATCCCGGGACACACTTTGCTCACTACAAAAGGTTTTCTTCGACTGGTTCTCCTGCCTGTCGGTCTGTCTGCTTGTCTGTCAAGCCTCGTCACTCCCGTCTTTGTGCTTAATTACTTCCCTATGCGTGTGCTTATGGCCTTATTTGTGGGCGTATGGTGTTTTAATTTGTTTCTCTCTGTCTCTCTCTCTTTCTCTTTCTCTTTCTCTCTCTTTCTCCCCCTCTCGTTTTTCCAGGCCTTCACCTCTGCGCCTCAAGTTAAATGTTTGGAACTCTGCTTACCCCGAAGTCCTCCTCCAGGTATGTTTGCAATTTTCTCCCTCGATATTCTACTCTGTTTCGGGTCTACCTTGAGTGCATTCCGGGGATCAACGCCCCCGTGGTCCGGTCCACGACCAGGCCTCTCGGTAGATCAGGGCCTGATGAACCAGGCTGTTACCGCTGGCCGCACGCAGTCCAACGTACGAACCACAGCCCGGTTGATCCAGCACTGACTTTAAGTATCTGTCCAGCTCCCTCTTGAAGGCAACCAGGGGCCTATTGGTAATTCCCCTTATGCCTGGTGGGAGGCTGTTGAACAGTCTTGGGCCCCGGACACTTGTGGTGTTTTCTCTTAGTGTACCAATGGCGCCCCTACTTTTTATGGGGGTCGTCATTGCCCTTCTCCGGCCTTCATAATTTTGCATTTACCTGGGCTAAAATCTAATGGTCAATTGTCAGACAAATCCTTCAGTTTGTCTGCCTCCGTTCGTAGCCTTTTCTGGTTTGTTCCTGTTTGTATTTATCTCATTAGTTTCACGTCATCTGTGAACTGGGGGACTCCTCTGACTTGAGTTCTTCTGTCATGTCGTTTACGTGCACAAGAACCAGTACTGGCCCAAATACTAACCCTTGTGGAACTCCATTAGTCACACTCACCCATTTCGACCCCTCCTCCTGGACAATAAGTAGCTGTTCCTGGTATTCCTGCTTCTTGCTCTAGCTTTTGTCCCAGTCTCTTGAGAGGTACTGTATCGAGCCCTTTCTTACAGTCCAAAACTATATAGTGCGCGTACGCACGCACACACACACACACACACACACACACACACACACACACACACACACACACACACACACACACACACACACACACACACACACACACACACCAAGTGTAAAGTCATGAAGATTGGGAAGGGCAAAGAAGACTGCAGACGGAGTACAGTCTAGGGGGGGCCAGAAACTACAAACCTCACTCAAGGAAAAACATCTTGGGGTGAGTATAACACATCTGAAGCGCACATCGACCAAATAACTGCTGCAGCATATGGGCGCCTAGCAAACCTCAGAACAGCATTCCGACATCTTAATAAGGAATCGTTCAGGACCCTGTACACCGTGTACGTTAGGCCCATATTGGAGTATGCGGCACCAGTTTGGAACCCACACTTAGCCAAGCACGTAAAGAAACTAGAGAAAGCGCAAAGGTTTGCAACAAGACTAGAGCTAAGAGGTATGTCCTACGAGGAGAGGTTAAGGGAAATCAACCTGACGACACTGGAGGACAGGAGAGATAGGGGGGACATGATAACGACATACAAAATACTGAGAGGAATTGACAAGGTGGACAAAGACAGGATGTTCCAGAGATGGGACACAGCAGCAAGGGGACACAGTTGGAAGTTGAAGACACAGATGAATCACAGGGATGTTAGGAAGTATTTCTTCAGCCACAGAGTAGTCAGTAAGTGGAATAGTTTGGGAAGCGATGTAGTGGAGGCAGGATCCATACATAGCTTTAAGCAGAGGTATGATAAAGCTCACGGTTCAGGGAGAGTGACCTAGTAGCGATCAGTGAAGAGGCGGGGCCAAAAGCTTGGACTCGACTCCTGCAACCTCAACTAGGTGAGTACAACTAGGTGAGTACACACACACGCACACACACACTGCAACCCCTGCAACCACAATTAGGTGAGTACAATTAGGCGAGTACACAAACACATACAGCAACAAGGGATCACAATTTGAAGTTGAAGACACAGATGAATCACAGGGATGTTAGGAAGTGTTCAAGTCACAGAGTTGAAAGTGGAACAATCTGGAGAGTGATGTAGTGGAGGCAAGATCCATTCATAGCTTTAAGAAGAGGTATGATAAACCTCATGGAGCAAGGAAAGTGGACAGACAAGTGACTTTGACAACTAATTACTACTATAACTACTACTACTACTACTACTACTACTACTACTATGCACACATACGCAGACTCAGACCAACAAAAACATAGTTGCCAGCCGCTTATTGGCTAACACGGGTTGTTATCTTTTGCAGTCATGTTTATAGTCGCTACGGTCATTAGGGTTTCCGGCCGCCAGTACAATCGTTCAGTAGTTATATTTGTTAATGGTCCAGGGGTCATGGTCCCCGTGACGCGGTCTCAAAACAAGGAATAAGTCCCACAGGAAAAGTGTAATGTTACTGAATGGGAGTCGAAATTTGACAGTTTACGTGTTGTTTTGCACGTTCCCGAGACAGAGCCCAAAGCTAAGAAGCCTGCC
Organism: Cherax quadricarinatus; assembly: GCF_038502225.1. NCBI lineage: Eukaryota > Metazoa > Arthropoda > Malacostraca > Decapoda > Parastacidae > Cherax > Cherax quadricarinatus. Next base: position 22,825,536 of record NC_091323.1, read on the forward strand.
AGAGTGCGAAACGTTCAGTATGTCTCTGTTTCGCTCGTGTGGCAGGCCATGGTTACTCTTTGGAGACCGTGGGCGTAGGTGTGTGGGTGACGCTGCTAAGGAACGCGAGTGTGAAATACATCAGGCTTTAACTCTGGCATAAAAATACACACACACACACACACACACACACACACACACACACACACACACACACACACACATACACATCATGTGGCTTCATTACGGAGGAGGTTACTTCATGTGAATTTCTGTGTATTATTTTTCGAATCGTCAGAAGATTAAGTTGTTCATGTCTCCATGAGACTGTGTCTTCAGCTGTGTAATTTTTCGCCATCTTCCAAATCCCGTCTTGTGATTCAAGTGCTTCCTGGTCCTTCAAGTGCTTCCTGGTCCTTCAAGTGCTTCCTGGTCCTTCAAGTGCTTCCTAGCTCTACGAGTGCCTCCTTTTTTTTCTTCCTCCTTAACATTCTAGTGCTTTTTTTCTGGAGTACTAACTGAAATTTAGAGTACTTCATGGCTCTTGTACTTCCTGGGTTTTCTAATACTTCCTTGTCCTTCCACCGCTTTGTAATTCCTCGTTGTCCTTCTACTTCCTCATGGTCCTTCTACTTCCTCATGGTCCTTCTACTTCCTCATGGTCCTTCTACTTCCTCATGGTCCTTCTACTTCCTCATGGTCCTTCTACTTCCTCATGGTCCTTCTACTTCCTCATGGTCCTTCTACTTCCTCATGGTCCTTCTACTTCCTCATGGTCCTTCTACTTCCTCATGGTCCTTCTACTTCCTCATGGTCCTTCTACTTCCTCATGGTTCTTCTACTTCCTCATGGTCCTTCTACTTCCTCATGGTCCTTCTACTTCCTCACGGTTCTTCTACTTCCTCATGGTCCTTCTACTTCCTCATGGTCCTTCTACTTCCTCATGGTCCTTCTACTTCCTCATGGTTCTTCTACTTCCTCATGGTCCTTCTACTTCCTCATGGTCCTTCTACTTCCTCATGGTCCTTCTACTTCCTCATGGTCCTTCTACTTCCTCATGGTTCTTCTACTTCCTCATGGTCCTTCTACTTCCTCATGGTCCTTCTACTTCCTCATGGTCCTTCTACTTCCTCATGGTCCTTCTACTTCCTCATGGTCCTTCTACTTCCTCATGGTTCTTCTACTTCCTCATGGTTCTTCTACTTCCTCATGGTTCTTCTACTTCCTCATGGTCCTTCTACTTCCTCATGGTCCTTCTACTTCCTCATGGTTCTTCTACTTCCTCATGGTTCTTCTACTTCCTCATGGTCCTTCTACTTCCTCATGGTCCTTCTACTTCCTCATTGTCCTTCTACTTCCTCATGGTTCTTCTACTTCCTCATGGTTCTTCTACTTCCTCATGGTCCTTCTACTTCCTCATGGTCCTTCTACTTCCTCATGGTCCTTCTACTTCCTCATGGTCCTTCTACTTCCTCGTGGTCCTACTTCCTCACAGACCTTCTACTCTCTCCTGGCTCGTTTTCCTGCTAGACCTTCTAATATCAAGAATGAATAATAATGCTTAATGTCATAAGAACACAGAAGCTACAGAAGATCTATAACTCACTAGGATAACATGAACGTAAATAAGCACATATAACCCAGCAACTTGCAGTGTAAACAGACTGAAGTTGTGGTAGCCCGGCTTAGCCTTCCTTCCTTCCTTCTGCCAGTATAGTCATTCTCTTCAACACTATGTGCTTGATTGTTCACCTACTGAGAAATATAGAGATGAACAATTCGGTAACATATATATATATATATATATATATATATATATATATATATATATATATATATATATATATATATATATATATATATATATATATAAACTTTACTGGGGACCCTTATCCTCAGAGAAGACAATAAACGTACCTCAGAGAAAACTCAAGGTTCTCCCCGGAGCTGTTTGAACATTTTCTTCTCCTACCACCCCCTATAATTTATATATGTACTTTATTAACATACATAATACATTGATCGAAAACACAAAGCTGAGTACACTGGTACAATATATCAAAGGTTATGAAACTCCTCCAGCTCCTCCGAAGCCGGACGCGAACCCAGTATGCAGCATGCATTTCCCCTCTGGATGGCCACGCTGAGGCGCTGGAACATGAAAGTGGCTGCCCTTGGGTCCCTGGTGGTGTCGACGAGTCTGCAACCCAGTTCAAGGAAATATATAAATGCAAAACAACCACTGTGAAAAAATAGTGAAATTCCAAGCGCTTTCGTGACTTCTTACATTATCAAGGAATTATATAGTTCCTTGATAATGTGAGAAGTCACGAAAACGCTTAGAATTTCACTATTTTTTCACAGTGGTTGTTTTGCATATTCTGATATCACCTGTTTACTGTGATCTTAGTGTGTGTGTGTGTGTGTGTGTGTGTGTGTGTGTGCACACACACACACACACACATATATATATATATATATATATATATATATATATATATATATATATATATATATATATATATATATATGGGTCTCATCCTGAATATATCCAAATGTGAAATCATTTCAGTCAATCAACAAGTGATAAATGCAGTGAGATCAAAACTACCAGGAGCATCAGTCATTGCCCCCCGCAAATAGCATCTTGCTTGGAGCACCTCTGGGAAGCGATGCCACAGACAAAATTCTCGGGAAGAAACTGGAAGAGTTGAGGAGAATGGAACAACGAATAGGCAATCTTGACACCCACGATGCCTTGTACCTTCTCACATAGCGCTTGAGTCTGCCAAGGTTGACCTATTTCCTAAGATGTGCACCTTCATATGATAACCCTATTCTGCACGAATATGACAGTATCCTGAGGCAGAAGATGGACAGTGGGACCAAGCTACACTTTCAGTCAGACTAGGAGGCAGTGATGTCCGCAAGTCACCACAGATTGCGCTATCTGCTTTTCTGTTCTCATGCGTTGCATCCAGAGGGCTTGTAGCAGCGATTCTCCCTGAACATCTTAGGGAAAGATTGGAATCCAGGACCAGAAGTTCTTTGACGGAGCCATGATCTGGGATAATCTAACGGGCTCAGAAACCAGACCTGCTCCCCCCAACAACTACAAACAGTCGCACTGGGATGGCCCAGTAGTGGAAAACATAGCCTCAGAAATGCTTCAGTGTGTGTTGGGGAAGGATAGAGCCCGCCTCATGGCAGTAAGAGCTCCTCATGCAGGGGACTTTCTGTTGGCTGTTCCCATCTCCAGCCTTGGCACAAGCCTCGACCCACAGACCATCCGCATCGGTGTTGCCCTTCGACTTGCCGTCCCTATTCTCGCCGAACACAGGTGTATTTGTGGCAGTGAAGCAGCAGACCGATTCGGGTACCATGATCTTGTGTGCCATAAATCCGAGGGAAAGACTGCAAGACAGGAGGTTAATAACATTAAGAGGAGCCTCACAACAGCCGGATACCCAGCAGTAAGGGAGCCACCCCAACTATGCAGCTCCGATGGCAGCCAAAAGCGTCCAGATAGTATCATCCTTCAAGCCTGGACAGACGGCAAGCAGGTGGTGTGAGACTACACATAGGTATCTGCCAAGGTAGATGTACATCTCCAGTACACCAGGGAGGAAGAAGGGGCAGCCGCCAGCTTCAGGGAGTCCCAAAAGTCTAGAAAATACGGAGAACTTGCCCATCATTACATGTTTGTTCCCATAGGCTCGGAGACCCTTGGCTCATGGGGAAAGGGTGCATCTAAGTTCCTTAAGGAGCTAGGCAAAAGACTCAGCAGGGTAAATAGGGATCCCAGGGCAGCTAATTTTCTGTTCCAGCGACTCAGCGCTGCTGTTCAGAGGCGTAATGCCTCCTGTATTTGGGGCACGCGCTCCAGTTCCGAGTAGCTGGATGAGATTTTCGCATTATAATCAGTGACAAACGCATAACAGTATGTACTAGACATGTATCTCTCACACCTCATGTACTGTATATGCCATCTTTATATCAACAATGTATCTCTTTAATTTTTTTTGTACCATGTTATGTAATAAAATATATCTATTGGTAAAAAAATGAAAAGATGGGGTAGTAGGGGAAGTGGAGTATTGAAATGGCTTCAGGAAGAAATCCAGATATTCTTCCTTGAATTCAAGCCTTTTTATCAACTTCTCCGAGGCTATGGGTCCCACAATTTACACCAGAGGTGACTCAAGAAATCGTAATGACACGATTGCAAATAAACCATACCCCCGGCCGGGATTGAACCCGCGGTCATAGAGTCTCAAAACTCCAGCCCGTCGCGTTAGCCACTAGACCAGCTAGCCACAATAAGATTCATCCAACTAGGTATATTTCTACACCATAGGAAAGTTAGCACAGGCACCTCTGTGACCACAAATGCAAGTTTTTACAGACGAATCTCCAGCTAGAGTTCGTCACGGCCACGCTAGCTGGAGATTCGTCTGTAAAAACTTGCATTTGTGGTCACAGAGGTGCCTGTGCTAACTTTCCTATGGTGTAGAAATATACCTAGTTGGATGAATCTTATTGTGGCTAGCTGGTCTAGTGGCTAACGCGACTGGCTGGAGTTTTGAGACTCTATGACCGCGGGTTCAATCCCGGCCGGGGGTATGGTTTACACCAGAGGTATCAAAGTGTCTCCTAGCTCGGTTCGTAGCACACTCAGCTCACACACTGAGGCCCTTGGTTCCATCCCTGGTAAGGGAGGAAACATTGGGCATGTTTCCTTAAAACACCTGCTGCCCCTGTTCACCTAGCAGTAAAATAGGTACCTGGGTGTTAGTCGACTGTTGTGGGTCGCATCTTAAGGACAAAACTGATCTAGTTTGCCCGATATGCTCTGCATAACGAGGGGTTTTCTATATGGTATGCCACTGATGTTAGCTATAGTCTGTATAGGCTGTAACATGTACTTATAGAAATAAAGATTACTATTTATTATTATTATTATTATTATTATTATTATTATTATTATTATTATTATTATTATTATAGACATCTGGAGCAAACAACGATAATTTGCTGGTAATATATGAAAATATAAGTTTGTAAGCTTATGTCTTTGCTGTATCATGCAGCTGAACAGATGCTTCGGCTGCATGATTTATAAAATCCGTTTCGTTCCTTCTCTTCCGTTCTGCAGTAGTCTTGTCCCTCCTCCTTTCACTCCCCTCTTCTTCTCCCCTCTGACCGTATTGGTAGGGCCAGACGTCAGCAATCTTGTTTTGGTGTCGGCTGGTGTTTTTTACCTCTCGCTCGTGTTGGTCTGCGGGGCGAGCCTGCAGCCAGGGGGAGAGAGAGAGAGAGAGAGAGAGAGAGAGAGAGAGAGAGAGAGAGGAGGGCGGTAGGAATAAGCAAGTACGCTTTATTCAGGTAAATACACAGATGTTTTTACCGACTTGTGTTTTGAACCTCTGCGATGTTTGTACTAAGCACGTCGTGATTATTACAGGTGTTTGCAGCGTTGAATGACCTGCCATATGGAGTTGAGATTAATTTTTATGTTAAGTATTGATCATAAAACATATTGTACGTAAATAGTATACAATACTGACAAGACGAAGAATTTGACACATGTTGCCAACAAAGTCACTGGATGGCGAAACGTCTACAAATAAAGATACCCAGATGTTGCACATGTGTCTAATTCTTCACAATACATATTACACTGTGGTCAGTTATTCATCTGTTATCTACGATAACCTGACGAAGCTCGGTAGTACTGTTTACTTCCAGAGGGAGGAGAAAGGGAAGACGAGGAGGGAGAGTGATGTGAGAAGGGGAGGGAGAAGATAATAGGTGGAAAAGAAAGGGAGAAAGAAAGAATGTTGTGAGCAAAGAGGAGGAATAAGGGGGAGAGGGGAGAAAGTGAGGGAAGAAAATAAAGAGAGAGAAAGAGATGATAATGGAGGAGGATGCTCTCTCTGTCCAGAAAAGTGTTCTTCCTTCTCTCCTTCTTCGTGTCCTCCGCATCTGTGACCCTTCAATTTCTTGACTCTACGCAGCTTCCTCTCTCACATAGGTTATCTTCCCGATTTCATAACCTCAATCATCTCTTGTGCTAAACGGACTTTGTTCTCTCCCAAACTCCTGTGAAATCTCCTGTTCTCTGCCTTCCCATCATTCCCAGCCTCGACAGCCCCAACAACGCCTTCTGTCCTCTAGTTATCACACTTGTTTCTCCTCCAACTAAGACACCGCAGAAATTTAGTGTCCTGCTTTTGTTCACTGATGTATCCAGTGTATGTCTTCGATTAGTGAAGCGAGCCTCTCTCTCTCTCTCTCTCTCTCTCTCTCTGACGGGCTTAAAGAACGCAAAAGATATGCTCGTGGTTCGATCCCCTGCACGAGAGGAAACATTTGGCGACGTTGTATTTCTTTTACACACTTGCTGTCCCTGTTCTCCTAACAGCAAGTAGGTACCTTGATATTAGCTGATTGGTGTGGGTCGCATCCTGGGGACAGTATTAACCTAATTTGCCCGAAATGCTCTGCATTTTCGGGCATGTCAGCTAGGTCTGTTTAAGCTTGTAGCAATGTATGTACTTGTAGAAATTTATTATTATTATTATTATTAAAAGATAGAGAAGAGACGGGAGATGAGACAGCCTGAGATGTTCTCTCCCAGCATCCAATCATCATCATCTAAGACTGTTGTTTGACTGTCTCTAATCACTTCTACCGACGCATTTCATTTTTCTTCATTCTTTTCTTTTCATCTTCGCTTGCTTACTTCTCCTTTTTTTTGTTTAACTTTGTTTAATTTGTCTGTCAGGAAACTCCATAATAAAGTCTGTTATTATGGCAAAAACACATTTCGCAGATAATTTTTTTCTTTTTACACAGGGTTTGACAAGGTTAAGGATTCCTAGCTTTATTGACAAGCTATTTACAGGTTAAGGATTCCTAACTTTATTGGCAAGCTAAGAGCTGTTACCTACATCAGCTCATTTGAAAGCATTTTTATTGTTATGAGACATACAAGTAGGGAACAGTATGAAGTTGGAGCCATCTGTGGGCCAGCATTTTCATTTGATCAACTGACTTTATCTCGTTGACATCATTATGCTGAACGAAAGTGTTCCATACTCGAGTTATCCTGGGTATATATGATCTCAGATGGAGTGATGTTCTGGAGAAGGGTACAGCCAGAGTGAAGTTGCTGCTTTCTGCCCGTCTTGTGGCATAAAAGCTTGTTTCACGCTGTCCTCGAAGTGGATTCAAGTGTGGTACTTTGACAATATTGGCCTTGTACATAACAGTAAGGCCACCCACATCCTTCCTGTGTTGAAGGCTCTGCTGAAATGACAGATCTATCCAGGATGGGTCCAGGCGAGAGATGAGACGTCTTGCTCTGTTCTCTACTCTGTCAAGCAGTCGCAGATGAGAGAGGGGGCAGGCAAACCATGAAAGTGGAGCATACTCAAGGTGTGAGCGTACTTGTGCCTCGTACAGGATCTTGCAACCCCTACTGTCAAGCAGATGCGAGATACGGCGAAGTGCTGTAAGCTTCCTGGCTGCCTTGTTTGCAAGATTTACAACATGGTTCTTCATGGTCAGTTTGGAGTCAAATTTCACCCCAAGGATATCAAATTCTTCTTCGTCGGCTTTCTTGTGTGTAAAACACCTGCCAGAGAAGTGAAAAACACCTGCCAGAGAAGTGAAAAACACCTGCCAGAGAAGTGAAAAAACACCTGCCAGAGAAGTGAAAAAGCACCTGCCAGAGAAGTTAAAAACACCTGCCAGAGAAATGAAAAAACACCTGCCAGAGAAGTGAAAAAAATTTGCCAAAGAATAAAACACCCATCAAAGAGGGAAAAAAACACCCGCCAAAGAAAACTGAACTTCACTGTAAAGGAGCATGAAAAATCACTAAATTAAGGTTGCCTGAGACTACTATTAGATTTCGACAGTGAAATCTAAGGTTACGCCTCATGTGTTTACAGTATCGCCCATCATCTGGAAGCTAGCGCAAGAGCGCTTCCATCCTCTGGACGGTAGCGCAAGAGCGCTTCCATCCTCTGGACGGTAGCACAAGACCGCTTCCATCCTCTGGAAGCTAGCGCAAGAGCGCTTCCATCCTCTGGAAGCTAGCGCAAGAGCGCTTCCATCCTCTGGAAGCTAGCGCAAGAGCGCTTCCATCCTCTGGACGGTAGCGCAAGAGCATATCCAGCCTCTGGACGGTAGCGCAAGAGCATATCCAGCCTCTGGTCGGTAGCGCAAGAGCGCATCCATCCTCTGGACGGTAGCGAAAAAGCGCATGCATCCTCTGGACGGTAGCGAAAAAGCACATCTATCCTCTGGACGGTAGAGCAAGAGCGCATTTATCCTTTGGACGGCAGAGCAAGAGCTCATTCATCCTCTGGACCTTAGCGAAAGAGCGCATCCATCCTCTGGACGGTAGCAAAAAAGTACATCCATCTTCTGGACACTCGCACAAGAGCATATCCATCCTCTGAACGGTAGCGCAAGAACACATGGATACAGAAAAGGTCTGGGAAATAGACCTCAAAAACGATTAACGGGAGTACTCCTGGATTTACATCTGCTATTGTCTTATCTGTTGTATCTATTGTTGGGATTTTCACTTTCCCGTTGAGAGACCAAAAGGAACTCCATCTGTGCAGGTAAGTCGCCACTTTTTCTTAGGGGGGAACTGTTACCTAATGTCTACTTCCTCTATGCTTTAGTATGGGAGTCCTCTGATATTTTCTTCCTTCGGTGGTGACAATGAGAGACCTACAGGTGCTGTTTTTCTCGTGTTAGTAATTATGGTAGAATTACCGACAAAATGTTAGGTAAATGGACACAGATGCAGCTAATGTGACATTTTATTGTGGCAACGTTTCGCTCCTTAGGAGCTTTGTCAAGCCTCTGGAGAGAGAAACTTTGACACAGTAAAATGTCACATTAGTTGCATCTGTGTCCATTTGCTAATCTTGTGTGGCTTAAGAGCAGAAATTGAAGGTCAGATGATTACCAGAAGTTGTTGTGTTGTTTGGAATTGATGTCCCGCTTAGTTTAGATTGATAATCTCCAGAACTTGAGATTTCTGATCACCAAGTTCATTTCCTTTGCTTCGGTAAATGTTGTGAGATGAGAGGGCAGAGAATACCCTCAGTCCATCCATTGGTATCGTCTGGTGTTCATCCTTTATGAAGTTACTAGGTAATTACCCGACCCTGGAGTACTGTAGACTTCTAAGCCATTAAATCTATATATATACAATTATCCTCATATAGGTATTAGCACTAGTGTTACAATGATTTGTATGCTCACCGAACGGAAGGCTCATTACTATTTCGACAGTCATTTATAATGGCCTGATATTCTCAAACTACAAAATTACCATAGGTGACCAGTGAACATCAGATCGGTGTGGCCCTAGATATTGAAAATGCCAAACCTCACTGGTCTGTAAATTAATCGACTATATCGACTCAAGGCTGAGGGACTGATTACCTCAAACTCCTGTTCTTCACCATTCTCCTTTGTATGGACTAATGAAGCCACTGTGTGGCGAAACGTTTCCTCAATAAAGATACCCAAGTGTTGCACATGTGTCTAATTTATCAACTTGTCGGTTCTCTGAGGCATTTATCTACACTCACTGGTCTCGTAGTTGTGAGAGGCAGGAGAGTCCTGTGACGCTTGCTTCAGAAAATCTTTATCGAGGAGCGTCGTGCTGCAGGACGCTCATGGAGTGTATACATTTACTTTCCCGTGTGCTGGGCACTTTTATTAATCACGTTTTTTTCAAAGATTTTGATGCATAACGAGAGAGTTAATATTACAAGAAATATGAGAGATTAAAATAAAGCTGAATTATCGTGAATGCCACAACAATAAGAACTCATTCTGTGGAAAGAGTATGAAGGAAATTTTCAGTGAAAGGCATCTGAAAATCATACACAATGTACTGTTAAAGAAAAAGTAAGAGAAGTATATAAAAAGGGGGCAAACACAGACAGTGAAATTGTAATAATGTCGGTAGAATTACCGATAATATGTTAGGTATAACTAATGCGACATTATATTGTGTCAAGCCGTTAGGTAACGGCTTGACACAATAAAACATCGCATTAGTTGCATTGATTTACCTAACAGTAGAAACAGTAATTAAGAAAAAAGAAATTCCTTACATGCTCAGTCATCTCACAAAATATATTAGCAGAGGCTGCAGCTGACAGTGACCATTAGCTATAGCAGCTTCCTCAGGTCATTAAAATACGTAAAGAAGTCGAACGTAAATCAACTGGTCGAGATGAACTACACCAGTCAAGGCTAGCTTTAAATATCACAGCTCCGTTGACACAAAGATGGGAAATCTTTCTGCATTTGCAGTCAACCATTCTCCAAAGTCTCTTTCTGTGACCCTAACTGACTTGTTACACCAACTTGATGGCTCCTAAGTCAACTTAGATTCAACTTGCTAGCTCCTAAGTTCACCCTTTGCACTCATTCGCTTTGCAGATAGCTCTCAGCCTTGTAGTGCTTTATGACCCGTATGGGTTTGGCACATTTTATGAATATGATAATTACGAGGCCAACTTCATAAATATTACAGAATAATATGCTTCAACGTGGAAAATATGCTTCAAAGTATTGAAATATATTGAAATACAAAGAAATGCAGTTTAACTACCAGCTTAAATATAGTAAATAAGCCTTAGAATGTTGATTTGCAATGACCTCAACAGCAGTGTGTGTCTAGCCAGGAGTAACATGTATAACAGCAGGCAGTGTGTCTAGCCAGGAGTAACATGATAACAGCAGGCAGTGTGTCTAGCCACAGGTAACATGATAACAGCAGGCAGTGTGTGTCTAGCCACGAGAAACATGGATAACAGCAGGCAGTGTGTCTAGCACGAGAAACATGGATAACAGCAGGGTGTGTGTCTAGCACGAGAAACATGGATAACAGCAGGGAGTGTGTCTAGCACGAGAAACATGGATAACAGCAGGGAATGTGTCTAGCACGAGAAACATGGATAACAGCAGGGAGTGTGTCTAGCACGAGAAACATGGATAACAGCAGGGAGTGTGTCTAGCACGAGAAACATGGATAACAGCAGGGAGTGTGTCTAGCCACGAGGAACATGAAGAACAGCAGGCAGTGTGTCTAGCCACGAGAAAATGGATAACAAGCAGTGTGTGTCTAGCCACGAGTAACATGGATAACAGCAGGGTGTGTGTCTAGCCACGAGTAACATGGATAACAACAGGGTGTGTCTAGCCACGAGTAACATAGATAACAGCAGGGTGTGTGTCTAGCCACGAGTAACATAGATAACAGCAGGGTGTGTGTGTAGCCACGAGGAACATGGATAACAGCAGGGTGTGCCTAGCCACAAGTAACATGGATAACAACGGGCAGTGTGCGTCTAGCCATGAGATAAATAACAGGCAAGGTTTCGCAGCAAGGAATTAAGTGTTCAAACCTTCAGAAATAATACCAAGACAATAATGTTTTTTTCAGGCCACACCTTGAAACTGTAGCTTAACTTCAATAAACAAATTACATAAGAGACAAAATAGTGTAAATGAAATCATTAACGTACGAACAAATGACTCACGAAATCGTAATAACACGATTGCAAACAAAACACGGAACGGGTGGGGGTTGAACCCATGGCGAGTGAGTCGTAAAACTCTTGGAGTTTTACGACTCACTCGCCAGACGATTCAGAAACAGAAAATCACGACAGACGATTCAGAAACAGAAAATCACGCCAGACGATTCAGAAACAGAAAATCACGACAGACGATTCAGAAACAGAAAATCACGCCAGACGATTCAGAAACAGAAAATCACGACAGACGATTCAGAAACAGAAAATCACGCCAGACGATTCAGAAACAGAAAATCACGACAGACGATTCAGAAACAGAAAATCACGCCAGACGATTCAGAAACAGAAAATCACGACAGACGATTCAGAAACAGAAAATCACGACAGACGATTCAGAAACAGAAAATCACGACAGACGATTCAGAAACAGAAAATCACGCCAGACGATTCAGAAACAGAAAATCACGCCAGACGATTCAGAAACAGAAAATCACGACAGACGATTCAGAAACAGAAAATCACGACAGACGATTCAGAAACAGAAAATCACGACAGACGATTCAGAAACAGAAAATCACGCCAGACGATTCAGAAACAGAAAATCACGACAGACGATTCAGAAACAGAAAATCACGCCAGACGATTCAGAAACAGAAAATCACGACAGACGATTCAGAAACAGAAAATCACGCCAGACGATTCAGAAACAGAAAATCACGACAGACGATTCAGAAACAGAAAATCACGCCAGACGATTCAGAAACAGAAAATCACGACAGACGATTCAGAAACAGAAAATCACGCCAGACGATTCAGAAACAGAAAATCACGACAGACGATTCAGAAACAGAAAATCACGACAGACGATTCAGAAACAGAAAATCACGCCAGACGATTCAGAAACAGAAAATCACGACAGACGATTCAGAAACAGAAAATCACGCCAGACGATTCAGAAACAGAAAATCACGACAGACGATTCAGAAACAGAAAATCACGCCAGACGATTCAGAAACAGAAAATCACGACAGACGATTCAGAAACAGAAAATCACGCCAGACGATTCAGAAACAGAAAATCACGACAGACGATTCAGAAACAGAAAATCACGACAGACGATTCAGAAACAGAAAATCACGCCAGACGATTCAGAAACAGAAAATCACGACAGACGATTCAGAAACACCGAATAACGGTATGAAGCTCGGAGGTAGGAATTGTAATTCGATGCCAACATTCGTACAAGACTGGAACAAAAACGTCCTCCCTAATTTTAAACATTAATGGAGTCAGTCCTTCAGGAAGTCTGGCGGCGTCACAGCGAGGACTGTCAAGACAGTGTGGCAGTGGAGAGACATGGCGTAAAATACAGACGCGACGGTAAAAAAGACACAAATGCAGTATAATACGACACTTCATTGACAACGTGTCTCTCTCTCTCTCTCTCTCTCTCTCTCGCACACACACACACACACACACACACACACACACACACACACACACACACACACACACACACACACACACACACACACACACACAAAGGTTTGCAACAAGACTAGTCCCAGAGCTAAGAGGTATGTCCTACGAAGAGAGGTTAAGGGAAATCAACCTGACGACACTGGAGGACAGGAGAGATAGGGGGGACATGATAACGACATACAAAATACTGAGAGGAATTGACAAGGTGGACAAAAACAGGATGTTCCAGAGATTGGACACAGTAACAAGGGGACACAGTTGGAAGCTAAAGACACAGATGAATCACAGGGATGTTAGGAAGTATTTCTTCAGCCACAGAGTAGTCAGTAAGTGGAATAGTTTGGGAAGCGATGTAGTGGAGGCAGGATCCATACATAGCTTTAAGCAGAGGTACGATAAAGCTCACGGCTCAGGGAGAGTGACCTAGTAGCGATCAGTGAAGAGGCGGGGCCAGGAGCTCGGACTCGACCCCCGCAACCTCAACTAGGTGAGTACACACACACAGTGAGCTTTATCAAATCACAAACAGATCTGTTTGTGTCTTGATTAAGCTCAGTATGTGTGTGTGTACTCGCCTACTTGTGGTTACAGGAGTCGATTTATAGCTCCTGGCCCCGCCTCTTCATTGGTCACTGCTAGGTCCACTCTCTCCCAGCTCCAAGAGCCTTATCGTACCTCTTCTTAAAGCTATGTATGTCATGTGGGTTTAAACAAGAGGTGGTGCAGACTGAGGCATAGGTGTGAAATTACTTTTGATGCATGGGAAAGTACCCTGGGGGCATAAGGAACGTACATGATTTAGGGCTGTAAGTGGTTCCATCGTCACAGTTGGAGGATTAGCCTCATAAGCACACACGGAAGCAGGCGGCATTAGTTCTTTGATTGCTCCAAAAGCTGCTATTTTAGCAAACGACGCTGTGGATGGTTTATCCTCGTCAGGGACAAAAGCTGAGGACTGGACAGCATTGATAAATGATAAAAGTTTGTCTAATCTAACAGCAAATGCACTCAACGATTCATTAGTCATGGGTGTAGCATTCACTAGTTCCCTAAGAGCGACATATGGATCAGCTGTTTTTACTGGTACAAGGAAAGAACGAATCAGTTCCTCATGTTGTGACCACTTAGTAAGATTCCTGAAGTCTCGCATATCAAGGAGATCAACAACGTGAACAGCAGCAGGGGACCGATGAAGAGCTTCTTTCACAAGTCTGATAAGACTTTCCTCTGAAGGAGGACCTTCAACTAGAGCATTAACACGAGAACGAATGGCAGTAAACCATGCTTCAAGACTATGTACATGGCCATTGAATAAAGGTAACGCATCAAGGGAATCACGAGTAAAACTGTAGTGTCTCAGTGTCTGGGTCGGTCTGTCAGTCGATAAGGAACTGTGAGGACTGATGACAGCAGCAGCAGTAGCCTGAGAGGTCTGAGTGTCGACATTCACTAAAGTATCACTTGAAGGTATGTGAGGCATAATGACAAAGAAGTTGCACAAGAACAAATAAGGCAATAATAAAAATGATACAAAATGCTAAAATTGAAATAAAAGAGATGCAACTAATTCTGCAGAAGTAATAAAAAAAAGTCTAAGATACACTGCAAGAGGAAGAACAACTCAATGTAAAGGACTGCTGGACAAGATAAAAAAATACATTGAAATTTACAAGTAAAAATATTAATGGAGACTGAATTAAATGCAAAATGAGCTGTCTGTACTCTTGCTAATAAAGAAATTAACTAATAAAATTGTAAATCAATATAAAAAGTATAAAATAAAATCACTAAATTGTATGCAGAGAGAGATAACTGGGAAATTTAAATATTTTCTAAGAATGCATAAACAAAATTAAAATATAATGCAAAGACAACATCAGGAAAAATAATAAAATGAAAAACAAGACTCAAACAATAATGAACTGAGAATAATAATGTATAAAAATATCAATAAAAGAAAATAATTCACTGCAGAACAAGTGCAACAAAATAATTCACTGCAGAACAAGTGCAACAAAATAATTCACTGCAGAACAAGTGCAACAAAATTCACTGCAGAACAAGTGCAACAAAATAATTCACTGCAGAACAAGTGCAACAAAATAATTCACTGCAGAACAAGTGCAACAAAATAATTCACTGCAGAACAAGTGCAACAAAATAATTCACTGCAGAACAAGTGCAACAAAATAATTCACTGCAGAACAAGTGCAACAAAATAATTCACTGCAGAACAAGTGCAACAAAATAATTCACTGCAGAACAAGTGCAACAAAATAATTCACTGCAGAACAAGTGCAACAAAATAATTCACTGCAGAACAAGTGCAACAAAATAATTCACTGCAGAACAAGTGCAACAAAATAATTCACTGCAGAACAAGTGCAACAAAATAATTCACTGCAGAACAAGTGCAACAAAATAATTCACTGCAGAACAAGTGCAACAAAATAATTCACTGCAGAACAAGTGCAACAAAATAATTCACTGCAGAACAAGTGCAACAAAATAATTCACTGCAGAACAAGTGCAACAAAATAATTCACTGCAGAACAAGTGCAACAAAATAATTCACTGCAGAACAAGTGCAACAAAATAATTCACTGCAGAACAAGTGCAACAAAATAATTCACTGCAGAACAAGTGCAACAAAATAATTCACTGCAGAACAAGTGCAACAAAATAATTCACTGCAGAACAAGTGCAACAAAATAATTCACTGCAGAACAAGTGCAACAAAATAATTCACTGCAGAACAAGTGCAACAAAATAATTCACTGCAGAACAAGTGCAACAAAATAATTCACTGCAGAACAAGTGCAACAAAATAATTCACTGCAGAACAAGTGCAACAAAATAATTCACTGCAGAACAAGTGCAACAAAATAATTCACTGCAGAACAAGTGCAACAAAATAATTCACTGCAGAACAAGTGCAACAAAATAATTCACTGCAGAACAAGTGCAACAAAATAATTCACTGCAGAACAAGTGCAACAAAATAATTCACTGCAGAACAAGTGCAACAAAATAATTCACTGCAGAACAAGTGCAACAAAATAATTCACTGCAGAACAAGTGCAACAAAATAATTCACTGCAGAACAAGTGCAACAAAATAATTCACTGCAGAACAAGTGCAACAAAATAATTCACTGCAGAACAAGTGCAACAAAATAATTCACTGCAGAACAAGTGCAACAAAATTCACTGCAGAACAAGTGTAACAAAATTAACTGCAGAACAAGTGCAACAAAATACTTCACTGCAGAACAAGTGCAACAAAATAATTCACTGCAGAACAAGTGCAACAAAATAATTCACTGCAGAACAAGTGCAACAAAATAATTCACTGCACAACAAGTGCAACAAAATAATTCACTGCACAAGTGCAACAAAATAATTCACTGCACAACAAGTGCAACAAAATAAGGTGCAGAAATAATCACTGCAGTAATAAAGTTACACTGGGAAAATGTAGGTTAAATAATAAAATAAAAATATGAAGAAAAACTGATTGAACACTTTAACTCTTAATTGTAAATTAGACAAAACAATTTACTCAGAGTAAAGAAAACACTTTACGTTAAAAAAAAATTGAAATTACACTAAGAGTGAATTTGTTCAAAGAAATATGAAAAATATGAATAAAAATAAAACAAGAAACAAAACTGGAAGTGTAACACTTACAAGTGGCGGGGCACACAACACTTACAAGTGGCGGGGCACACAACACTTACAAGTGGCGGGGCACACAACACTTACAAGTGGCGGGGCACACAACACTTACAAGTGGCGGGGCACACAACACTTACAAGTGGCGGGGCACACAACACTTACAAGTGGCGGGGCACACAACACTTACAAGTGGCGGGGCACACAACACTTACAAGCGGCGGGGCACACAACACTTACAAGCGGCGGGGCACACAACACTTACAAGTGGCAGGGCACACAACATATTCACTTATTCATTTTTTTTTTTTAGTATAATCTTACAACAAAATCTTGCTGTGACTGATACGACAAAAGTTGCTGGCAAAAATAATGGTACACAAGTCTGCGAAAAGATCAGGGAATGAGACACTGTTGGTGTATGAAAAAAAAGGTACACATAGAAATAAATGGATAATTTTGTATATGACAAATACTGGAGAATACAATGCTGAAAGAACACAAGATAAATAAAAAAAAATTGAATTACTTCACACGGAGTGACTGACTGGTACACTACACAATAATACTTAATACAGACAGAGAGTAGTATAAAAAAAAAACATAAAAAAATATGAGATGAGCGATAACACTGAAAAATATTGCAAAAATAATGAGTCAAAGAAACACTGAGTCTACACTGAAAACACAAGGCTTAGAGTACACGAGAAATTCACTGTAAATGTCTCACACACGCAAATATCTTTAAATGCAGGAAAATGTCTCTAAACAGAAAATTATCACTGAAGTCTGGAGTAGTGTAGACGGGATGACGAGTGATGAGAAGGTTGTCCTGTGCGGGTGATGACGCCTCCTACACTCACACTGTTGTCGGAAGAAATGCGCTTTCTAGGTGAACTCACATAACTGGCTTTATCGTTGGCGCTCAGCTACAATCTCTTGACCAATTATGTGAGCCAAAACAGTACTAGGACCCGGTACAAGGGTGAAAAAAAAACCCACAGGTAGATGAGTGAATAGTGGGTGAAGGGAGCGTGCACTCGCTGTTGCTCACTGGCGCACACTCCACTCACTACCCACGAAGGTGGCTTAATTAACTAAGCCACTCTATGCCACAGGAATGGTGAAAATCACTCTTAGCAGCATCCAACTGGCGATATATGAGACAATACTTCAGAGGAACTTGTGTGGCTTACTTCTCTCTCTCAGCTGGGTTAGGAAGCTGGGTTGGCTGACTGGCTTAACCCACGAGAATGGCTGACTGGAAGACGTGTAACGATGCACACAGCATGAAGGAGCAGGTGGATGACAGGAGACAGGCTGGATGATAGGCTGAGGCAGGCTGACTAGCATTCACTTCCACAGTCTGGCTTACTGACTGGTTTAATTGCAAAATCCGGGTCAACCCCTTGGAGATTGAAGCAATTAGCACACGAACTAAGCCAGGAAGCTTGAAAAACGGCTGCAACAGGCTTGCAGGCTGGAGTACAGGGTGGAGGTGAGTGAGGGTAGCTGCTGGCTGGAGGTGGCGGACGGTTCACCTCTGACCTGCCAGCGCCCCACAAATAGTCTTCTAACATCTGAAATACCCTTAAATCCACGCCCACACCGCTGTCACCATTTGTCATGTGGGTTTTCGATAACGTGGATGGGGTAAGAATACTCACGTAGGCTGGTAGTACGTATAATATAACGGAAAGTATGGGAAAGCACCAACAGCCGACCTCTCTCTCTCTCTGCTCCCTATCTTCGACTGACCCACAAGTGCCTACAGGGTGAGCGGTGTTTGAAATCCTGCTATGGTCAGCAGAAATATGAATAACAGTGATTCACACAGACAGTTGGTAGTGAGTCATCTACTGGTACACTGGTTACTGGTAACTGGTTACTAGGAACTGGTACTACTACTGAGATGTATGGATTCTGCCTCCACTACTTCACTCTCCAGATTGTGTGTGTGTGTGTGTGTGTGTGTGTGTGTGTGTGTGTGTGAGTACACCCACAAGCTTCCTCCCACTGGTGTTTACGCCTTCACCCTTTTGTTTACATTGATCAGCTGACTGATAGCCCTGGCCAATCAACTGGTGCTTGTGACATCACTAATCAAAAGAGAAGACGTCTGAGTGGGATTAACATTTTTTTGCCTTACGCTCTTTCCGTCAGTAATTATTATAAATCATTGTTACCGAGTGTAAATATTATTGTTTTTTTCTTTATCGTCTAAGAGGATAAATTAATGTATGGAAATTGTAATTAATTTCGCGTTTGTAAGAGTTTTCAAGATTTTTTTTTTTTTCGAAATTTTTACATTTTTGACTAAAACGTAAATATTTTTTTTAAATTAAAGAAAACATAAATTTAAGGCAGGTTTATAGGTTTATTTATAGGTCTATTATTTTCAGGTTTATCAAAAACCGGTGGATTTTAATAAACCTTTTTCAAAGGAGGTGCCTTGAAAATCACGAAGGGTTCTTGATGCAAGGAATTTGAGGCACTTTTCCCCCTTCCTTGAATCAAACTTGATGGCCTTCCACCCCCGTCTACCCTTCGAGGTGAAGGATGACCTCTTACGGGTTTATCGCTTCCTACTGAATACAGTAATGATGTTCACTCTTGATTCCCAGCGAAGCTCTTATCAGGCCTAACACCCTGTCGCTCTTAGGCCTAATCAATCACGCAATAAACTAATTAAACAGTAAATCAGTAACTCGATAAAAGTCATTTAGTCAGAGAACTCAGTCAACTAATCATCAGTCAAATAACTACCTAATTAATCACATTATTTTGATTAAGACATGATTAGCAATTATACATTATAGCAATCAACCAATTTAGGGGGGGGGGGGTTCACTGCCATCTCGCTTCCAGTGATATTAAAAAACCAATTCGGTTTGGTTGTTTATGGTAGAAAATCACACGGCACAGAGCAAACAATCACCATGGATGCTCTGGCTCTGCGTAGCTCTGTACCCGGAGCCAGTAACACCTGCTCTCCTACCGCCGGTGTTCACTCTGGTCCATAAGTGACACCTGTTGGGCCAACATGTGCAGGCCCGGTGTTTTTGTCATTTTGTTTGCATTTCCGGTCATTCGTTTGCTTGTTTGATCTCTTCTAAGATTGCTTGTTTAGTTTCCATTTGACCGTATCCCTGGTTCCTGTTGGTAACCAGTCGTCAAAGGCACTTAACGATAGACACTTTGCTGTTGTTTGATGTTTGTGGTGTGTGTGTGTGTGTGTGTGTGTGTGTGTGTGTGTGTGTGTGTGTCTGTCTGTGTCTGCTTCTCTCATACCTTGTTTTTGTCTATATGCCCCCCCCCCTTCTCTCTCTCTCTCTCATCCTCTTTATTTTCTCTCCCTCTCTTCCCTCTTGTCACAATGCTTCCTTTGTGCTTTCCATCTGTTTGCCCATAAATTCACCCTATTTCTCCTCCCCTCTCTCTTCTTCGCGATCTTCTTCATCTCTTCCTCTTCCCCATTCCACGATACTTACCATTTTTCTGGTTCTTCTTCCCTTACCCCTCTCTTCCCATCTTCACTTCTCCCTCTATCTCCTCTGTTCTCTCAAGTCCTTATTATTCTCCTTATTTCCCCTTTGTCCTTTAAGAAGAAAGAAGGTTATTTTAATGGGATCAAGAAACCCCTGTGGGTTTATAGGTCAGGATAACCCCAGGAAAGCCAGTTAGCGTGGGTTTCCATTGGGTTCCTTAGTGGCTTAGGGCTGTGATTCACACCGGTACCTATCTACTGCTAGGTGAACAGAGGCAGGTACACGAGACTGGTTTTTCCCTCTGTCTCGCCTCGGCTGGGATTGAACCCGGGTCATTTCTCGTTCAGATGAACCAGTTACTAGCAATTATATTCCTCTTGTTTGCTCTTCTTGCCTTTTGTTCCTCTTGCCTCTTGTTTGTTCCTCTTGCCTCTTGTTTGTTCCTCTTGCCTCTTGTTTGTTCCTCTTGCCTCTTGTTTGTTCCTCTTGCCTCTTGTTTGTTCCTCTTGCCTCTTGTTTGTTTCTCTTGCCTTTTGTCTGCCCCTCTTCCCTCTTGTTAGTTCCACTTCACTCGTGTTTGTTTCTCTTGTCTCTTGTTTGTTCATCTTGCCTCTGGCTTGTTTCTCTTGCCTTGTGTTTGTTCCTCTTGCCTCTTGTTTATTCCTATTCTTGTTTGTTCCTCTTGCCTCTTGTTTGTTCCTCCTGCCTCTTGTTTCTCTTTCCTCTTGTTTATTCCTCTTGCTTCTTGTTTGTTCCTCTTCTTGTTTGTTCCTCCTGCCTCTTGTTTCTCTTTCCTCTTGTTTATTCCTCTTGCTTTTTGTTTGTTCCTCTTCTTGTTTGTTCCTCTTGCCTCTTGTCAGTTCCTCTTGCCTCTTCTTTGTTCTTGCCTCTTGTTTGTTCCTCTTGCTTCTTGTCTGTTCCTTTTGTTCCCTTCCCTCTTTACCACTTTCTTCATGGTTCTCTTCCATCATTTTCTTCTTGCGTTCTGCCCTTGTTCCTTTTTATTCTCTCCCCTCATTTTTCTCTCTCTGTCCTCTCATTTTTCTCTATTTAGCCTCACATTGTGCCCTCTCTCTTCCATGCACCTTCCCTTCCTTCTCTTCCTCTTCCCTCTTTCTTTTATTCTCTTCCCAATTGTTGTTTTTTTCCAGTCACACACTTCTTTGTTCTTAATCACACTTCTCTTCCTCTCACTCCTTCCCTTCTTCCTTCGTTCTTTCCACTTACACTCTCTTCCATGCCCACTGTCTGCCCCTGCATCCCTCCCTGCCCACCTTGTTCACCCCTGCAACCACCTTACCTGCCCACCCTGCAGCATAACCTGCCCATCTCTACTGCACACCCCTGTAGTCCCCCCTGCCCACCCCTACAGCCCACCCTGATCACCCCTACAGACCACCCTGCCCACCCTTACAGATCACCCTGCAGTATACCATGCCCACCCCTACAGAACACTCTGCCCACCCTTCAGCCCACCGGGCCCACCCCTGCCCACTCTGTAGCCCACTCTACATCCCACCCTGCCCACTCTGCAGCCCACCCTACATCCCACCCTGCAGCCCACCATGCCTACTCCTACATCTCACCATGCCCACCCTACATCCCACCATGCCCACTCCTACATCTCACCATGCCCACCATACATCACACCATGCCCACCCTACATCCCACCAAGCCCACCTCTACATCCCACCATGCCCACCAGACATAGTACCTTGCCCACCCTCCATCCTGGCCTGCCCACCCCTACATCCCACCATGCCCACCCTACATCTTACCCTGCCCACCCCTACATCCCACCCTGCCCACCCTACATCCCACCCTGCCCACCCTACATCCCACCATGCCCACCCCTACATCCCACCATGCCCACCCCTACATCCCACCATGCCCACCCCTACATCCCACCCTGCCCACCCCTACATCCCACCATGCCCACCCCTACATCCCACCATGCCCACCCTACATCCCACCCTGCCCACCCTTACATCCCACCCAGCCCACCCCTACATCCCACCCTGCCCATCCTACATCCCACCATGCCCACCCTACATCCCACCCTGCCCACCCCTACATCCCACCCTGCCCACCCTACATCCCACCTTGCCCACCCTACACCCAACCCTGCCCACCCGTACATCATAACCTGCCCACCCTTACATCCCACCCTGCCCACCCTACATCCCACCCTGCCCACCCCTACATCCCACCCTGCCCACCCCTACATCCCACCCTGCCCAACCCTACATCCCACCCTGCCCACCCCTACATCCCACCCTGCCCACCCCTACATCCCACCCTGCCCACCCCTACATCCCACCCTGCCCACCCCTACATCCCACCCTGCCCACCCCTACATCCCACCCTGCCCACCCCTACATCCCACCCTGCCCACCCCTACATCCCACCCTGCCCACCCCTACATCCCACCCTGCCCACCCCTACATCCCACCCTGCCCACCCCTACATCCCACCCTGCCCACCCCTACATCCCACCCTGCCCACCCCTACATCCCACCCTGCGCACCTTACATCCCACCCTGCCCACCCTACATCCCACCCTGCCCACCCTACATCCCACCCTGCCCACCCCTACATCCCACCCTGCCCACCCGTACATCCCACCCTGCCCACCCGTACATCCCACCCTGCCCACCCGTACATCCCACCCTGCCCACCCCTACATCCCACCCTGCCCACCCCTACATCCCACCCTGCCCACCCCTACATCCCACCCTGCCCACCCCTACATCCCACCCTGCCCACCCCTACATCCCACCCTGCCCACCCCTACATCCCACCCTGCCCACCCTACATCCCACCCTGCCCACCCCTACATCCCACCCTGCCCACCCCTACATCCCACCCTGCCCACCCTACATCCCACCCTGCCCACCCGTACATCCCACCCTGCCCACCCCTACATCCCACCCTGCCCACCCGTACATCCCACCCTGCCCACCCCTACATCCCACCCTGCCCACCCGTACATCCCACCCTGCCCACCCCTACATCCCACCCTGCCCACCCTACATCCCACCCTGCCCACCCGTACATCCCACCCTGCCCACCCTACATCCCACCCTGCCCACCCCTACAGGGAATAATTTTCAACATTGGAGCTCGTAGCGTCGCTCATATAAATGTTTACCTTAACACAGGACTCTTCTTCCTCTCTATTTTCACCTCATGCATTGGAGCCCCTTCTTCTTCTTCTTCTTCTTCTTCTTCTTCTTCTTCTTCTTCTTCTTCTTCTTCTTCTTCTTCTTCTTCTTCTTCTTCTTCTTCTTCTTTTTGTTCTTCTTGTTCTCCTTGTTGTTCTTCCTGTTCTCCTTGTTCTTTTTCTTCTGAAAATCTTATTGCCATTTCCCACTCTTCCTTCCTCTTCATGTTCATCCCCATGGTGTACTCTTCCTTCCTCTTCATGTTCACCCCCATGATGTACTCTTCCTTCCTCTTCATGTTCACCCCCATGGTGTACTCTTCCTTCCTCTTCATGTTCACCCCCATGGTGTACTCTTCCTTCCTCTTCATGTTCACCCCCATGGTGTACTCTTCCTTCCTCTTCATGTTCACCCCCATGGTGTACTCTTCCTTCCTCTTCATGTTCACCCCCATGATGTACTCTTCCTTCCTCTTCATGTTCACCCCCATGGTGTACTCTTCCTTCCTCTTCATGTTCACCCCCATGATGTACTCTTCCTTCCTCTTCATGTTCACCCCCATGATGTACTCTTCCTTCCTCTTCATGTTCACCCTCATGGTGTACTCTTTCTTCCTCTTCATGTACTCTTCCTCTTCATGTTCATCCCCATGGTGTACTCTTCCTTCCTCTTCATGTACTCTTTCTTCCTGTTAATGTTCACCTCGTGTTCTACTCTTTCCTTCTAGGGAAGTTCCAACAATTTACATTTGCCACACACACAATATCTCCTTCAAACTCGTGTTGACTCTTCCAAGAGCACTTGGAGTCACTGTGCGCATGTTCATGGTACCAGATCTACCATGAGTGTGGATACAGAGCTGTCTTCCCAAATGAGCTAATCCAAGGATATTTAGTAGCAACGAACGGCCATAATTTTTCAGAGAGAGTTATGTGCTGTACCGGTTACTGGCCTACATATGGCATCCATGACTTTTTTAATCTGTGGTTGAGTCGTTCGCTCACAGTGCACTGTTGGGTATGCAAGGTGTTCCAGGTACGACAGCGATTATACCGAATTTCAAACAAACACAAACTTATTTTCATATCTTGGCTGTGTCTGTCATACCCATGCTGTGGGGATAGTCAAGATATTACATAATAGGTCCTGGGACTGGGCCCCGACAAGTAAAAAGTCGTGGCTTTTTTTTTGGGGGGGGGGGGGAAGAGGAGGGTAGGGGGAGGGTAGAGGGAGGGAAGGGGGATTGGGGATCTCTGGACACACTAATGTTCAGGGCAATGAACAGGCAGACTCAGCCGCTCTGTCTGCTACTCTCGATCATCTTCCACAGGCGGGTGTCTATGGCCAACTATTTTTCAGTACTTTCTCAAAAGCTTTAACACCAGTGACATCAGTGTTGCTCTGAGGACGAGGAGAACATATTGTCTCTGATGTCACAATGAGGTCATCCCTCTTCCATCGCTGTCTTGCGGGGAACTACACTGACATATCTACGAACTGGACACACACGACTCACGCGTGGATTGAAAGATGTCTGGCACTACTCAAAGATTACCGGGTGGATTTAATACATAATTGTCATATCACTCAGAGAGAATGCAGAATCCACTTTTCATGTCTTCAGTACCCTGACTTTTTCAATAAAAGTTCCATTCGTTATGCAAAAAACTCTTCGATTTTTTTACGTTATTTAACCTACTGCACCAACTATGATTTCAATTTATCATCCACACTACCCCCTACTACCTCCGCCTCCACTAACCCTTACCCTTGTACACGCTTCCTCACAGCCTCTAATGACCTATACGTGTCATATTTAAAAAATAATAGATTTACAGGCGGGTATCACCGCTAGTTCTGACTGGGGACCCACAGCCTCGGAAATGAGAATATACGTACTTGAAGGGAAAATCAAGAGTTCTTTTCCTGGAGCTCTTGGAGTGTTTTCCTTCCCCTGCCACCCTTATATATGCATATAAATCACTTAAACTTGGAATGAGAATACCATTATAACATAAAACAATATTTGAAATGCTCTTGCAGGTTCACAGAGGTATACAGTGAGCGCAGGATGGTAGAAATGTTCTCTCTGCGCCGCAACACTGAGTCTCGGCTGAGTAAAGTTGTTACAATTAGATAATATCTTCACTGCAGTTAACGAAAAGAAACTCGAAGGTAAACACCTGAGGATGATAATTTGTTACATTTCAAGAATTTAGTAGGAAAGTTGAGGGAGACAGTTTTTTTTGTTGTTGTTTTTGTTTTTTGTTAAGGGGAAAACTGGACGCATATTAAACTTGCAGTTAACCTGTTCCATATGATGGTTCCACGGTGGAAACAGAAGCAAAGCGTGGTTTCCCTGTCATATTCCATCACGTTGGATAGGGCTCGTGAAGGAGATCGTGTCATCGTGGTAGAAGGGTGAGGGAGACTGTGCCATCGTAGTAGGGGAGGTGAAGGAATATCGTTCCATCGTGTTAGGAGGGTGAGAGAGATCGTGCCATCGTGGCAGGGTAGTTGTCCCCTGGGCAGGTAAAAGGTGACATCAGACTGTTTCTCGTGACATCACCAGTATGAGCGCGAACAACACCATCCCCACCCTACAATTACCCTCTCCCCACCATCACCCCCACCCACATTCTCACCCACAACCAAAGCCACTTCCATAGGTCCAAATTTCGCCCGTGTGGTCCTTCCTCCCCAAGGGTGAAAATGGCATGTCTAAAGGCTGTTCTGGGGAGTAATGTTTAGGTTTTAGGAAAGAGGGGAGAGGAATGGGGGTTATGGGAGGGGAGGAAAAGCCGTAAAGGTTGGGGGTTGTTTACAAGGAGGACGTCTTGCCTGAGGCAGTAACCCGACCCCATCCACCCAACCTACGCAAATATTTAAGTCTTGGGAAGCATTTTATATCAAGAAACTACCTTCACTCCTTCCATGTTGCACCTCTATACCATACTATCTTCCCGTCTACCTAGCTTCATACTTATCTACCTTCCTACTCTCCTGTCTACCTATCTCCCTTTTTAACTACCTTCCTACCCTTCAAGAGAGAGCTGGACAGATACCTAAAGTCAGTGCCGGATCAGCCGGGATGTGGCTCATACGTCGGACTGCGTGCGGCCAGCAGTAACAGCCTAGTTGATCAGGCCCTGATCCATCGGGAGGCCTGGTCATGGACCGGGCCGCGGGGGCGTTGATCCCCGGAATAACCTCCAGGTAACCTCCAGGTACCCTCTTACCGTCCAATTTACCTTTTTTACCTATCTACCTATGTCCCTAAGTACCTGTTTGTCTAATTGGTCGTGGCAGGTCTCGCATTTACCTGTAAAGAATTTGCAACCGTCAAACCTGTCAAGTTTGATGAATATTGTTGCAGATTGATGATGAATTAATAATTGATGACTGCTGACTGAATTTTGATGATTGATGACTGCTGACTGATGGATGATGATTGATGACTGATGACTGATGGATGATTATTGATGACTGCTGACTGATGGATGATGATTGATGACTGCTGACTGATGGATGATGATTGATGACTGATGATTGCTGACTGATGGATGATGATTGATGACTAATGACTGCTGACTGATGGATGATTGATGACTGATGACTGATGGATGACGATTGATGACTGCTGACTGATGGATGAAGATTGATGACTGCTGACTGATGGATGATTGATGACTGATGACTGCTGACTGATGGATGATGATTGATGACTGCTGACTGATGGATGATGATTGATGACTGCTGACTGATGGATGATGATTGATGACTGATGCTGACTGATGGATGATGATTGATGACTGCTGACTGATGGATGATGATTGATGACTAATGACTGCTGACTGATGGATGATTGATGACTGCTGACTGATGGATGATGACTGACGACTGATGGATGATTGATGACTGCTGACTGATGGATGATGATTGATGATTGGTGACTGCTGACTGATGGATGATTGATGACTGATGACTGCTGACTGATGGATGATGACTGATGGATGATTGATGACTGCTGACTGATGGATGATTGATGACTGCTGACTGATGGATGATGGATGATTGCTGACTGCTGACTGATGGATGATGACTGATTGATGGATGATGATTGATGACTGCTGACTGATGGATGATGATTGATGACTGCTGACTGATGGATGGTGATTGATGACTGCTGACTGATGGATGATGATTGATGACTGCTGACTGATGGATGATGATTGATGACTGATGCTGACTGATGGATGATGATTGATGACTAATGACTGCTGACTGATGGATGATGATTGATGACTAATGACTGCTGACTGATGGATGATGATTGATGACTAATGACTGATGGATGATGATTGATGACTGCTGACTGACGGATGATGACTGACGACTGATGGATGATGATTGATGACTGCTGACTGATGGATGATGATTGATTGATGACTGCTGACTGATGGATAATTGATGACTGATGGATGATGACTGATGGATGATTGATGACTGCTGACTGATGGATGATTGATGACTGCTGACTGGTGGATGATGACTGATGACTGATGGATGATGGATGATGGTTGCTGACTGCTGACTGCTGACTGATGGATGATGATTGATGACTGCTGACTGATGGATGAAGATTGATGACTGCTGACTGATGGATGATGATTGATGACTGATGACTGCTGACTGATGGATGATGACTGCTGACTGATGGATGATGATGACTGCTGACTGATGGATGATGATTGATGACTGATGCTGACTGATGGATGATGATTGATGACTGCTGACTGATGGATGATGATTGATGACTAATGACTGCTGACTGATGGATGATTGATGACTGCTGACTGATGGATGATGACTGACGACTGATGGATGATGATTGATGACTGCTGACTGATGGATGAGGATTGATGATTGGTGACTGCTGACTGATGGATGATTGATGACTGATGACTGCTGACTGATGGATGATGACTGATGGATGATTGATGACTGCTGACTGATGGATGATTGATGACTGCTGACTGATGGATGATGACTGATGGATGATGGATGATGGTTGCTGACTGCTGACTGATGGATGATGACTGATGGATGATTGATGACTGCTGACTGATGGATGATGATTGATGACTGATGACTGATGGATGATTGATGACTGCTGACTGATGGATGATGATTGATGACTGCTGACTGATGGATGATGATTGATGATTGATGACTGCTGACTGATGGATGATGATTGATGACTGCTGACTGATGGATGATGACTGACGACTGATGGATGATGATTGATGACTGCTGACTGATGGATGATGATTGATGATTGATGACTGCTGACTGATGGATGAATGATGACTGATGACTGCTGACTGATGGATGATGACTGATGGATGAATGATGACTGCTGACTGATGGATGATTGATGACTGCTGACTGGTGGATGATGACTGATGACTGATGGATGATGGATGATGGTTGCTGACTGCTGACTGATGGATGATGATTGATGATTGATGACTGCTGACTGATGGATGATTGATGACTGATGCTGACTGATGGATGATTGATGACTGCTGACTGATGGATGATGATTGATGACTAATGACTGCTGACTGATGGATGATTGATGACTGCTGACTGATGGATGATGACTGACGACTGATGGATGATGACTGCTGACTGATGGATGATGATTGATGACTGCTGACTGATGGATGATGATTGATGATTGGTGACTGCTGACTGATGGATGATTGATGACTGATGACTGCTGACTGATGGATGATGACTGATGGATGATTGATGACTGCTGACTGATGGATGATTGATGACTGCTGACTGATGGATGATGACTGATGGATGATGGATGATGGTTGCTGACTGATGGATGATGACTGATGGATGATGATTGATGACTGCTGACTGATGGATGATAATTGATGACTGATGACTGATGGATGATGATTGATGACTGCTGACTGCTGACTGATGGATGATGATTGATGACTGCTGACTGATGGATGATGATTGATGACTGCTGACTGATGGATGATGATTGATGACTGCTGACTGATGATTGATGACTGATGCTGACTGATGGATGATGATTGATGACTGCTGACTGATGGATGATGATTGATGACTAATGACTGCTGACTGATGGATGATGATGACTGCTGACTGATGGATGACTGACGACTGATGGATGATGACTGCTGACTGATGGATGATGATTGATGATTGATGACTGCTGACTGATGGATGATTGATGACTGATGACTGCTGACTGATGGATGATGACTGATGGATGATTGATGACTGCTGACTGATGGATGATTGATGACTGCTGACTGGTGGATGATTGATGACTGATGGATGATGGATGATGGTTGCTGACTGCTGACTGCTGACTGATGGATGATGACTGATGACTGATGGATGATGATTGATGGATGATGATTGATGACTGCTGACTGATGGATGATGACTGACGACTGATGGATGATTGATGACTGCTGACTGATGGATGATGATTGATGATTGATGACTGCTGACTGATGGATGATGACTGATGGATGATTGATGACTGCTGACTGATGGATGATTGATGACTGCTGACTGGTGGATGATTGATGACTGCTGACTGGTGGATGATGACTGATGACTGATGGATGATGGTTGCTGACTGCTGACTGATGGATGATGATTGATTGATGACTGCTGACTGATGGATGATTGATGACTGATGCTGACTGATGGATGATGATTGATGACTGCTGACTGATGGACGATTGATGACTAATGACTGCTGACTGATGGATGACTGATGACTGCTGACTGATGGATGATGACTGACGACTGATGGATGATGACTGCTGACTGATGGATGATGATTGATGACTGCTGACTGATGGATGATGATTGATGATTGGTGACTGCTGACTGATGGATGATTGATGACTGATGACTGCTGACTGATGGATGATTGATGACTGCTGACTGATGGATGATGACTGATGGATGATGGATGATGGTTGCTGACTGATGGATGATTGATGACTGATGGATGATGATTGATGACTGCTGACTGATGGATGATGATTGATGACTGATGACTGATGGATGATGATTGATGATTGGTGACTGCTGACTGATGGATGATTGATGACTGATGACTGCTGACTGATGGATGATGACTGATGGATGATTGATGACTGCTGACTGATGGATGATTGATGACTGCTGACTGATGGATGATGACTGATGGATGATGGATGATGGTTGCTGACTGATGGATGATGACTGATGGATGATGATTGATGACTGCTGACTGATGGATGATAATTGATGACTGATGGATGATTGATGACTGCTGACTGCTGACTGATGGATGATGATTGATGACTGCTGACTGATGGATGATGATTGATGACTGCTGACTGATGGATGATGATTGATGACTGCTGACTGATGATTGATGACTGATGCTGACTGATGGATGATGATTGATGACTGCTGACTGATGGATGATGATTGATGACTAATGACTGCTGACTGATGGATGATGATTGATGACTGCTGACTGATGGATGATGATTGATGATTGATGACTGCTGACTGATGGATGATTGATGACTGATGACTGCTGACTGATGGATGATGACTGATGGATGATTGATGACTGCTGACTGATGGATGATTGATGACTGCTGACTGGTGGATGATGACTGATGACTGATGGATGATGGATGATGGTTGCTGACTGCTGACTGCTGACTGCTGACTGATGGATGATGACTGATGGATGATGATTGATGGATGATGATTGATGACTGCTGACTGATGGATGATGACTGACGACTGATGGATGATTGATGACTGCTGACTGATGGATGATGATTGATGATTGATGACTACTGACTGATGGATGATGACTGATGGATGATTGATGACTGCTGACTGATGGATGATTGATGACTGCTTACTGGTGGATGATTGAAGACTGCTGACTGGTGGATGATGACTGATGACTGATGGATGATGGTTGCTGACTGCTGACTGTTGGATGATGATTGATGATTGATGACTGCTGACTGATGGATGATTGATGACTGATGCTGACTGATGGATGATGATTGATGACTGACTGATGGACGATTGATGACTAATGACTGCTGACTGATGGATGACTGATGACTGCTGACTGATGGATGATGACTGACGACTGATGGATGATGACTGCTGACTGATGGATGATGATTGATGACTGCTGACTGATGGATGATGATTGATGATTGGTGACTGCTGACTGATGGATGATTGATGACTGATGACTGCTGACTGATGGATGATGACTGATGGATGATTGATAACTGCTGACTGATGGATGATTGATGACTGCTGACTGATGGATAATGACTGATGGATGATGGATGATGGTTGCTGACTGATGGATGATGACTGATGACTGATGGATGATGATTGATGACTGCTGACTGATGGATGATGATTGATGACTGATTGATGGATGATGATTGATGACTGCTGACTGCTGACTGATGGATGATGATTGATGACTGATGGATGATGATTGATGACTGCTGACTGATGGATGATGATTGATTGATGCTGACTGATGGATGATGATTGATGACTGCTGACTGATGGATGATGATTGATGACTAATGACTGCTGACTGATGGATGATGATTGATGACTGCTGACTGATGGATGATGACTGACGACTGATGGATGATGACTGCTGACTGATGGATGATGATTGATGACTGCTGACTGATGGATGACTGATGACTGCTGACTGATGGATGATGACTGATGGATGATTGATGACTGCTGACTGATGGATGATTGATGACTGCTGACTGGTGGATGATGACTGATGACTGATGGATGATGGATGATGGTTGCTGACTGCTGACTGCTGACTGCTGACTGATGGATGATGACTGATGGATGATGATTGATGGATGATGATTGATGACTGCTGACTGATGGATGATGATCGATGACTAATGACTGCTGACTGATGGATGATGATGACTGCTGACTGATGGATGACTGACGACTGATGGATGATGATTGATTGATGACTGCTGACTGATGGATGATTGATGACTGATGACTGCTGACTGATGGATGACTGATGGATGATTGATGACTGCTGACTGATGGATGATTGATGACTGCTGACTGATGGATGATTGACTGCTGACTGATGGATGATGACTGATGACTGATGGATGATGGTTGCTGACTGCTGACTGATGGATGATGACTGATGACTGATGGATGATGTTTGATGACTGCTGACTGATGGATGATGATTGATGACTGATGACTGCTGACTGATGGATGATGACTGATGACTAATGACTGCTGACTGATGGATGATGATTGATGACTGATGACTGCTGACTGATGGATGATGACTGATGACTGCTGACTGATGGATGATGACTGCTGACTGATGGATGATGATTGATGACTGCTGACTGATGGATGATGACTGATGACTGATGGTTGATGACTGCTGACTGATGGATGATGACTGATGACCGATGGTTGATTGATGACTGCTGACTGATGGATGATGACTGATGACTGCTGACTGATGGATGATGATTGATGACTGATGACTGTTGACTGATGGATGATGACTGATGACTGCTGACTGATGGATGATGAGTGATGACTGATGGATGATGACTGCTGACTGATGGATGATGACTGATGACTGCTGACTGATGGATGATGACTGATGACTGCTGACTGATGGATGATTGATGACTGCTGATTGATGGATGATGACTGCTGACTGATGGATGATGACTGCTGACTGATGGATGATGACTGATGGATGATGACTGATGACTTCTGACTGATGGATGACTGATGGATGATGACTGCTGACTGATGGATGATGACTGATGGATGATGACTACTGACTGATGGATGATGACTGCTGACTGATGGATGATGACTAATGGATGATGACTGATGACTGCTGACTGATGGATGATGACTGATGGATGATGACTGTTGACTGATGGATGATGACTGTTGACTGATGGATGACTGATGGATGATTGATGGATGATTGATGGATGATTGATGGATGATGACTGCTGACTGATGGATGATGACTGCTGAATGATGGATGATGACTGATGACTGCTGACTGATGGATGATGACTGATGACTGCTGACTGATGGATGACGACTGATGACTGCTGACTGATGACTGATGACTGATGGATGATTACTGATGACTGCTGACTGGTGGATGATGACTGATGACTGCTGACTGAAGGATGATGACTGCTGACTGATGGATGATGACTGCTGACTGATGGATGATGACTGATGACTGATGGATGATGACTGATGACTGCTGACTGATGGATGATGACTGCTGACTGATGGATGATAACTGATGACTGATGACTGATGGATGATGACTGCTGACTGATGACTGCTGACTGCTGACTGCTGACTGATGACTGATGAACCGTTTCTTTTTGTTGTTTTAGTTTCTCATATTTTTTTCTGTCATTCTCGCCCAATCAAAAAATTTTTGTACTTCTCTTTTTTACACTAGTTAAAAATATCAGTGTTTATATTTTTAACGTGTGTGTGTGTGTGTGTGTGTGTGTGTGTGTGTGTGTGTGTGTGTGTGTGTGTGTGTGTGTGTGTGTGTGTGTACTCACCTAGTTGTACTCACCTAGTTGAGGTTGCAGGGGTCGAGTCCGAGCTCCTGGCCCCGCCTCTTCACTGGTCGCTACTAGGTCACTCTCCCTGAACCATGAGCTTTATCGTACCTCTGCTTAAAGCTATGTATGGATCCTGCCTCCACTACATCGCTTCCCAAACTATTCCACTTCCTGACTACTCTGTGGCTGAAGAAATACTTCCTAACATCCCTTTGATTCATCTGTGTCTTCAGCTTCCAACTTGTTGCTGTGTCCCATCTCTGGAACATCCTGTCTTTGTCCACCTTGTCAATTCCTCTCAGTATTTTGTAAGTCGTTATCATGTCCCCCCTATCTCTCCTGTCCTCCAGTGTCGTCAGGTTGATTTCCCTTAACCTCTCCTCATAGGACCTACCTCTTAGCTCTGGGACTAGTCTTGTTGCAAACCTTTGCACTTTCTCTAGTTTCTTTACATGCTTGGCTAGGTGTGGGTTCCAAACTGGTGCCGCATACTCCAATATGGGCCTAACGTACACGGTGTAAAGGGTCCTGAACGATTCCTTATTAAGATGTCGGAATGCTGTTCTGAGGTTTGCTAGGCCCCCATATGCTGCAGCAGTTATTTGGTTGATGTGCGCTTCAGGAGATGTGCCTGGTGTTATGCTCACCCCAAGATCTTTTTCCTTAAGTGATGTTTGTAGTGTCTGGCCCCCTAGACTGTACTCCGTCTGCGGTCTTCTTTGCCCTTCCCCAATCCTCATGACTTTGCACTTTTTGGGATTGAACTCCAGGAGCCAGTTGCTGGACCAGGTCTGCAGCCTGTCCAGATCCCTTTGTATTTCTGCCTGGTCTTCGATCGAATGAACTCTTCTCATCAACTTCACGTCATCTGCAAACAGGGATACCTCGGAGTTTATTCCTTCCGTCATGTCGTTCACAAATACCAGAAACAGCACTGGTCCTAGGACTGACCCCTGTGGGACCCCGCTGGTCACAGGTGCCCACTCTGACACCTCGCCACGTACCATTACTCGCTGCTGTCTTCCTGACAAGTATTCCCTGATCCATTGCAGTGCCTTCCCTGTTATCCCTGCTTGGTCCTCCAGTTTTTGGACTAATCTCTTGTGTGGTACTGTGTCAAACGCCTTCTTGCAGTCCAGGAAAATGCAATCCACCCACCCCTCTCTTTCTTGTCTTACTGCTGTCACCATGTCATAGAACTCCAGTAGGTTTGTGACACAGGATTTCCCGTCTCTGAAACCATGTTGGCTGCTGGTGATGAGATCATTCCTTTCTAGGTGTTCCACCATTCTTCTCCTGACAATCTTTTCCATGATTTTGCATACTATACATGTCAGTGACACTGGTCTGTAGTTTAGTGCTTCATGTCTGTTTCCTTTTTTAAAGATTGGGACCACATTTGCTGTCTTCCCTGCCTCAGGCAATCTCCCTGTTTCGATAGATGTATTGAATATTGTTGTTAGGGGTACGCATAGCGCCTCTGCTCCCTCTCTCAGAACCCATGGAGAGATGTTATCTGGCCCCATTGCCTTTGAGGTATCTAGCTCACTCAGAAGCCTCTTCACTTCTTCCTCGGTTGTGTGTACTGTGTCCAGCACATGGTGGTGTACCCCACCTCTCCGTCTTTCTGGAGCCCCTTCTGTCTCCTCTGTGAACACTTCTTTGAATCTCTTGTTGAGTTCCTCACATACTTCACTGTCATTTCTTGTTGTCTCTCCTCCTTCCTTCCTTAGCCTGATTACCTGATCCTTGATGGTTGTTTTCTTCCTGATGTGGCTGTATAACAGCTTTACGTCAGATTTGGCTTTTGCTGCTATGTCGTTTTCATGTTGATGTTGGGCCTCCCTTCTTATCTGTGCATATTCGTTTCTGGCTCTACGACTGCTCTCCTTATTCTCCTGGGTCCTTTGCTTTCTATATTTCTTCCATTCCCTAGCACACTTGGTTTTTGCCTCCTTGCATCTTTGGGTGAACCATGGGCTCATCCTGGCTTTTTCATTATTCCTGTTTCCCTTGGGTACAAACCTCTCCTCAGCCTCCTTGCACATTGTTGCTACATATTCCTTCATCTCATTAACTGGCTTCCCTGCCAGTTCTCTGTCCCACTGAACCTCATTCAGGAAGTTCCTCATTCCTGTGTAGTCCCCTTTCCTGTAGTTTGGTTTCATTTGTCCTTGCCTTCCTGCTTTTCCCTCCATGTGTAGCTCTACTGTGTATTCAAAGCTCAAAACCACATGATCGCTGTTCCCCAAGGGGTCTTTCATATGTGATGTCCTCAATATCTGCACTACTCAAGGTGAATACTAAGTCCAGTCTTGCTGGTTCATCCTCCCCTCTCTCTCTTGTAGTGTCCCTTATGTGTTGGTACATGAAGTTTTCTAATACCACCTCCATCATCTTAGCCCTCCATGTATCTTGGCCCCCATGTGGCTCCAAGTTCTCCCATTCGATCTCCTTGTGGTTAAAGTCGCCCATGATCAGGAGCTTTGCCCTGCATGCATGAGCTCTACTGGCTACTGCAGCCAGTGTGTCAACCATCGCTCTATTGCTCTCGTCATACTCTTGCCTTGGCCTCCTGCTGTTCTGTGGTGGGTTATACATCACTGCAATTATCTCCTTGGGACCTCCAGAGTGAAGCGTTCCCGCTATGCAATCACTTTTTTCTCCGCTGTCTCCTCTCTCCAGCTCATCAAAATTCCATCGGTGTTTGATCAGCAATGCCACTCCTCCACCCCCCCTGTTCCTTCTGTCTTTCCTCAGGATCTGGTATCCCATTGGAAAGATGGCATCTGTTATCATACCTGTAAGTTTTTTTTTCTGTGATCGCTATGATGTCTGGTGATGCCTCTTTGACTCTTTCGTGCCACTCCTCCCACTTGTTTGCTATTCCATCAGCATTTGTGTACCATACCTTCAGTTTCCTTTCCAACACTGTGGTTTGGGGGGCCTGTGGGGGTGGGAGACCTGGTAGCATACTGTGGGATTCTATGGTTGGGGTTGGATGGAAGCTGTGGGTATGGATTGTATTGTGTGTTGGGATGGTGTGATAGGTTGTGGGGTTCTGAGGATAGTTGTGTGTGTGCTTACACTGGCTGTTCTGTTCTGCTCTGACTGACCTCTGCTGGTTCCATCCTTGTCTCCTTTCCTAGCTCCTTCCGCTTTTTTGTCCTCTCCCTCAGCTGCTGTCTCTCTGTTTGTGTTCTGTCTCTGTCTAGGAACACCTTCTTGTACTCTCCGAGCTTTTCAACCATGGTTTCTCTTGGAGGATCCTGTTCCGCACTGTTTCTGTCCTGAGAATCAGCTTGATCGGTCGGTTTCTCCATTTCAAGTACCCCCCTATTCTCTGAAAATTTACAATCTCGTCCATGTCTTCTCCCCCTATTTCCATGATGATTTTCTCAATCTCCTTTCTTTCTTCCTGCCATCTTTCAGTGTGTGTCCTTTCCTCTCTCTCCCGAAGCCCATGGATAAACACTGATTTTGCCCTTTCCTCCCCCCATTGTCTCTCCCTCTGTGACTCTGGTTCCTGTCTGTATGTGGTCATTTTCTCCCTTGATTTTTTCCAGTGGCTCTTGGTAGCATGGTTGTGCCTCAGCATTCGACCTATCTCCCTTTCCATCTGCACCCATCTGCTCTTCCCTTCCACTCCCTGGCCCTTCTTTGCAGGCTGATATGACCTTAGCATAATTCATATCTCCTTCCTTCCTGTTCAGCCTCTCAGCTTCGTATGGTGTGTCTTCTCTGGTCACTACCCCTGAGACTTGCTTCAGCCTGTTTACCTCAAATTCTAGGACCTTTACCCTGGCTACTGCAGTTTCGACTTGTGCCTCCCAATTCTTCGTCTCCTTCTCCAACCTCTTTTCCCATTTCACAGAGAGCTCTTTCTCCATTTTTTCAGAAAGCTCTCCTAATTTTCTCTCCCATTCTTGCTCTGTCCTTTTCCACTGCTCCTCCATCCATTCCTCCCTACCAGTACCATTGTCATCTGATCCCTGATTCCTGCGAGTCCAAACCATTTTTTTTTTTAGTGAAAGAGAGAGAAAGAGAAAAAGAAAAAGGGGGAGAGAGTGAGAGGGAGAAAGAGAGAGAAGGGGAGGATAGAAGGAGGGGAAAAGAAGGGAAAAGGGGGGAGAAAGTGAAAGGGAAAAGGTAAGAGAGAGGGGGGTGACAAGGGAAGAGAGAGAGAGAAGAGGAAGAGAGAGAGTAAGAGAGGAAGAGAGGGAGAGAGAGAGGAAGAGACAGAGAGGAAGAGAGAGAGAAAGAGTGAGAGGAAGAGAGAGGAGGAGAGGAAGAGAGAGGAGAGGAGAGGGGGAGAGATGGGGGGGAAAGGAAGGGTTAGAGGGTCACTTCACAGGAAGGTGTGAAATCCTGTATATGTGTGTGTGTGTGTGTGTGTGTGTGTGTGTGTGTGTGTCTGTATGTATGTGTGTGTGTGTGTGTGTGTGTGTGTGTGTGTGTGTGAATGTGTGTGTGTGTATGTGTGTGCTACAGCTATTCAAGTGCCTAACAGCAGAGCCTGTTCGCACCTAGTGTGTGTGCATATGTTTATGTAAACAGTCCTTATTTCCCACGTATGTACTACATATGTATTGCATATGTACCCGATCTCTTGGTTCCCCCTGTACTGTCTTATGCATTTAAAATTACATTAAAAAATAAATACACTAGGCTTCGCCTATATTCCGCTACCTCTAAATTCTATTAAATGCCATAGATGCTGCTTATTCTAATTCCGATAGCTCGAGGAGAGTGACCCCCAATTCCAGCTAGAGACAGGTACTATTGACCCCATGCAACTCAAACTAGGTGAATATTACTTGCGGCTGGCAGTGGAGTAACGTTGCGGGTCTGTCCTGTCCCAGAAGTTAAGATGTTTGATGCTTCTCGGTAATTTTTCTACTAACTTCCTGTATGCACTATAGTCTCTAGCTCTTCTAATTTTTTCACTCACTGTATTTACTGACACATCTATACATATCTCTTATCTCCCTGGTCTTATGTCGCACTTATTCTTCAACTACCCCACTGCGTTATTATGGCAACACTATTTAGGCCTGAGACAACCGTTCACACTTCCAACGGCCCCCGCTAAACACTTAGTCACTATTTCCTTTGTTTTCTTTTCTGTGCTCACTAATATTTCCTTTTTTCGGGGCTTAAGTGATTATATGGACTCTTATGCGTGCACACACCTATATCCCACACTCTATTCCTTATGGCACAGTCAGAAATTATCACCAAAACACGAGCTCAAACCGCGTGACTCCTCCACGAATGTGTGTGTGTGTGTGTGTGTGTGTGTGTGTGTGTGTGTGTGTGTGTGTGTGTGTGTGCACTCACCTAATTGTGGTTGTAGGGGTCGAGACATAGCTCCTGGCTCCGCCTCTTCACTGGTCACTACAGGGTCTTCTCTCTCCCTGCTCCATGAGATTTATCATACCTCGTCTTAAAACTATGTATGGTTCCTGCCTCCACTACATTTGCTAGACTATTCCACTTCCTGACAACTATGACTAAAGAAATACTTCCTAACATCCTTTTGACTCATCTGAGTCTTCAGCTTCCAATTGTGACCCCTTGTTTCTGTGTCCCATCTCTGGAACATCTTGTCTCTGTCCACCTTATCTATTCCTCGCAGTATTTTGTATGTCGATATCATGTCTCCCCTAAACCTCCTGTCCTCAAGTGTCGTCAGGCCGATTTCCCTTAATCTATCTTCGTAGGATATTCCCCTTAGCTCTGGAACTAGCCAAGTTGCAAACCTTTGCACTTTCTCTAATTTCTTGACGTGCTTGACAAGGTGTGGGTTCCAAACTGGTGCTGCATACTCCAGTATGGGCCTGAAGTACACGGTGTACAGAGTCTTGAACGATTCCTTACTAAGGTATCGGAACGCTATTTTCAGGTTTGCCAGGTGCCCATATGCTGCAGCAGTTATCTGGTTGATGTGTGCTTCCAGAGACGTGCTCGGTATTATACTCACCCCAAGAACTTTCTCCTTGAGTGAGGTTTGCAGTTTTTGGCCCCCTAGACTATACTCTGTCTGCGGTCTTCTTTGCCCTTCCCCGATCTTCATGACTTTGCATTTGGCGAGGTTAAATTTGAGGAGCCAGTTGCTGGACCATGTGTCCAGCCTGTCCAGGCCTCTTTGTAGTCCTGCCTGATCCTCGTCTGATTTAATTCTCCTCATTAACATCACATCATCTGCGAACAGAGACACTTCTGAATCTAACCCTTCCATCATGTCATTCACATTTACCAAAAATAGCACTGGTCCTAGGACTGACCCCTGTGGGACCCCGCTCGTCACAGGCGCCCACTGTGATACCTCATCACGCACCATGACTCGTTGTTGCCTCCCTGTGTGTGTGTGTGTGTGTGTGTGTGTGTGTGTGTGTGTGCTTGTACTCAACTAATTGTGATTGCAGGAGTCGAGTCATAGATCCTGGCCCTGCCTCTTCACTGGTCGCTGCTCTCTCCCTGCTCCGTGAGCTTTATCATACCTCTTCTTAAAGCTATGTATGGATCGTGCCTCCACTACATCACTCTCCAGATTGTTCCATTTGCTGACAAATGAAGAAATGCTTCCTAACATCGCTGTGACTCATCCGGTTGTTACCTCTTGTTGCTGTGTTACATCTCTGAAACATTCTGTCCTTTTCCACCTTGTCAATTCCTCTCAGTATTTTATCTCGTTATCATGTCCCCCCTATAACAGGGGGCGTTGACCACCGAAACCCTATCCAGGTATTCCCCAGGTATCGCTCCTGTCTTCCAATGTTGTCAGGTCGATTTCCCTTAACCTCTCCTCGTAGGACAAACCCCTTAGCTCCGGGACTAGTTTTGTTGCAAACCTTAGCCCTTTTTCTAATTTCTTGACGTGCTTGACCAGGTGTGGGTTCCATACTGGTGCTACATACTCCAATATGGGCCTGACGTACACGGTGTACAGAGTCTTGAACGATTCCTTAATATGGTGTGGAAAAGCATTCTTAGGGTACCCAGGCACCCATATGCTTCAGCAATTATTTGGTTGGTGTGCGCCTGAGGAGATGTCCTCGGTATTATACTTACCCCAAGATCCTTTTCCTTGAGGTTTGCAGTCTGGCCCCCTAGCCTGTACTGTGTGTGTGTGTGTAGGGTGAGTGGGTGTTGGGAGGGAGAGCTCACGTATTTATGGTTGCAGATGTCAAGTTTCAGCTCCTGGCCTGGTCTCTGAGACTTCTCGTAAGCCCTATCGTACCTATTCTTCAAACTGCGAATATATCCTGTCTTTACCACTTCCTGACCACTCCTAGCATGAAGACATACTCTCTGGTACCCCTGGGTCTCGTTTGTGCCTTCAACTTCCAACTATGCCCTTGTGTACCTGTTTACCACATCTTGAATAGCCTATCACTTTTGAGCGGAAAAGTTGTGATAATATTTTCCACTTGGTAGTGGAAAAAGGGAATAGATGGGAAGCGGAGAAGAGAAGAGTGGGAAGGTGAAGAGAATGGAGAAGGATGAGACAGGGAAGGGGTAGGGAAAAGACGGGGAAGAGAGGAGGAGGAGGGGCAGAGGAAGGGGAGCGGCAAGGAATGGGAGGGATAGGGAACGGTGAGTGTAGTTCTCTACTTGTCAAAGTATTGAGTTCGGTAGCTGTCGTTGTCTGTTAGTGTCAGCAGGAATCAGAACTTCATGTTGGAGATAAAACGGTGTCTGTTGTTATCTATCACTTCCAACAGAAATCAGAATGGTGTCTGTTTTTTGCATGTTAATTCCAGCAGCGCAGTGGATGCTGTAATTGTTGTTCTGTGTTAATCCCAGTAGTTAAAATCCAGTAGAGAGAAATGGCATAAAGTATAAGAGAGAGAGAGAGAGAGAGAGAGAGAGAGAGAGAGAGAGAGAGAGAGAGAGAGAGAGAGAGAGAGAGAGGGGCGCAATGTGCAAGATCAGCTTCATTCGGCTCTGCATCCAGTAAAAAAAAAATTGTGAATGCCTATGGTGAAGACTGACCAACATGCATTCACTCCTTCACACACCATTGTGTACACTTTCTTAAAATACGATGTTAGTGGAATGTAAATGTATTTCTCTGTGTCTGAGGCGATAGCATCTACGAGGGCGCTCCCTGGATGATGATCTTGCAAGACTTAAAGTATTTGGGGAAGGCTGTGATACCAGAGCTGTGGGACAGCCTTACGCACGGCAGTGTTGGAGGTCATAGCAGTAACACGTCATTCTCATGATGTCTGGTAGACACATCATGATGTCAGTTTATTTTATGGGGATCACATCAGAGATGTCAGCTTGGGTCTTGTCTGCACTAGTCACGTACTGATGTCCATTGCTTTTGTGGGGACCACATCAGAGATGTCAGCTTGTGTTCGTAGTCACGTCATGATGTGTTTGTTTTCCCCATGGGATTACATCTAACATAGCTTGTATTGGTTGCTAGTAACATCATGATATCAAGGCCGACTACAGATGCAGCAGCAGTGTTTAAGTGACTGAAACTGTGACACTGGATAGCTTCTAACAGTTCTTACACACGAATGACTATGAATGTGGATCGAAAAATTGCTTTGGTTCTCAGTTTTAAAGTCATTGATTCATAAAACTCGTTTGAAGCGCGCGCGTACACACACACACACACACACACACACACACACAGGATGTTCCAGAGATGGGACACAGAAACAAGGGGTCACAATTGGAAGTTGAAAACTCGGATGAGTCAAAGGGATGTTAGAAAGTATTTCTTCAATCATAGAGTTGTCAGGAAGTGGAATAGCCTAGCAAGTGATGTAGTGGAGACAGGAACCATACATAGCTTTAAGACGAGGTATGATAAAGCTCATGGAGCAGGGAGAGAGAGGACCTAGTAGCTATCAGTGAAGAAACAGGGTCAGGAGCTGATTCTCGACTCCCTGCAACCACAATTAGGTGAGTACACACACACACACACACACACACACACACACACACACACACACACACACACACACACACACACACACACACACACACACACACACACAGACACACACACACACACACACACACACACACACGTATACGAAATTGTGACTTTCACACAATTTTGATTACAGCAAACTGGTCCCTATATAAAATTATTAAATCAACAGGTATATATATAATGTCTCAGTTTTGTATACTTGATACTTATACTTTCTCAGAGAAAAAGTATATATACACACATATACATATTTTACCTCTAGTGCAGAATGTGGGGACCCAAGACCTCGAAGTAGAGTTGTCCATGAAGCACTACAAGAGCCATGTAGTTGAAGGGGTCGAGTCACAGCTCCTGGTCCTGCCTCTTCGCTGGTCACTACTAGGTCCAGTGTCTCTCAGGATGAACGACGGTGCTGGTGAAGCAGTCGAAAACGTTTTGCCCAGGAATGGATTCGATCAGGTTGATAGTAAGTACCGTCGCTGGGCGAAACGTTGGCAGGAAGGGTTACTGCCATCATAGGGTCTTTCTCAGTAGTCTGGTGTAGAAATGGCTTGGCAATAGAGTTGTTACCTGCGCTAGTTTGAAAAATAGTTCTTCTCCTGTTATAACTATGTTGTAGATATTACTGTTATCCTGGTGATGG
This sequence comes from Cherax quadricarinatus, assembly GCF_038502225.1. Classification (NCBI taxonomy): domain Eukaryota; kingdom Metazoa; phylum Arthropoda; class Malacostraca; order Decapoda; family Parastacidae; genus Cherax; species Cherax quadricarinatus. Next base: position 22,869,258 of record NC_091323.1, read on the forward strand.
TGTTATCCTGGTGGTGTTGTTACCCTGGTGATGGTGTTATACTGGTGATGGTGTTATCCTGGTGATGGTGTTATACTGGTGATGGTGTTATCCTGGTGGTGTTGTTACCCTGGTGATGGTGTTATCCTGGTGATGGTGTTATCCTGGTAATGGTGTTATCCTGGTGGTGTCATCCTGGTAATGATGCTATCCTTGTGATGGTGTTATCCTGGTGATGTTATCCTGGTAATGGTGTTATACTGGTGATGGTGTTATCCTGGTGATGGTGTTATCCTGGTGATGGTGTTATCCTGGTGGTGTTGATGTTTTTCTGGTGATGATGTTATCCTGGTGATGTTGGTGTTATCCTGTCGTACACCCCCTATCCAGTGCCGTACACCGCCATACACTCCTATCCACCACCGTACATGCTCCCACACCCACACTGAGGACCAGGAGTCAAACAATAATCTAAATTTACCTCTTCTCTAGTCCCTTGCTTACAGTACCTGATCCCCCCTGATCCCCTCACCCCTCTCTACTCCTATTCCCCTCTCGTCTCTCCCCCTTTCCCTCCCCCTTTACCCACCCCTCTTTCCCCTTTACTCTCCTCTTCATTCCCCTTTACCCTCGTCTCTTCCCCCGACCCTCTCTCCTCTTCCCCCTTTACCCTCTCTCTCTTCCCCCTTTACCCTTCCTCCCCCCTTTACCCTCCCTCTTCCCCCTTTACCCTTCTCCTCTTCCCCCTTTACCCTCTCTCATCTTCACCCTTTACCCTCTGTCCTCTTCCCCCTTTACCCTCTCTCTTCTTCCCCCCTTACCCTCTCTCCTCTTCCCCCTTTACCCTCTCTCCTCTTCCCCCTTTACCCTCTCTCCTCTTCCCCCTTTACCCTTTCTCCTCTTCCCCCCTCACCCCTCTCTCCTCATTTCCCTTTCCCCTTCCCCTCTCGCCTTATTTCCATCCTTCCCTCAGTTTTTCCTTCTCGTTTTCCCCTCGTCTTCCTCTTCCCTCGTTTTTTCATGCCCCTCCCTATCTTCATTTCTATCGACCCTCACTTTCTCCTCCTTCGTTACTCGCTCTCGTTATGCCTGTTTTTCCCTTTTTGTTCCCCTTTCCACCTCCTACTCTTTTTAGTACTGTCGCTCACACAAAATACGTGCTAAAGGAACAACTGGCAAAGTAGGCAGATGGATCTTCAACTTTCTAACCAATCGAACACAAAGAATAGTGGTAAACAGAGTTAAATCGGAAGCTGCCATTGTGAAAAGCTTGGTTCCACAAGGCACAGCACTCGCCCCTATCCTGTTTCTCAGCCTCATATCAGACATAGATAGAGATGTAATCCACAGCACCGTATCATCCTTTGTAGACGGTACTAGGATCTATATGAGACTGTCATCTATTGAGGACACGGTTAACCTCCAAGAAGATATAAACAAAGTTTTCCAGTGGGCAACGGAAAACAATATGATGAATGAAGACAAATTCCAACTACTCCGTTATGGAAAACTGGAAGAGAAAACTAGAACTGAGTATACTACAAACTCTGATCATACAATAGAGCGGAAAAATAATGTGAGGGACCTGGGAGTGGTAATGTCTGAGGATCTCACTTTCAAGGATCACAACAGTGCCACGATCACAACTGAAAAAAAAATGATAGGATGGATAATGAAAACGTTCAAAACGAGAGATGCTAAGCCAATGATGATCCTTTCCAGATTATTTATTCTCTCTAGCCTGGAATACTGCTGTACATTAACATCTCCATACAAAGCAGGTGAAATCGCAGATCTAGAGAGTGTACAGAGAACCTTTACTGCACGTATAAGTTCTGTCAAGCACCTTAACTACTGGGAACGCTTGGAAGCACTTGACTTGTACTCGCTGGAACGCAGGCGAGAGAGATATATCATAATCTACACTTGGAAAATCCTAGAAGGAATGGTCCAGAATCTGGACACAGAAATCACTTCCTACGGAAGTAAAAGACTGGGCAGGAGGTGCAAAATACCCCCCATGAAAAGTAAGGGCGCTATTGGTACACTAAGAGAAAACACCATAAGTGTCCGGGGCCCAAGACTGTTCAACAGCCTCCCACCAGCCATAAAGGGAATTACCAATAGACCCCTGGCTGCCTTCAAGAGGGAGCTGGACAGATACCTAAAGTCGGTTCCGGATCAGCCGGGCTGTGGTTCGTAGGTTGGACTACGTGCGGCCAGCAGTAACAGCCTGGTTGATTAGGCCCTGATCCACAGGGAGAACTGGTCGTGGATCGGGCCGCCGGGGCGTTGATTCCCGAAATACCCTCCAGGGATACTCCAGGCAGGTCTTCCTCTCCCCATCTATCTATCAGTCTATCACTTTCCACCATCCCCTGCCCTCTCTCTCTCTCTCTCTCTCTCTCTCTCTCTCTCTCTCTCTCTCTCTCTCTCTCTCTCTCTCTCTCTCTCTCTCTCTCTCTCTCTCCCTCCCTTTAGCTGAGATTTTTTTTCGCTCACGTCTCTTTCTTCCTCTAAATTTTCCCTCTTCCATCCTTTACCTGTTCCATTCTCTCCATCTCCTTTCTCTTCCCTCTTCATGCTCTTCTCTCTCTTTCATTCTTTTTTCCCCCTCCCTTTCATTCACTTCATCTTCTTTTTCTCCTCTCTTCTTTGTTTAGCTTCCTTTTTCTTCCATCCCTTTTCCTTCCCTTTCTGTTCCTGTTTCTTCGTAGCCCCAGTTATTTACACAAGGGTTTGTGCAGTTCTCTCTCTCTCTTTTTTTCCCTTTCTTTCTCTCTTTTTTTTTTTTTTTTACACAGGGTTTGACAAGGTTAGGTTAAGGATCCCTAGCTTTATTGACAAGCTAAGAGCTGTTACTTACAGGATGAAGTTGGAGCCATCTTCTGGGCCAGCATTTTCATTTGATCAACTGACTTTATCTCGTTGACATCATAATGCTGTACGAATGTGTTCCATACTCGAGTCATACTGAGTATAAATGATCTCAGATGAAGTGATGTTCTGGAGAAGGGCACAGCCAGAGTGAAGTTGCTGCTTTCTGCCCGTCTTGTGGTATAGAAACTTGCTTCTCGCTGTCCTCGAAGTGGATCCAAGTGTGGTACTTTTACAATATTGGCCTTGTACATAACAGTAAGGCCACCCACATCCCTCCTGTGTTGAAGGCTCTGCTGAAGTCAGTCTCTCTCTCTCTCTCTCTCTCTCTCTCTCTCTCTCTCTCTCTCTCTTTCAGGCAAAGTTTGTATCGTCAGTAAGTTACTAAGGCTTTTATTCTCATCTTCCTCATGTAGGTCTCATTTTCACGAGTGAGGAAAGTTGGTGCGAAGGTGAGAGTGAAAATGAGAGGGAAGGCGATAATGTGGGACAGGAATGTGAACCAGACTGCAAACATTGTTTGAGTGTACACAAGATGGAGGCCTATTTGTCAATGTATCTACATTGTGTTGAAATACACTTGTGACTGGACAATGGTCCAGAACAGACTGAAAAAGTCGTCATAAAGTTTCTTTCGCGAGGCGAAACGGTGACTGGATCACAAGACATTGTGGAAAACCCGCAGCGCGAGGAACACGGAGGATGGGGAGGAAGGGGGGGGGGGGTTTATACTGGACGAGGGTTTGTGGGGGCGGCAGGTAGGGAAAGAAGGGTGTTGGGGGTGGTGGAAATAATGGGTGTGTGTGGGGAGGGGGGCCATTTGTAACACCCACTCTACAGCTCGTTAGTTTTTGGGTAAAAGCACTAAAGAGAGGAATCGGACATTGATGTATTGTGATGGTTTTGTTGTTGTTGTGTGTGTGTGTGTGTGTGTGTGTGTGTGTGTGTGTGTGTGTGTGTGTGTGTGTGTGTGTGTGTGTGCGCGCGCGTGTGTGTGTATGTACTCACCTAGTTGAAGTTGCAGGGGTCGAGTCCGAGCTCCTGGCCCCGCCTCTTCACTGATCGCTACTAGGTCACTCTCCCTGAACCGTGAGCTTTATCATACCTCTGCTTAAAGCTATGTATGGATCCTGCCTCCACTACATCGCTTCCCAAACTATTCCACTTACTGACTACTCTGTGGCTGAAGAAATACTTCCTAACATCCCTGTGATTCATCTGTGTCTTCAACTTCCAACTGTGTCCCCTTGTTACTGTGTCCAATCTCTGGAACATCCTGTCTTTGTCCACCTTGTCAATTCCTCTCAGTATTTTGTATGTCGTTATCATGTCCCCCCTATCTCTCCTGTCCTCCAATGCCGTCAGGTTGATTTCCCTTAACCTCTCCTCGTAGGACATACCTCTTAGCTCTGGGACTAGTCTTGTTGCAAACCTTTGCACTTTCTCTAGTTTATTTACGTGCTTGGCTAGGTGTGGGTTCCAAACTGGTGCCGCATACTCCAATATGGGCCTAACGTACACGGTGTACAGGGTCCTGAACGATTCCTTATTAAGATGTCGGAATGCTGTTCTGAGGTTTGCTAGGCGCCCATATGCTGCAGCCGTTATTTGGTTGATGTGCTCTTCAGGAGATGTGCCTGGTGTTATACTCACCCAAAGATCTTTTTCCTTGAGTGAGGTTTGTAGTCTCTGGCCCCCTAGACTGTACTCCGTCTACAGTCTTCTTTGCCCTTCCCCAATCTTCATGACTTTGCATTTGGTGGGATTGAACTCCAGGAGCCAATTGCTGGACCAGGTCTGCAGCCTGTCCAGATCCCTTTGTAATTCTGCCTGGTCTTCGATCGAGTGAATTCTCATCAACTTCACGTCATCTGCAAACAGGGACACCTCAGAGTCTATTCCTTCCTTCATGTCGTTCACAAATACCAGAAACAGCACTGGTCCTAGGACTGACCCCTGTGGGACCCTGCTGGTCACAGGTGCCCACCCTGACACCTCGCCACGTACCATGACTCGCTGCTGTCTTCCTGACAAGTATTCCCTGATCCATTGTAGTGCCTTCCCTGTTATCCCTGCTTGGTCCTCCATTTTTGCACCAATCTCTTGTGTGGAACTGTGTCAAACGCCTTCTTGCAGTCCAAGAATATGCAATCCACCCACCCCTCTCTCTCTTGTCTTACTTGCGTGACTTTGTCAATGGTCCAAGTCGGACCGAAACGTCGTCGTAAGCTTCTCTCTTTTATGTGCGGATTATTTGTGTATCATTCCAGTCACAGTATTCTGCCTTTTTTTGTTATTTCTTGTCTTACTGCTGTCACCATGTCATAGAACTCCATGTTGGCTGCTGTTGATGAGATCGTTCCTTTCTAGGTGTTCCACCACTCTTCTCATGATAATCTTCTCCATGATTTTGCATACTATACATGTCAGTGACACTGGTCTGTAGTTTAGTGCTTCATGTCTGTCTCCTTTTTTAAAGATTGGGACTACATTTTCTGTCTACCATGCCTCAGGCAATCTCCCTGTTTCAATAGATGTATTGAATATTGTTGTTAGGGGTACACATAGCGCCTCTGCTCCCTCTCTCAGGACCCATGGAGAGATGTTATCTGGTCCCATTGCCTTTGAGGTATCTAGCTCACTCAGAAGCCTCTTCACTTCTTCCTCGGTTGTGTGCACTGTGTCCAGCACATGGTGGTGCGCCACCTCTCCGTCTTTCTGGAGCCCCTTCTGTCTCCTCTGTGAACACTTCTTTGAATCTCTTGTTGAGTTCCTCACACACTTCACGGTCATTTCTTGTCTCTCCTTCCTTCCTTAGCCTGATTACCTGGTCCTTGACTCTTGTTTTCCTCCTGATGTGGCTGTATAACAGTTTTGGATCAGATTTGGCTTTTGCTGCTATGTCATTTTCATATTGTCTTTGGGCCTCCCTTCTTATCTGTGCATATTCATTTCTGGCTCTACGACTGTTCTCCTTATTCTCCTGGGTCCTTTGCCTTCTATATTTCTTCCATTCCTTAGCACACTTGGTTTTTGCCTCCCTGCACCTTTGGGTAAACCATGGGCTCATCCTGGCTTTTTCATTATTCCTGTTACCCTTGGGTACAAACCTCTCCTCAGCCTCCTTGCATATTGTTGCTGCATATTCCATCATCTCATTAAATGGCTTCCCTGCCAGTTCTCTGTCCCACTGAACCCCGTTCAGGAAGTTCCTCATTCCCGTGTAGTCCCCTTTCTTTAGTTTGGCTTCATTCGTCCTGGCCTTCCTGCTTCTCCCTCCACTTGTAGCTCTACTGTGTATTCAAAGCTTAAAACCACATGAACGCTGGCCCCAAGGGGTCTTTCATATGTGATGTCCTCAATATCTGCACTACTCAAGGTGAATACTAAGTCCAGCCTTGCTGGTCCATCCTCTCCTCTCTCTCTTGTAGTGTCCCTTACATGTTGGTACATGAAGTTTTCCAGTACCACCTCCATCATCTTAGCCCTCCATGTATCTTGGCCCCCATGCGGCTCCAAGTTCTCCCAATCGATCTCCTTGTGGTTAAAGTTACCCATGATCAGCAGCTTTGCCCTGCATGCACGAGCTCTTTTGGCCACTGCAGCCAGTGTGTCAACAATCGCTTTATTGCTCTCGTCGTACTCTTGCCCTGGCCTCCTGCTGTTCTGTGGTGGGTTATACATCACTGCTATTACCACCTTGGGACCTCCAGAGTGAAGTGTTCCTGCTATGTAATCACTTTCTTCTCCGCTGTCTCCTCTCTCCAGCTCATCAAAATTCCATCGGTTTTTGATCAGCAATGCCACTCCTCCACCCCCCCCCTGTTCCCTCTGTCTTTCCTCGGGATCTGGTATCCCGTTGGAAAGATGGTATCTGTTATCATACCTGTAAGTTTGGTTTCTGTGAGAGCTATGATGTCCGGTGATGCCTCTTTGACTCTTTCGTGCCACTCCTCCCACTTATTTGTTACTTCATCAGCGTTTGTGTACCATACCTTCAGTTTCCTTTCCAACACTGTGGTTTGGGGGGCCTGTGAGGGTGGGGGACCTGGTAGCATATTGTGGGATTCTATAGCTCGGTGTTGGGTGGAAGGTGTGGGTATGGATTGTAGTGTGTGTTGGGATGGTGTGATAGGTTGTGGGGTTCTGAGAATAGTTGTATGTGTGCTTGCCCTTGCTGCTCTGTTCTGCTCTGACTGACCTCTGCTGGTTCCATCCTTGTCTCCTTTCCAAGCTCCTTTCGCTTTTTTGTCCTCTCCCTCAGCTGCTGCTGTTCTGTTTGTGTTCTGTCTCTGTCTAGCAACATCCTCTTGTACTCTCCCGAGTATTTCAACCGTGGTTTCTCTTGGAGGATCGTGTGTGTGTGTGTGTGTGTGTGTGTGTGTGTGTGTGTGTGTGTGTGTGTACTCAATTGTACTCACCTAATTGTGGTTGCAGGGGTCGAGACTCAGCTCCTGGCCCCGCCTCTGCACTGATCGCTACTAGGTCCTCTCCCCCTCTGCTTCCTGAGCTTTGTCATACCTCTTCTTAAAACTATGTATGGTTCCTGCCTCCACTACTTCACTTGCTAGGCTATTCCACTTCCTGACGACTCTATGACTGAAGAAATACTTCCTAACATCCCTGTGACTCGTATGAGTCTTCAGCTTCCAATTGTGACCCCTTGTTTCTGTGTCCCCTCTCTGGAACATCCTGTCTCTGTCCACCTTGTCTATTCCCCGCAGTATCTTGTATGTCGTTATCATGTCTCCCCTGACCCTTCTGTCCTCCAGAAGGATCAGGGGAGACATGATAACGACATACAAGATACTGTGTGTGTGTGTGTGTGTGTGTGTGTGTGTGTGTGTGTGTGTGTGTGTGTGTGTGTGTGAGAGAGAGAGAGACTAACAATTGCAAAAATATTTATATATGTCAATACGTGTCTGTATGCATGTGTCTGTTTATACGGCCAAGCACACCATACATACCGTCCACATGCCTCTGTAAACCGTGTACATACACTTATACGGTATGTGTATTATGCACCCGTACACTGCTCGAATGCCACGGTATGCAGTGTATGAGCGCTGTATGCCGTGTAGGTGGTGTAACGGGTTAAGTGTGTGTATATTAGTGTTATGCAGGTGTGGTGTTTTTCCCCGTGTGAGTCTGATATGAGGTGCCACGCGTGTTTGTTTGTCGAGTCAACAGCTGTAAGTCTACTGGCCGCCCCTCATCACTCACACACCGGCAACATCCATACCTCCCTCATTCCTATAACCGATTACCCATAGACAAGAGGCATGATAGATTACGACCATTAATAACCCAGGAAGGTCATTAACCCAGGATAACCCGAGAAAGCCAATCAATATGGGATTTTTCCGGTGGGGTCCTAGAAGTAAATGAGTATGTATAGCTAGGTAGACAAGGACAGTGTTATCATGATCACAGTAAATAGGTGATATCACAATATTCAAAACAACCACTAGAAACGATAGCGAAGTTCGAGGCGCTTTCGTGATTTCTCACATGAAGGACCTTTGAAAATAATGGAACAGTAGAAAGATTAGAAGGCTGAGATATCACCTGACATACGATATCACCTCAAATACGATATCACCTGACATACGATATCACCTCAAATACGATATCACCTGACATACGATATCACCTCAAATACGATATCACCTGACATACGATATCACCTCAAATACGATATCACCTGACATACGATATCACCTCAAATACGATATTACACCCGTCCCAGTATGATGCAGGTGGCAATGTCAAACTCCTGTTATACATAGCTTAAATTCTTCCCAAATTTTATTAATTATAAATTAATTTAATCTGTATAATCCTAAATTATTAAACATATTAAAATAAAAAATATTTATTTATGAAGCTTCATTGAATTAATAATAGACATAAGAACATTATTTGTTGGTCTCTGTATGTTTAATTTCATGGTTCCCCATTATAATTAGGACATCTAAAAAAGGCAATGGGTTATTTTGCTGAAACTTAACAGTAAAATTTACGGAGTGGGCTCGGATAATTCAAATAAATAAAGAAAATCGTTTATATCTTTATTTTTAGGCATAAAACATTATCAACATAACTGTACCTCCTACAAAACCAGGCTACTATTACTTTGTAGAATTATTTGAAGAGTTCCTAGGTTATAATGAGGAGAAACGTGTAGAACAAGCTGTTTCTGTGAGAACGTTTCGCTCCGTAGAATATTATCAACGTTGTCCCAATGAAAGCTTGTTCTTAATATGTTTTTAACCTCGTATTATGTGATACACGAGTTTGTGGACGATGGTGCATAAAGCGAACTCGCATAATGCGATACTCAAAGAATAATTTCTCACCTAAGCAGAGCTTCTAAGAATAATTTCTCACCTTAGCAGTGCTTCTAAGAATAATTTCTCACCTTAGCAGTACTTCTAAGAATAATTTCTCACCTTAGCAGTGCTTCTAAGAATAATTTCTCACCTTAGCAGTGCTTCTAAGAATAATTTCTCACCTTAGCAGTGCTTCTAAGAATAATTTCTCACCTAAGCAGAGCTTCTAAGAATAATTTCTCACCTTAGCAGTGCTTCTAAGAATAATTTCTCACCTTAGCAGTGCTTCTAAGAATTTCTCACCTTAGCAGTGCTTCTAAGAATAATTTCTCACCTTAGCAGTGCTTCTAAGAATAATTTCTCACCTTAGCAGTGCTTCTAAGAATTTCTCACCTTAGCAGTGCTTCTAAGAATTTCTCACCTTAGCAGTACTTCTAAGAATTTCTCACCTTAGCAGTACTTCTAAGAATTTCTCACCTTAGCAGTGCTTCTAAGAATAATTTCTCACCTTAGCAGTGCTTCTAGGAATAGCCTCTCAGCAGTGCTTTTAAGAAGACCTTCTTAGTGTATCTTTGAGAATAATTAACATAGAAGTACATTTGGGAATAACTTGGCAGTACTTCAAAGAATAACTCTTATCTTAAGCAGTACTTCTAAGAATAGCTTTGGAAAAGCAACAAGCTGTTGCTTACTACATTCCTCTAGGGTAGTGTCGACAACACTGAGGCTGAGCTGAGGCAGAGTGACGACTCTGTTGTTGTCGTGACGCCCTCTGGCTCCCTGGTCGTGTTTTCAGGGTCGCTGGACTGTGTTGGGATGATGGGGGTAGGGGAAGGGGGGTGAGAGGGGAAGAAGAGAGGAGGAGGGGAAAGAGAAAGGGGAGGATAATGGTGGTTCGGGAGGGGAGAGAGGAGCCAGTTAATGAGATTGGCAGACCTATATTACAGTAGCACCCACCTGTCTCTCTCCTTCTCCGCTCTATTCCTATGGACACTCGCTGCCTCACCCAAACCCATACTAAACCCATGCAAAACATCGCATACATTCAGTAGAAGGGGCAGTGTGCACTCAACAGGTTTCTGGTGTGAAGCGACCGCATCGGAACTACCAATTGACAACGAGGCCTCTGAGTCAGTAATAGTGGCAGTGGTTTGTATACAAGTTTGTGATAGTCACAGCAAAACCAGTGAGACCCAGAAGCAGAACCAGTGGACACAACTCTGTGAGTGACGGTGGAGTAACACCAAAATTATAAGATAGAAACAGTGCTAAACTGCTGGAGATGGTCGTAGCCCCAGGTATTCCAGCCAGTTCCATCTCCCGTCAATTCCATGCCATTTTTAAAAGATGGTATGGTATATGTTTCGCTCCACTCCCGTCGGCCACTGCCAGAGGGAGTGGAGAGCAGAGTGAGAGCCTTCTGCTTTTCTATCCTCGCCTAGTCTTTCTGCCATATTTCTCTCTCTCTTAATCAGTTTTAAACTTTACTGTCTTACAACCTGTGATTCATTGGCTTGCATCCTTTGTTGCATGACACCCTCAATCTGGCACTTAATTTGTGGCACTCTCCTTCTAGTTGCTTGGCACTCTTTATGCTTACTTTGTAGTCTCTTTTGGTTATTTGGCACTCTTCAGTTGGCACTCATTTTGAGTTTGGCACTTGTTTTTGGTTTGACACTCATTTTTGGCTTAGCACTCGTTTTTGGTTGTTTGGCACTCTTTTGTTTGGAACTCGTTTTTGGTTGTTAGGCACTCGCTTCTTGTTTGGCACTTATTGGTTTGGCACTCGTTTCTTGTTTGGCACTTGTTTTCGGTAGCTTGATAATCATTTTTGATTGTTGGGCACTCGTTCTGGTTGCTTTATGATCTGCTTGGCACTCTGATTGTTTGCCGTTCTCTCTGATTGCTTGGCACTCCGATACTTTCTCCTTTTTTTTCACTTCCTACTTGATTGACACTCTGCTTGCTTTCTTGCTTGTCTTTGTATTTGTTGTCTGTCTCTGCATCTCCAAAACGCCTTTTAACACTTGGCACTGCTTGCTATCATATGAGTGTCTATTGTTACCTGGTCACTATTTATCTTATCACTTGGCACTGTCATGTTAATTTTAATTCCATAGCTGGTGGTGTGTAATTAATCAGAATAATTTATCATTACATTAAATATCCTATTGATGGGCTCTCTCTCTCTCACACTGGTGTAACGGTGGTACGAGAGAGAGAGAGAGAGAGAGAGAGAGAGAGAGAGAGAGAGAGAGAGAGAGAGAGAGAAATTAGAGCAGATGACATAGAATTTCTGGATAATGCACAAAGAAATTTCAGCGCTCGTATTAAATAAGTCAAATATTTAAATTCACGTATTTGCCTAGTCCCGAGAGCGAAGGCGAGAAAGATGTATCATAATCTATACTTGGAAAATATTAGAGGGCCTTGTTCCTGTTCTGTACACAGTAAGGTGGTGCTACAAAAAATAGCATAGGTGTAATAAAGACAGGTAAGATTCGTCAGAAAACAGGACAAGTGTTTCCAGATAATGAGCACACAAATACATAAACTTAAAGGGGTTCGGCAAGTGTACTAAGGGGTAACTCGATATGCTTAATGGGCCCAGTAAGTACACTAAGGGGTAACTCGATATGCTTAATGGGCCCAGTAAGTACACTAAGGGGTAATTCGATACGCTTAATAGGTCCAAGACCTTCCTTTTATTTAAAATAAAAGGAAATTTACTTTTAGGTTCCTTCAGGCCATCCTGGATGACCTTGAACTGAACCAGGAAGCCTGATCTAAGGCCTAGACTGTGGGGGAAGGAAGAGGACGATCTAACAAAATCCTCAATAGGTAAACAACAGGTAATACTCATGGCCATATCCCAGCCATGCCCATGTTCCTCGTAGCCAAGCACGTGGGTCATGGAGGCGTGAGGAGTCTTGTTAGCGCATAAACGGCCCTGTTTTGAGCCGTTGTTGTAAAACAGCGGGTGAGATATGGAAGTTAAACAGCGTCCCAGTTGAGGCTGTACACACGGAGCGCGTGTCATAGCCCTCTAGAAGAGCATTTCCACACACTAACTCTCCGTTCTTCAACACACTAACTTTCCCCTACAAGTTATGCACTATACTACACTCGTCACTGTGTGTACACACCATGGCGTAAATGATGTTCACATGCGCTGGATTCCTTTATTAACGACAACGTTTCGCCCATACAGTACGCAGCGATTTGTACAAATCAGCTGGACTCAGCTCGTGTGTGAGGGAGCATCTTCCATGGTAGTGAACAAAATATTTCTGGTTTCTTGATGGACTATAGATGTTGATATCACAATAATATCCCTTTAATTTATGAGAGATGATTTCATTGTGACATTAGAAGTGTACAACGTTGTGACCTGGATTCGTCAGGAATATACATGTATGTATAGACGTCATGTAGTGTTTATAGTTATACTGGATTATAACGTAATACCGACGATAGTAAAATGACAGTAATTTTAAAACAAGCTTTTACTGAAACAACGTTTCACTCTGTGTAGAGTGAAACGTTATCTCGGTAATACCATGGTTTTGCATCCTATGGATTTTTTTCTTTGCATTTGCGGAGTAGTTCTTGCCCGTACCCCGAGTTGTTCTAAACTGTGGCACACTGATATCCGTGTAGCTGAGATAAATGGTAATTAACAACAAGTAAAAACACGTATGCGGTAACTAGGAAACTAGGACATTCTTGCTACTGATGTATACTAGTTGCCGCATGAGTATCACATACTGTGCCTTTCTGCTAACAGTTACCGGAGATTTTTGCCCTAACACTCAGTTGTATTCAACCCTGAGTTAACGTCGCTTCTTCCTTGCCTCTCTCTCACTGTGTCGCGTCTCGTTACCCAGACAGCCATTGTTGTGAGTTGGCCTTGTCTAACACAACTAAATATACCTTCAACAATGGCAAAAACTGCCTGTGTGGTGTGTGATGAAGGGATGGGGATGTTGTAGTGTGTGTGTGATGGTTGCTGTCTCCCTACCATCGAGCAGTGATGTGGGTGTTGTAGTGTACTCACCTGTTTGTACTCGCCTATTTGTGGTTGCAGGGGTCGAATCTTAGCTCCTGGCCCCTCCTCTTCACAGAGCCCTACTAGGTCCTCTCCCTGTTCCATCAGCTTTATCAAACCTCGTCTTAAAACTGTGTATGGTTCCTACCTCCACTTCGTCACTGTCCAAATTATTCCACTTCCTGATAACTCTATGATTAAAGAAATACTTCCTAACATCTCCTTGACTCATCTGAGTCTTGAACTTCCAATTGTGACCTCTTGTTTCTGTGTCCCATCTCTGGAACATCCTGTCTTTCTCCACTTTGTCAATTCCTCGCAGTATTTTGTACGTCGCTATCATTTCTCAACTAACCCTCCTGTCCTCCAGTGTCATCAGGCCGATTTCCCTTAACCTTTCTTCGTAGGACATTCCCCTTAGCTCTAGAACTAGCCTTTGTCTAATTTCTTGACGTGCTTGTCCAGGTGTGGGTTCCAAACTGGTGCTGCATACTCCAGTATGGGCCTGAAGTACATGGTGTATAGTATTTTGAACGATTCCTTACTGAGGTATCGGAACGGTATTCTTAGGTTTGCCAGACGCCCATATGGTTGATGTGTGCCTCAGAGGTGTTCTGTATTATATTCTCCCCAAGATCCTTTTCCTTGATAAATTAGACACATGTGCAACACTTGGGTATCTTTCATGAGGAAACGTTTCGCCACACAGAGGCTTCATCAGTCCATACAAAAGAGAATGGTGAAGAATAGGAGGAGTTTGAGGTAATCAGTCCCTCAGCCTTGAGTCAATGTAATCAGTCCATCAATCTTGAAAAGAATACAGCATGTGCGCGAAGAAGTAGCTTATATACTGTAGGCAGGAGAGGTGCAGCAGTCGTAGGTGGTATCACATTTGTCCAATGTGGAAGTAGATCATGCCTAAGGGTTAGGCAAGTGAAGAATTCCCTGTATTAAGGCTGAGGGACTGATTACCTCAAACTCCTCCTGTTCTTCACTATTCTCCTTTGTATGGACTGATGAAGCCACTGTCTGGCGAAACGTTTCCTCATTAAAGATACCCAAGTGTTGCACATGTGTCTAATTTATCAACTTGTCGGTTCTCTGAACCATTCATCTAACATCTTTTTCCATGATTAAGGTTTGCAGTCTTTGGCCACTTAACCTATATTGTGTCTGCGGTCTTTCCCCTTCCCCGATCTTCATGACTTTGCATTTGGCGGGGTTAAATTCGAGTAGCCAGTTGCTGGACCAGGCTTGTAGCCTGTCCAGGTCTCTTTGTAGTCCTGCCTGATCCTCATCCGATTTAATTCTCCTCATTAACTTCACATCTGCGAACAAGGACACTTCTGAGTCTACTCCTTCCGTCATGTCATTCACGTATACCAAAAATAGCACTGGTCCTAGGACTGACCCCTGTGGGACCCCGCTCGTCACACTCGCCCACTGTGATACCTCATCACGTACCATGACTCGGTGTTGCTTCCTTGTGTGTGTGTGTGTGTACTCACCTAGTTGTGGTTGCAGGGGTCGATTCATAGCTCCTGGCCCCGCCTCTTCATTGGCTACTAGGTCTCACTCCCTGCACCGTGAGCTTTATCATACCTCTGCTTAAAGCTATGAATGAATCCTGCCTCCACTACATCGCTTCCCAAACTATTCCACTTCCTGACTACTCTGTGACTGAAGAAATACTTCCTAACATCCCTGTGATTCATCTGAGTCTTCAACTTCCAACTGTGTCCCCTTGTTGCTGTGTCCCATCTCTGGAACATTCTGTCTCTGTCCACCTCGTCAATTCCTCTCATTATTTTATATGTCGTTATCATGTCCCCCCTATCCCTCCGGTCCTCCAGTGTCGTCAGGTCGATTTCCCTTAGCCTCTCCTCGTAGGACACCCTTTAGCTCTGGGACTAGTCTTGTTGCAAACCTTTGCACTTTCTCTAGTTTCTTCGTGTTTGGGTTCCAAACTGGTGCCGCATACACAAATATGGGCTTAACGTACAAAGTGTACAGCGTCCTGAACGATTCCTTATTAAGATGTCGGAATGCTGTTCTTAGGTTTGCTAGGTGCCCATATGCTGCAGCAGTTACTTGGTTGATGTGCGCCTCAGGAGATGTCCCTGGTGTTATGCTCACCCCAAGATCTTTTTCCTTGAGTGAGGTTTGTAGTTATCTGTGTGTGTGGGGGGGGGTGATGGTTGCTGTCTTCCCACCACCATGGAAGATAAGGAAGTTGGATTGTGTATGGGGGTGATCATTGCCTCTCACACCACCACCGAGGAGACACAGACACGCAGCTAGGACTGATATGGGTAGTATGTAGAATACAGTAGTGTGGGACACAATGGAAGAAGAGGAGAGCGGGATATAATGGAAGGATAGGTGTTACTAGATGTAGATTTTTTGCCTCAGAGGCTAGTTTATTGTGCACCCAATATCCATCCAGCGAGCAGCAGTGGAAGAATATAAAGATACACGAAAGACTCCAAAAGGGACAACAGGCGTACATCTGTATTCATTTTTTTAACATACCAGCCGTATCTCCACCGAGACAGGGTGGCCTAAAAAGAAAAACGAAAGTTTTTCTTTTTTAAATTTAATAATTTATAGAGCAGAAGGGATTAATTTTAGGATATTTACATAAATTATCTAGTATCATATTTTAATTAATAGGATGCTTTCACATATAACATAAGTTCTTACACTATCTCAAGAGTGTGAGTGTTCTCAATGTTGACAAACTTCTCCTGGCTCCCGCTAGTACGGAACTCGAAGGGAGTAGCAGAGATGATATACTTTAGTGCTAAGCTGGTGGTTGACTGCGAAGTAGCAGTTTGATACACAAGGAGTAGCAGTCAGCTACATTAGGTAAAACAGTCAGGAACGCAGGCATAGCAGTTAGCTCCATCTAGTGTCTAAATTCGTCTTTAAGCCTCCCGCCAGAGCCCCGGTGAGTGACCAGATATCTGGGTGAGGGTGAAGAAAATCAGCCCATCGGGGAAATGTAAGGGGGAGGAAGGTATGTGTGGGAGGGGAGACATGAGACGAGCATTAAGTAGACATGCGCTCCCACTGATGTCTTAACTGGCTAAGTTCTCTTATTAGAAACTTTTGGGTTATGGTCGTGGAGGGTTGTGGTGGTAATTGGTTGTGAATGTTGGTGATGAATAACGTGTTCTCGTCTTTTGAAGGGAACAGAATATTTACTAAATGGAACAACATATGTTTATTGAATGGAACAACAGAATGCCTGTTGGCAGGAACAACAGAATGCGTATTGGTAGGAGCAACAGAATGTCTGTTGGCAGAAACAACAGAATGCTGCATGGCTGACCCTCCCTACTGTCTCCTCCACCTTTGTGAAGAGACAACAGTGTTAACGAAAAAAAAATAATTATAATGTACAGGTTCGTTATCTCCTTTGGTAAAAATAACTAAGAAGATTTACAAAGTTTTTGAAAGTATTTTTTTTATTTTGCACTAAAATTAACCTGACCTTCGTAACACTGTAACTAATATTTAACAGCATTAAATATGTTTAAGCTATGAAAGAAGGATTTAAGCTATGAAAAAAGGATTTAACCTGTAAAAGAAGAATTTAAGCTATGAAAGGGCACAGGGATATTAGGAAGTGCTTTTTCAGCTTTCGAGTGTCCAGGAAATGGAAACTTCGACAGTAGAGTGAGCGTAATATTCAGTCGGCTTTCCTGTATAGCACCTCTACATTATGGGTCATTTTGTGAATGCAACTGATAAAGGACTTCCAATGTTGACTAGCGCTTTGAAAGGCCCTGACACTACGTGTTATTTAGTTCTGGATCAATTTTTTTAATCACAAAAAAATAGACATAAATTAGTCTTATAAGAGAGCTGACTATATAATAAAATCTTAAATTGCATGATATTTATCATGCATGATATATACCCTGCATGATACTTATCAACTTGTCGGTATTGTATATCATTTGTAATGTGATATACCAGACGCAAGAGAGTTGACGGGTATTTACTGATGTCAACAATGTCAACATTCTCTCCCGACGGCGCTGTGATCTAGACTGTAATAAGAACCAGGTACAGCCCAAGAAATGTGGCAAGATGCGACTGTAGTCGCACTCTGATCTATCAGTGAAGTGTAGCTGAGGTGGAGCCAGGATACAGAAGCTTGGTAAGTAAGACACATAGGCAACATTTAGTAATCTTCATTCCGAAACGTTTCGCCAACACAGTAGGCTTCTTCAGTTGAGTACAGAAAGTAGGCAGGAGCAGTAGAGATGTGAAGACGATGTAATCAGTCCATCACCCTTGATAATGTAGATTTGAGTTTGTCAGTCTCTCAGACTAGAAAAGAATTATGTTTCGTAGCCTGAAACATTATCTCAAGCTGTGAAAACAAATCTACATCTTCAAGGGTGATGGAATGATTACATCAGCTTCACATCTCCACTGCTCCTGCCTACTTTCCGTACTCGACTGTGTAGGCGAAACGTTTCAGAATAAAGATGCCTAACTGTTGCCCATGTGTCTTACTTACCAACTTGTCGGTATTATATATCATTTTGATATACAGAAGCTTACATATATACGTCAGGAACATTTGCGGTTACAATTATTCTACATTTCTCGTATGTGTTTTATGTGTAAGATCCGCTTGTAGCGTCAAGTTTAATCAATGAGACGAGGAAAAAAGACACACACTTCAGGACAATTATTACATGAAGCGTTTCGCCACTAGGAGTTTATTCAGTCCTAATAAAGAAACATGTGACGAAACGTTTCTTTCATTGGCCACAAGTGTGTTTTTTCCCCACATTTTGTCGGTATCACCACACCATTAACTGCATGCAATCAGTGAGTCTTAATTACATCGAGCGGCTCTATCCCCTCATAGGAAATCACTTTCAAATTCGCATTTTGGTCTGCCTTGACCCCCTGAAGGGTTAAGCCCAGTTCGGCAGCCGGTCTTCTTGAAGCTACAGAGATGAGGGAACACGTGGTGTCGGACTCTGCAGTAAAATCGATAAGGTGCAAGTGAAAGACACACAGGAAGCGGGAATCTTTATTAACAGATGCTTCACTTGGACATCAAGCTGAACACCAAGCTTGGACACCATCCTTGTAAACCATACTTGCACACCAAGCTTGGGCACCATGCTTGCACGCCAAACTTGGACACAATGCTTGAATACCAAGATTGGACAGCATCCTTGTAAGCCATACATGCACACCAAGCTTGGGGACCATCCTTGTAAACGATACCTGCACACCAAGCTTGGACACCATGCTTGTACCTACCATTTGTTGGTTACCTACCATGTGTTGGTTACCTACCATGTGTTGGTTACCTACCATGTGTTGGTTATTTACCATGTGTTGGTTACCTACCATGTGTTGGTTACCTACCATGTGTAGGTTACCTACCATGTGTTGGTTACCTACCATGTGTAGGTTACCTACCATGTGTTGGTTACCTACCATGTGTAGGTTACCTACCATGTGTTGGTTACCTACCATGTGTAGGTTACCTACCATGTGTTGGTTACCTACCATGTGTTGGTTACCTACCATGTGTAGGTTACCTACCATGTGTTGGTTACCTACCATGTGTTGGTTACCTACCATGTGTTGGTTACCTACCATGTGTTGGTTACCTACCATGTGTAGGTTACCTACCATGTGTTGGTTACCTACCATGTGTAGGTTACCTACCATGTGTTGGTTACCTACCATGTGTTGGTTACCTACCATGTGTTGGTTACCTACCATGTGTTGGTTATTTACCATGTGTTGGTTACCTACCATGTGTTGGTTACCTACCATGTGTTGGTTACCTACCATGTGTAGGTTACCTACCATGTGTTGGTTACCTACCATGTGTTGGTTACCTACCATGTGTAGGTTACCTACCATGTGTTGGTTACCTACCATGTGTTGGTTACCTACCATGTGTAGGTTACCTACCATGTGTTGGTTACCTACCATGTGTTGGTTACCTACCATGTGTAGGTTACCTACGATGTGTTGGTTACCTACCATGTGTAGGTTACCTACCATGTGTAGGTTACCTACCATGTGTTGGTTACCTACCATGTGTAGGTTACCTACCATGTGTAGGTTACCTACCATGTGTTGGTTACCTACCATGTGTTGGTTACCTACCATGTGTTGGTTACCTACCATGTGTTGGATACCTACCATGTGTTGGTTACCTACCATGTGTTGGTTACCTACCATGTGTTGGTTACCTACCATGTGTTGGTTACCTACCATGTGTTGGATACCTACGATGTGTTGGTTACCTACCATGTGTTGGTTACCTACCATGTGTTGGTTACCTACCATGTGTTGGTTACCTACCATGTGTAGGTTACCTACCATGTGTAGGTTACCAACCATGTGTAGGTTACCTACCATGTGTAGGTTACCTACCATGTGTTGGTTACCTACCATGTGTAGGTTACCTACCATGTGTTGGTTACCTACCATGTGTAGGTTACCTACCATGTGTTGGTTACCTACCATGTGTTGGTTACCTACCATGTGTTGGTTACCTACCATGTGTAGGTTACCTACCATGTGTAGGTTACCTACCATGTGTTGGTTACCTACCATGTGTAGGTTACCTACCATGTGTAGGTTACCTACCATGTGTTGGTTACCTACCATGTGTAGGTTACCTACCATGTGTTGGTTATCTACCATGTGTAGGTTACCTACCATGTGTAGGTTACCTACCATGTGTAGGTTACCTACCATGTGTTGGTTACCTACCATGTGTAGGTTACCTACCATGTGTAGGTTACCTACCATGTGTAGGTTACCATGTGTAGGTTACCTACCATGTGTTGGATACCTACGATGTGTTGGTTACCTACCATGTGTTGGTTACCTACCATGTGTTGGTTACCTACCATGTGTTGGTTACCTACCATGTGTTGGTTACCTACCATGTGTTGGATACCTACGATGTGTTGGTTACCTACCATGTGTTGGTTACCTACCATGTGTTGGTTACCTACCATGTGTTGGTTACCTACCATGTGTTGGTTACCTACCATGTGTTGGATACCTACGATGTGTTGGTTACCTACCATGTGTTGGTTACCTACCATGTGTTGGTTACCTACCATGTGTTGGTTACCTACCATGTGTTGGTTACCTACCATGTGTAGGTTACCTACCATGTGTAGGTTACCAACCATGTGTAGGTTACCTACCATGTGTAGGTTACCTACCATGTGTTGGTTACCTACCATGTGTAGGTTACCTACCATGTGTTGGTTACCTACCATGTGTTGGTTACCTACCATGTGTTGGTTACCTACCATGTGTAGGTTACCTACCATGTGTAGGTTACCTACCATGTGTAGGTTACCTACCATGTGTAGGTTACCTACCATGTGTAGGTTACCTACCATGTGTAGGTTACCTACCATGTGTTGGTTACCTACCATGTGTAGGTTACCTACCATGTGTTGGTTACCTACCATGTGTAGGTTACCTACCATGTGTAGGTTACCTACCATGTGTAGGTTACCTACCATGTGTAGGTTACCTACCATGTGTAGGTTACCTACCATGTGTAAGTTACCTACCATGTGTTGGTTACCTACCATGTGTTGGTTACCTACCATGTGTTGGTTACCTACCATGTGTAGGTTACCTACCATGTGTAGGTTACCTACCATGTGTAGGTTACCTACCATGTGTAGGTTACCTACCATGTGTTGGTTACCTACCATGTGTAGGTTACCTACCATGTGTAGGTTACCTACCATGTGTTGGTTACCTACCATGTGTTGGTTACCTACCATGTGTAGGTTACCTACCATGTGTAGGTTACCTACCATGTGTTGGTTACCTACCATGTGTTGGTTACCTACCATGTGTTGGTTACCTACCATGTGTAGGTTACCTACCATGTGTTGGTTACCTACCATGTGTTGGTTACCTACCATGTGTTGGTTACCTACCATGTGTTGGTTATTTACCATGTGTTGGTTACCTACCATGTGTTGGTTACCTACCATGTGTAGGTTACCTACCATGTGTTGGTTACCTACCATGTGTAGGTTACCTACCATGTGTTGGTTACCTACCATGTGTTGGTTACCTACCATGTGTAGGTTACCTACCATGTGTTGGTTACCTACCATGTGTTGGTTACCTACCATGTGTAGGTTACCTACCATGTGTTGGTTACCTACCATGTGTTGGTTACCTACTATGTGTAGGTTACCTACCATGTGTTGGTTACCTACCATGTGTTGGTTACCTACCATGTGTAGGTTACCTACGATGTGTAGGTTACCTACCATGTGTAGGTTACCTACCATGTGTAGATTACCTACCATGTGTAGGTTACCTACCATGTGTTGGTTACCTACCATGTGTAGGTTACCTACCATGTGTTGGTTACCTACCATGTGTAGGTTACCTACCATGTGTAGGTTACCTACCATGTGTTGGTTACCTACCATGTGTTGGTTACCTACCATGTGTTGGTTACCTACCATGTGTAGGTTACCTACCATGTGTTGGTTACCTACCATGTGTTGGATACCTACGATGTGTTGGTTACCTACCATGTGTTGGTTACCTACCATGTGTTGGTTACCTACCATGTGTTGGATACCTAAGATGTGTTGGTTACCTACCATGTGTTGGATACCTACGATGTGTTGGTTACCTACCATGTGTTGGTTACCTACCATGTGTTGGTTACCTACCATGTGTAGGTTACCTACCATGTGTAGGTTACCTACCATGTGTTGGTTACCTACCATGTGTAGGTTACCTACCATGTGTTGGTTACCTACCATGTGTTGGTTACCTACCATGTGTTGGTTACCTACCATGTGTTGGTTACCTACCATGTGTTGGTTACCTACCATGTGTTGGTTACCTACCATGTGTAGGTTACCTACCATGTGTTGGTTACCTACCATGTGTTGGTTACCTACCATGTGTAGGTTACCTACCATGTGTTGGTTACCTACCATGTGTTGGTTACCTACCATGTGTTGGATACCTACGATGTGTTGGTTACCTACCATGTGTTGGTTACCTACCATGTGTTGGTTACCTACCATGTGTTGGATACCTACGATGTGTTGGTTACCTACCATGTGTTGGATACCTACGATGTGTTGGTTACCTACCATGTGTTGGTTACCTACCATGTGTTGGTTACCTACCATGTGTAGGTTACCTACCATGTGTAGGTTACCTACCATGTGTAGGCTACCTACCATGTGTAGGTTACCTACCATGTGTTGGTTACCTACCATGTGTTGGTTACCTACCATGTGTTGGTTACCTACCATGTGTTGGTTACCTACCATGTGTAGGTTACCTACCATGTGTAGGTTACCTACCATGTGTTGGTTACCTACCATGTGTAGGTTACCTACCATGTGTAGGTTACCTACCATGTGTTGGTTACCTACCATGTGTAGGTTACCTACCATGTGTAGGTTACCTACCATGTGTAGGTTACCTACCATGTGTTGGTTACCTACCATGTGTAGGTTACCTACCATGTGTAGGTTACCTACCATGTGTAGGTTACCTACCATGTGTAGGTTACCTACCATGTGTTGGTTACCTACCATGTGTAGGTTACCTACCATGTGTAGGTTACCTACCATGTGTTGGTTACCTACCATGTGTAGGTTACCTACCATGTGTAGGTTACCTACCATGTGTTGGTTACCTACCATGTGTTGGTTACCTACCATGTGTAGGTTACCTACCATGTGTAGGTTACCTACCATGTGTTGGTTACCTACCATGTGTAGGTTACCTACCATGTGTTGGTTACCTACCATGTGTTGGTTACCTACCATGTGTAGGTTACCTACCATGTGTAGGTTACCTACCATGTGTTGGTTACTTACCATGTGTTGGTTACCTACCATGTGTAGGTTACCTACCATGTGTTGGTTACCTACCATGTGTAGGTTACCTACCATGTGTAGGTTACCTACCATGTGTAGGTTACCTACCATGTGTAGGTTACCTACCATGTGTTGGTTACCTACCATGTGTAGGTTACCTACCATGTGTTGGTTACCTACCATGTGTTGGTTACTTACCATGTGTTGGTTACCTACCATGTGTAGGTTACCTACCATGTGTTGGTTACCTACCATGTGTAGGTTACCTACCATGTGTTGGTTACCTACCATGTGTTGGTTACTTACCATGTGTTGGTTACCTACCATGTGTAGGTTACCTACCATGTGTTGGTTACCTACCATGTGTAGGTTACCTACCATGTGTTGGTTACCTACCATGTGTTGGTTACTTACCATGTGTTGGTTACCTACCATGTGTAGGTTACCTACCATGTGTAGGTTACCTACCATGTGTAGGTTACCTACCATGTGTTGGTTACCTACCATGTGTTGGTTACTTACCATGTGTTTGTTACCTACCATGTGTAGGTTACCTACCATGTGTAGGTTACCTACCATGTGTAGGTTACCTACCATGTGTAGGTTACCTACCATGTGTTGGTTACCTACCATGTGTAGGTTACCTACCATGTGTAGGTTACCTACCATGTGTAGGTTACCTACCATGTGTTGGTATTTGATACTACCTGAACCCGGTCTATAAATTACCATCCATCAACAAGAGTACCTTGATGTTAATGAAGGGCTCATTGTCCTAGCAATTGCTACATTATCGTGTTATGTTGTTTTAAGCCTAGCAATTTTAACCCAAAGACAAATTTCGAGGCAGCTTTCCAAGTTCGTGGGTTGGGTATATCACGCTAATCAACTTTTCAAATCCTTCTAGAAATTCTACTCAAAAGTATTTTGTCTGTTCCACAGGTTTTTGCATCACATTGTTTTTTACGCAACAATTCACATATTCTGAGGCGTACAGTGCCGCCTCGCTCGTCATTTCCGTTGTTTCTATCAACATGGAATAACTTATTTAAGACCCCTGAACCTGGCGCTTGGAGGACACGTCCCTACTCTTTAAATTATAATCACATCTAATTACTGCATTAATATCAACGTCTTCATGCACATGCAACCACTCGTAACTTTTACACCAGTGATTATATACTGAATGCTGTTAAACATTATCTTTTTCATCCTTTCCTTATTTATCTCTGTCTTTCTGCTATTTCGGGTTTTATAATACTACCAAAATCCAAAGTGCCACAATTCATTCCTTTCCCAACGATTTCTAAGTTAAAGTCAGGTGCACCGATAGTACACCATGAAGATTTTGTTATCATTTATAGAGAAGGATTTAAGATCCGTCTTTTCATTCCCTTAGGCTGTTAGCAAACTAAGAATAATGGACACTAGATAATCATACTGGAGGGCCCCGCTTATACAGCAGGTTAGGTTCCCTGGCTATTGCTGTAAGGCTAAAATCACTGTAAAGTGAATCATAGCCTTTTTTCACTTTCAAATGCATAAGTAAGCCTGAAAACATGTTTGCACTATTATATATTAAGTGATTAATAGACCTAGGCCTAAAAAATGCATATACAGTACACATATTACTTAAAATATTTCCGTTCTTAGCTCATAGTGAGTGATGAATATATTTATTGCAGGAAGTCTGAATAAATAAAGAATGGATATAATTGAAAACCGCTGCATTAGCGAAACGCCGTAAACTGAAGCGCTGGAAAGCGGGGCCACCCTGTATATTTTTTTTAATATTCCGGCCGTCTCCCACCGAGGCAGGGTGACTCGACAAAGAAGAAAACGCTTTCACTGTCACTCACTGTCTTGCAAGAAGGGTGCCAATATCACTCTTCAGATGACCCTCCAAACCGCATCATTTCCATTTGTCCATCAGAGTTCAGGCACTGAACTTTCCACCTCCAGTGCTCAGATTCGTCTAACCGAATTTCCCTAAATAATTTCATAAACAATACCTTGTTCACTTTCCAACAGCACGTTAAGTTATTATATATATATATATATATATATATATATATATATATATATATATATATATATATATATATATATAATATATATATATATATATATATATATATATATATATATATATATATATATATATGAAATTTTTCGTGGTCGCTATTCCAGCCTTTTCATGTTTCTTTGGCAGTATAATTTAGTCTCGTATATAATTTTGTCTCTCTCTCTCTCTCTCTCTCTCTCTCGTCTGGTGCGAGTGTTCAATCGCCTGGGTCATTAGAGAAAGGAATGCCGGATTAGTCTCCTTTTCGAGCCAAAATTGGCGAATTGGCACCCTTTAGTATTTCTCATTAATAGTTTTTACTAACAAGTCGTCAAGGGAGGGAGGGAGAGCGAGGGTGTAAGCAGGGAGAGGGTTGTTAGCAGGAAAGGGGAGGGAGAGGAGCGAGCAGGGAGAGTTAGTAGAGAGGGGAGGCAAAGTCAGCTCGCCCTAATCTCCTCTCCCCACCCAATCTCATCTCTCCCCCTTCACCACCAACAATACAACCGCGAGTGCCACGGTTGGGTTGGCACCGAGGTTAACTCCGGTGCCCTGACGCCGTGATGGGGAAACGAGCCTAGCCTAGCCTAGCCTAGCTAGCTATTGGCACTGCTGCCCCTAGCCGCTTCACTCACAGCTACTGCAAACACACCACCCAGCCACTCGCTTCACTGACATACAATAACACTCTCAACAAAACTCTCTAGCCTCTCCCATTGTTTCTGCAACGCGATTAAAATGTGTGAAAACGTATCAATTTATATATAAATAACGATGATTGAAAAATATTTGGTGAAACTGTATGTATGTTTATGCATGTGCATGCCATATGCATGTATACATAAATATATGCAATATATATATATATATATATATATATATATATATATATATATATATATATATATATATATATATATATATATATATATAATATGAAGAGAGAGGGAGAGAGATGTGTAATAATAATAATAATAATAATAATAATAATAATTATAATAGTCATAATAATACTCTGTCTCTACCACTCCACACACAAAAAAGTCCCCCTCCCATCCTCCCCTCCCTATGAGAGTACAGAGGCGCTACTCTGGTCTCAAACACCCATGACCGACTTGCTGGGGCAATACGTCATGGGTGGCAACGTTTTAATCACCCATTAATCCAAGTTCTTTTCTGCCTTTATATATATATACACATAAATATATATCATTCCTGCCTCCTACGTCTCCCTCTCTCTCTTTCTCCCAGACGAGTAAAACTTGTGTTAATCATTGTTTCTCTGTTTACCGTAGTTGGCTGTTTACCGTTGTTGGTTTCTGTTTTCCGTTGGCTGTTTACCGTTGTTGGCTTCTGTTTGCCGTTATTGGCTGTTTACTGTTGACTTCTGTTTGCCGTTGTCTTCTTATCGTTGTTGGCTTCTGTTTGGTGTTGTTGGCTGCTACGCGTATCGTTTCACGAAGATGGAAAGATGGCGCACTGGCCCACCACACTTCAGAACTTAGATGAACGCGGAAAGAAAGGCTAGGCTATGATGACCTCTGCAGATCTAGATTATTGCTTCCCGGTACCGACTGGAGGAAAAGTCACGAAAAGAAAGAAAAAATGTGAATATAAACATAGAAAAGGGCAAAAGTGAGGTAAGCGTGAGCTTAAAATGTTAAAAAGTAAACTAAAAACTCTTACTGATAGATTCTGCAAAAGGTCAGTTATGGTGCTAATATGTCGACCCTTCTTCACAAACTGAGGAGTTTAGATTCGTTCAAGATTAGGTGTATTTTAAGGGACCTAAAGTGAACTCGACACCAGAGACGAGTCAGACCATCTCCCAGATAGGGAAGATGAAATTAAAAATAATGATAAAATGCTCCCAAGTCACTATTTGTTGGGCTGAATAAATACAGCTGTAGTGTGGCACAGTTGCAGGCAGCTTCAACCTATGCTGCACCTCGTCTTCGATTAAAACCAGTTAAAGAGGATTTTATCTGGTAGCATCAAATCGATGCTGTACGGGCACCACTCGAACGAAGCTGAAGATTTGTTTCTGGTTGTGTCCTCATGCCATGTCGAAGTGTTAAGACCCTGGTAGGCGTCTTAGCTATGATAGTGACTCAGTGCAGGACTTGGATAGTTTGTTCAACCGTTGAACAGGTTGGCCAGTGGTAAGAGCAGCTGCAGGACTGGACGGAATTAGACACAAATTATATTTTTAGGTTTAACTCTTGATACAGTAAGTAATTTCAACAATACCTGTGTGTTTGTTACGACATATAAAAAGTTATCATCCAGTATTTTAGTAAAATGGAAAATTGACGAAGAAAGGGAATACCGACAAAATGTCAAACTAAGCTATGTAGATGAGATGATACTTCGACAAAAGTATGGCATATTAATATTAGATGAGGTCCACCATCTGGTACAGAATACAGGTAAATCCCAAAATATTTTAATTCAGTTTGGCGGCTTGGTCTTACCACTGATCTCTCGAGAAAAGATGAGCATATTCGCCCAATTCTCGAAGAGGCTGACGATGTTTTTCACGAGATAAGGGTCTCTGAGCTCATTAAATTTAATAGCTGATGTTACATTCAGGAATATATCTGTGCTTCTTCCGGCATCGTTTTTGCAATTAATGAACGAAAGTAAAAATAAAACATTCCACAGATGTCTACATACCAAAAATTCATATAATTTTTTTTTTGTTATGTCAATGATAAAACTTGTTGAAAAGAAATTAAGATAAAAATTACTTGTAATGTTTGATGATACCGTTCACATGTTAATTTCTGCTAACGCCTTTCAAAAGAATTTTGTGATTGGCCTATCATAAAAAGTTCAGAACGCCTTCATGAGTTTCGGACGACCCGTAAACCCTGAACACTTTCCCTCAATAGAATTGAAGACACCGGTCTGGATATTCCTGACTTGGCTGTGAGCTTAAAGGTCGGTTGCCATGGAGGGTCCAGACAACAGGACGTTCAGAGACTAGGGCGAGTATAAAGGTACAAACCAGATGAGCGTCCATCGGTATTCTACACCGTCCATCGGTATTCTACACCGTCCATCGGTATTCTACACCGTCCATCGGTATTCTACACCGTCCATCGGTATTCTACGGTGATTATGGTGAGGTCCAGCATCACCTTCAACGTAACAAACACCTCCTTGAATTAGATTATAACAAGACCTGGATTCCCGTTCAAGATGTTACCCTAAAATACAATAACTTTAACGAGAGATATTTGTACCATTTCGGAAAGAAACTTCAATGTTTAGAAAATTTTGAGGAAAATCTCCTTACGGAATACTTACTACGGAGTTAAATTCCACCTTTATGAAGTCAATCTTCCGCATAATTTAATAACTTGGTGTGAAGTCTCAGAGTAGTATTCAATAACTGTGTGTTTTATAACAACAGCCTGGTTGGTCAGATTCCAGACCACGATTAATGGACTGAGGTTTGTCTCCATCACACCGTTATTAAGTGATTCACATAAATTTAGCTTTTCACTAATCTGTTATAATACAGCAGAAATTCATTAATAAAACAGTGATATTTAATATATCACTGTTTTATTAATGACGTTCTAACCACTGATCCAGTGGTTTCTGACTTGCTCCACGAGGCCGGCTAAAAGAACACGGGTTCGATTCCCTGCTAGCCGCAGTTTGTTACTGCTTAAAAACCACTTGTTCGTAGTTGCATTAATATATATATTCGTGTCGTGTCGAATAGGTAAAACTTGTGATATTGCCTTAAATAACAACGCTCTTCTTACCGAATAATGTAAGCGAAAATTGGTGCTTGCAATAATTTCGCAAAAATCATTCTGAAGCTAACGAAAAAATATATATTTAATTGTGTTTCTTTATTATTAAATTATTGTAAACTTATCTAAAATGTATTTAGTTGGATTAAGCTAAATTAAATTGTGCTTGTTATATTAAAGGTTCTTTAGGTACAAAATTATTAATTTTTGCATTAACATAATTGAGAAAATATATCTTTAAACGTACAAGAGAAAATTTTAGAAAGGACTTAATTTTAAATGAGTTTTTGCTAACTGACCAATTTTACCTATTCGGCACCATATATATATAATAAGCATTTTTGGTTCCTTTCTGTATTCAATTGGTTTTCCCGTCAGTGTGTCGATTGTCAGATGGTGGAGGACCATGCCAACTCTCCCAGCTGGCTCAAAATAGGTGACTGCTCCTGTCCGACAACCACTGAACTTGACCGTGCTTATGTGTGTGTGTGTGTGTGTGTGTGTGTGTGTGTGTGTGTGTGTGTGTGTGTGTGTGTGTGTGTGTGTGTGTGTGTGTGTGTGTGTGTGTGTGTGTGTTTGTTTTCTGCAGGCATCTACACACACTCGCACCTCTGCTGATGCTGCAGACACCTTCACACACACTTACGTTCGTGCCACAGAACTTTTCACACTTTTTCTTCTCCCGTGCCACAGACAAAGAAGACACGTTATGTACCATTTACCTTGGCCAAGAAATGGGCCAGAGACGGCACTGCTGGAAGAAAAAACAACTGACGGTGAAAAATTGAGGTTCCACTTCACCCTCGAGACTAAAGAGTAGTAGTGGATTCTCTAGCCTCGCTACCTGAGTTGATGATCAGTCTTAATAAACGCGAGAGATTTCGTAAAAATGGAAAATAAATGAGAGAGTCACTGCGTAAGAAAACTGCTGCGGAAAAGTATACAGGCATTGGTTAACTGAGCTTCGGAGCCTATGGAGACACGAGGGTTATTAAGGCTGAAGAATACTCTCTCCTCACCACCGATCAAGAATATCTTATTCCTGTATCTGGGCACATTGTGATTAACTTACGTGTATATATATCTGAACCTAAAGAAAAATATTTCATGGTGTTTGTTTATTAAATTATTGTAAACTTATCTAAAATATATTTAGTTGGATTAGGCTAAATTAAATTGAGCTTGTTATAAGGTTAGGTAAGTTTTCTAAGGTTCTTTTGGTACAAAATTATTATTTTTTGACATTAACATAAATGAAAAAATTATATCTTTCAACATATAAGAGAAAATTTTAGAAAGGACTTAATTTTCAATGAATTCTTGCTAATTGGCCAATTTTACCTATTCGCCACGACATTATATATTAGATATACCAACACTAACACGGAGATATATTATTATCATCATTAATTTTTATTTCGTCTTCATTATTTTCTTCTATTATAATTATTAAACCACCAAAGTACTCTTTCAATGAACATTTCTAGCAGATGCTGCATTCTCTACCAAAGTTAACATATAGTCTCAGAGAAAACATTACAGTAAACCACCAAATTAACCACGAATAATTAACGTCTCCTCTTACACCACGAATAATTAACGTCTCCTCTTACACCACGAATAATTAACGTCTCCTTTTACACCACGAATAATTAACGTCTCCTTTTACACCACGAATAATTAACGTCTCCTTTTACACCACGAATAATTAACGTCTCCTTTTACACCACGAATAATTAACGTCTCCTTTTACACCACGAATAATTAACGTCTCCTCTTACACCACGAATAATTAACGTCTCCTCTTACACCACGAATAATTAACGTCTCCTCTTACACCACGAATAATTAACGTCTCCTTTTACACCACGAATAATTAACGTCTCCTTTTACACCACGAATAATTAACGTCTCCTTTTACACCACGAATAATTAACGTCTCCTTTTACACCACGAATAATTAACGTCTCCTTTTACACCACGAATAATTAACGTCTCCTCTTACACCACGAATAATTAACGTCTCCTTTTACACCACGAATAATTAACGTCTCCTTTTACACCACGAATAATTAACGTCTCCTCTTACACCACGAATAATTAACGTCTCCTTTTACACCACGAATAATTAACGTCTCCTCTTACACCACGAATAATTAACGTCTCCTCTTACACCACTAATAATAATAATAATAATGGCTTTTTTTTTGCCCCAGTCACAAACAGTAATAAAAGGAATTATCGGAGGAGCTAATATAAGGAGATAGCGTCAGTGTGTGACGACATGTTAGAGGCGGCGGAACTATTTAGCCTTCCATGGGGCCGTATGGGGCAAGGTGCACGGGGCTAGGGGCATGAGGCAAGGCTCCCCTTCCCTGGGGCTGATATAAAGTGTGGCAGCAGGTGCTGACGAAGGGCATGAGGAACACATATTAATTACTGTCTTTTTTGGATTTTTTTTTCGAGTGCGGCGCCTGAGTCTGATGTGAGGATCTTGAGGAAGGTGAGAGAGAGAGTGGGATGTGAAGGAGGGAAATGATATGCAGAGATGAGGGGGAAGAAGAGGAGGAGGAGGAGGGAGGAAGATTTACAGGAAGGTGTACTGGCAGGGGGAAATATACAACGGGGTGTACTGGTAGGGAGCAAGAAATATACAGAAAGGGGGAGAATAAAATTACTAGGGTATACAAGGAGGGGAAGAACATGCACTGGATATACAGAAACGGTGAGTATACAATAGGTTATACAAGTTAAATATTCTTAGAAGGTGCTTGTTGAACTAGCACCGTGTAGAAAATACACACATCTAGTAGCGACCAGCGATGAGGCGGGTCCAGGAGCTGTGAATCGACCCATGCAACCACAAACAGGTGAGTACAAATAGGTGAGTACACACACACACACACACACACACACACACACACACACATACACACACACATAAAAAGAGAGGAGAACCAGAGAAGGCTTGATTACAAGATCCTCAGAATATTTGACAGGGCTGATAGGAACAGACTGAAACACGAGGTACAGGCGTGAGGGAGTGCAGGTGGATGTTCAATACACAGATGAGCCAAGATGATGTTAGGAAATACTTCTGTCTCAGGGTGGTAAATAGGTGGGAGGAGCTTGGTGAAGGCCTGGCGAGGTAAAATATCATGCACAGTTTTATGAGCAGGTATGACAGTGCCCCAGGAGGAGGAGCCAGGAACAATTCTTGAGTTTGTGGTTTCAGTGGAGGAGTCAGGCGCTAAGACTAGACCCTAGCAAGCATAAATTGGCGAGTACACACACACACACACACACACACACACACACACACACACACACACACACACACACACACACACACACACACACACACACACACTACAGGTCAAGAATCTGTCGACAAGCCCCTTTGGTAACCAGTAATTAAGAGAGTGAAACAAAAATGTTAAGTGTCAGGTGGAAAGTTAGGTAAAAGCGTCAGAATCAATCAGTGAAGCAAGCCAATGAAGGTGTCCCCAGAGGAAATGGTAAAATAAAAACCAATGGAGGAACGATAAAACAGGTGAATGACGGTGAGAAATACACAGGAGAGTACATCCCGGCGCATCGGTACACACCAGGTGACCAGACCAAAAATATTGGTGGAGGCTGTTAGAACCTCGATCATTAGGAATTTCTGAGTACTTTGAGTAAGATACTAGTACTAACGAATACCATACTAAAGAGTACTAACATTGTAAACACATTCATACCATACTGAGTACATACCATACTAAAGAGAGTAAACACATTCATACATCTGCTGTAAACACATTTACTGTACTAACATTGTAAACACATTCATACCATACTAAAGAGTACTAACATTGTAAACACATTCATACCATGCTAAAGAGTACTAACATTGTAAACACATTCATACCATGCTAAAGAGTACTAACATTGTAAACACATTCATACCATGCTAAAGAGTACTCTACCACCATTGTAAACTTTAATTAATATTATACTAAGCTGTTATTTTTAACAATTGTGGTTTAGACGAATAGCCAAGATAAACAGCACCAGAACAATAATGGATCATAGAAGGAAATTATTATTATTATTATTATTATTATAATCAAGGGGGAAGCGCTAAACCCGGAGGATTATACAGCGCCTGGGGGGGGGGGATGTGGAAGGCATTCAGGCTTAATTCGGGGAACTGGAGCACAGATCCAATTCCCTAAATCAAGAGCCCCTCACCAACATCAAGGAACCTTCCTTGAGGGGAGAAGGAAACTAACTACGAGATAGCCCGTACTGATGCATGGAGAAAGTTTTACACTGTCAGAGAGATGTTTGATAATGGGGGAAGCGAACACCATACACGATTTTGGACAAAGATATGATAAATACAGATAAGCTCAGCTAATAGTAGGCTGAGAGAGACAAAACAGCTGAGGCTCCAAGCCTTAAGACTGACCTGAAGAAATGCTACGCTATTTCGCATACACAGGTATACTTATGTTCGCAGTCTTTCTGTCGTTAATGAATTGGTTATAATCATAACCTTAATTCTTAACCCTTAAATTGTCCAAGCAGATCTACGTTCACATGCGTTGTGCTCCAGAAGTAGATCTACGTTTTTTCACATATTTTCAAATATAACAAAAAAAAAAACGTAGATCAAAGTGTTTTTTTACACGTTTTCAAATGTAAAAAAAAAAAAGATCTACGTTTTTTACATACTTTGAAATATTGAAAAAAACGTAGATCTACGTTTGGACAGTTTAAGGGTTAAACGGGTGGACAGGTAAGCCAGCGGAAGGCCTCGGTCAGATGATCAAAAGCTCCAGTTGCGGGTCATCATATGACTATGGCTCGCGTCAGGAAACATTTGTTCTGTTTCCTGACAAATCTTACCTACCTGCATACCTATTTTCCTGTCCTTGTATAACAGCTGAGAGTATTTACCGTGTTTTCCGGCGTATAAGGCGCACGATCATAAATGACATAATACGATGTCCCCAAGCAGTTGTAACGTAACGTTAGTAAATAACTGCTAAAGCCTACCTTTGACCCTGACCTTGAGCATGTAAGACGCAGGCTGATTTTATTTTTTTTATAGGAGAAAAGCGCGCCTTATATGCCAGAAAATAGGTTACCTCATTTGTCATGGATATTTTTTTTAAAGTATTATTAATTTAGATCTTGTATGAGCACTGTAAGCTTACCAGGTAGCCTACCCCTCGTAGTGATTTGTATCGCTGCCCAAAGAGAACGAATGTTCTGTGATAAGGTAGCATTCCAGAGGCATTACAGGTGTACCTTGTGTGCTTCCATCTTCCCGCAGGTGCACCTTGTGTGCTCTCCCCTTCCCGCTTGTGCACTTCGTGTACTCTATCCTTCCCGCAGCTGCACTACTTACTCTCTTCTATCATTACAAGCTTGTAAAAGACATCCAAAGCCTTTCCGCCTCTCCCAACCCTCTACACATTCCTTCTAGCTGGAATAACATTCCAAACTTCTGATAAAAGAGGTGTTAAAGAAAGAAAAAAAAAGTAACTCAGGACGCCTTCTCGATGTTCACTTGGATACCCCAACAGGCAGCTACGCAATACGCATTTGTGCAAACACGCACATACACCCACCCTCCCGGGCCGGGCTGAAGAGTAAACAATTAAGAAGAGAGCTACAGTGGTGTTGGGTGGAGAGCATCCTCTCAGTAGTGGCCAGCTCAGTGATGCTTTGTTGAGCACAGGAAGTTGAAGGATAAGCTAGCTCCCTGCACCTGTGTCTGGGGCACACTGGGAGGGAGGCAGGGCAAAGCTGGGGAGGGCTTGGTATGTGGAAAGTGGACGAGGCTGCATGGCGAAGCGGACGAAGGAAAGAAAGAAAGGAAGGAATAATAATAATAATAATAATAATCATAATAATAATGATCTTTGTCTACGAGTACTTGATACAACTTATACAGATCATAGCTGACATCACTTACATATTATATAAAAAGCCTCTGATTATGCACAGCATTTCGGGCAAATTAGGTTAATTTTGTCTCCAGGATACGACTCACACCAGTCGGCTAATACCCAGGTACCTACTAGTTGCTAAGTGAACAGAGACAACAGGTGTCTTAAGGAAACAAGTATCGGGGATCGAACCACGAACCTCAGTGTATGAGCTGAGTGCGATACTAACAGCTACGGGACACCAAGGTATGATTGGCAGGGCACTGTGGGGGGGATGGGTTGTGTGGTTACTTGTGTAGTGATTTTGTGTGTGATTATCTGTTTTCGAATTATACACGTGACTACAAGTACAGAGTTGTGCTCGTGGTGCCCCGTCTCAGTGTTTTATGTATCATGCGATTGTTGGTATAAACCTCGGTAACGGATACCGTTTCGCCTGCTGAGCAGGAGAAAGGTTTCAACAATATAGATACCGAAGTGTTGACATATTTTATTCAGCCATTTCTTCACCTCTGGGGCAACAGAGGAAGACTGAATCATGAAGGAGAGCCATGACATTTATGCTGATTCAAGTACACAATTTAATCTTATTTTCTGAGTAGCTTCTCGGCACGATTTCTTGCACTGTTTTTTCTTAAATAAGTTTTTTTTATTTGGACCAATTATGGTAGTTGCCAGTCGCAGAACGAAGTGCAGATTGCCGTCATTAATTCTGTTATGAATCTAAGACTTGTTGAGATTCAAGAGACTGAATATTTGTTCCCAGACTTAAGAGAAACCAATTATACATAAACAGCGGCCTTTTATGCAAATCTGGATAATTATCTTGAGATAAGTACATCCATAAACCTTGAGCGAAATAAGGAAAAGTTCTGAAGATACGTCAGTTCTAAATGAACGTTTATTTCACAGTTATAATATGCTAGGTACAAAATATTGTTGAACAGTTAAGATTCTGTCTTCCCAAAACATTAGTTAAATAATTCATGAAGAATTCCAATGTCTGGCACCGTTTTTTGTTTCGTTATTGACACCTTCGTTTTCAAGCATATTTAGACATACTGGAAAATGGGGTAATTTACCGTGGGAATAAAAGTGGAAAGTCACAAGTCAGTGGTAGTTTGATTTTTTTTTTTTTTTGAGTGAAGGACCTGAAGCCGTTGTGAAGACTTATTTTATGGCGTGGTGGTCTCCAAGGCCTGATTGTACTGTATAATATTCATCAGAAATAGATTCCTGATGGGTGTTGATCTAATGATGACTCAATTACTGACTCCTGAAGGAGAGTAGACGATATAAAACTGAGAGTACCATACGCAAATAATCCGCACATAGGAGAAACTTACAACGATGTTTCGGTCAAAATCGAACCGAAACGTCGTCGAAAGCTTCTCTCTCCTATGTGTGGGTTATTTGTGTATTTTTCCAGCCACGGTATTGTATCCTTTTGTTCTTTCTGAGAGTACCATTGATGACCTTATGGCTGGACCCGGCGAATCCGTTCCTGTTATTGGGAACGAATGATTGTTATCTTATAATGGATGTCCTGTGATAAATGGTTTTGAAAACCGACAAGTTAAAGATTGAGACACTTGTACAACATATGAGAATTTTTACTGAAGAAACGTTTCGCCACACAGTGGCCTCATCAGTCCAATACAAAGCAGAAAGGTGTAAGGAGAGGAGTAGTTTGAGGTAATCAGTCCCTCAGCATAGAATCGATGTGTTTAGTCCATCAATCTTGTAGAAAGTATAGCATAGAGCCAGAGAAGTGGCTTATATATTGTAGTCAGGTGAGTCGAAGCAGGATGAGGCGGGATCACAGTGGAACCATCCATTAGTGTAAGTAGGTCTTCGTCCAAAGTTTGGACAAGTGTTGAAGAATTCTTTGTATCAAGATCCCATGATGTTGCAGTGTCTGACAGATGTGATAATTGGTTTTGAAAACCGACAAGTTGAAGATTGCCACAAGTGGATGGTTCCACTGTGATCCCGCCTTCTCCTGCTTCTACTCACCTGACTACAGTATAAAAGCCACTTCTATGGCCCTATGCTGTACTTTCTTCAAGAGTGAGGGACTGATTACCTCAAACTCTTCCTCTCCTTGAAGAATTAAGACACTTATGCAACATATGGGAATCTTTATTGAAGAAATCTTCAATGACTTTGTATAAGACTGATGAAGCCACTGTGTGGCGAAACGTTTCTTCAGTAAAGATTCCCATGTGTTGCATAAGTGTCTCAATCTTCAATTGATGTGCTGTTGGTAAACCACGGTACGGGTGGGGTTAGAACCCATGGCAAGCGAGTCGTAAAACTCCAGGCCATGGATTCTAACTCCACCCGTACCGTGATATCTCTGCAATCGCGTTATTGCGATTTCGTGAGTCATGTGCCGTTGGTAGATCATGGTTGGGGCTCGGAAAAGCTTCTATACACAGGTGGTATAGCAATTAGCTACTTAAAGAAATGCGTAAGTGGTGTCTTCAGCAGGTCAAGCATAAATCCCAGGAACAGCAAGGGCCCAAGCATTCATCCTTGAGGAATTCTGCTTGTCACCTGTGCCCACTCCGACACCCACTTTCTATTCACTGTGAATTTCTGTATGCAGCTGAACGTCTACTTGTTACTCCTCTCTGCTTATCTAGTGTATATGTCAGTCTCCTCTGTGGCACTGTGTATATTACTTTTTTATAGCTAAGAAAGACAGTTTATCCTTCGTTTTGTTTCCTGCTTTATTTCCTTCATATTATTTTAAAATTCTGGGAGAATCTTAAGACAAGATTTGTCATCTATAAGCCTATGTTGGTTGCCTCCTGTATATCTGTTTCTTTCAATGGGATCAGTTTTCCTTTTTCTCATTATATTTTCCAGTAACATAGCCACTATGCTTTCTGTCTACCTTCGTGAATACTGGCATGCATTAGAGTTCCAGTAATCTCGCAGTTCCTGTTTCTATCGACTTGTAAATTCCTACCGCGGGGCTGCACAGGCTTTCTGCTCCTTCTCGTACTACCCAATATAATAGTCTGGTCCAACTTCCTCTCTTTTATCTATATACCTAAGGATCTTGTATGAGTATTCATCTAGCTGTGATTACAGTAGTCGATACTCAGCTCATGGCCTTGCTTCTTAGCTTCCTGGGACCTGCTATACCTAGTCTTGAAACTATACATAGAGTTTGCCTCCACCATCAAGCTCATTCCGCTTGTTTACCACCCAAAGATTGAGCAAATATTTCATAACATCTTGTATGACTCATATGTATTCTTAGCTTCCACCTAGGCCATGTGTGTATGTGTGTGTATGTGTGTGTGTGTGTGTGTGTGTGTGTGTGTGTGTGTGTGTGTGTGTGTGTGTTTGTTTGAACGTTCATCAGAACAAACTAATCTTCATGAGTAGTATCGTATACTGTATAAATAAACCGTTCTTATTAGCTTATGTTAATTATAATTATACAAAATATCAATGTATGCGACTTAAGCCGTGACATGTACACATTGACTCGTTAGTTTTCAGTCTGTTTTCATAGATTATCATTCAAATTAATTCTTCCAATAATAAATTTGGAAGAAATGCGCCTGAAAAACATCTGCCATCCCTTGACAAGTCAGTGTTGGCTAAAATATCCCTGGATCATTATTAGAGTTACCTAAAGTTCCCTATAGCTGCGTAGAATCCCCCTACGGCTCTACACTTGCTTACAATTCTTTAGTGCTGCCCAATGTTTCCTACAGTCCTCTACAGTTTCTTACACTTTCCTTCGTGCGTCGTGAAGTTCACTATAGCCCTCCTTTATTTTCCTTCAAGCTTCCTAAACTTCATAAATGTCTCTTACAGTACTCTGCGGTCTGACCGTATTATTAACTGCATGGAGATACAGTTTCCTGTATCTTCATACGGTTAATTATATGATGCATCTGATTGTGCAGTGTTGCAGAATTTGAATAGTGTACTGCCGAAGATACTGTGAAGTGCAAGAAGCAAGAAAGATGAAGACAAGTGGGAGGGATGGGATAATGTGATGGAAATGGTGGAGACATGTGGGAGGGATGGGATAATGTGATGGAAATGGTGGAGACATGTGGGAGGGATGGGATAATGTGATGGAAATGGAGACATGTGGGAGGGATGGGATAATGTGATGGAAATGGTGGAGACATGTGGGAGGGATGGGATAATGTGATGGAAATGGTGGAGACATGTGGGAGGGATGGGATAATGTGATGGAAATGGTGGAGACATGTGGGAGGGATGGGATAATGTGATGGAAATGGAGACATGTGGGAGGGATGGGATAATGTGATGGAAATGGTGGAGACATGTGGGAGGGATGGGATAATGTGATGGAAATGGTGGAGACATGTGGGAGGGATGGGATAATGTGATGGAAATGGTGGAGACATGTGGGAGGGATGGGATAATGTGATGGAAATGGTGGAGACATGTGGGAGGGATGGGATAATGTGATGGAAATGGTGGAGACATGTGACATGTGGGAGGGATGGGATAATGTGATGGAAATGGTGGAGACATGTGAGGGAGGGATGGGATAATGTGATGGAAATGTGATGGAAATGGAGACATGTGGGAGGGATGGGATAATGTGATGGAAATGGAGACATGTGGGAGGGATGGGATAATGTGATGGAAATGGTGGAGACATGTGGGAGGGATGGGATAATGTGATGGAAATGGAGACATGTGGGAGGGATGGGATAATGTGATGGAAATGGAGACATGTGGGAGGGATGGGATAATGTGATGGAAATGGTGGAGACATGTGGGAGGGATGGGATAATGTGATGGAAATGGAGACATGTGGGAGGGATGGGATAATGTGATGGAAATGGTGGAGACATGTGGGAGGGATGGGATAATGTGATGGAAATGGAGACATGTGGGAGGGATGGGATAATGTGATGGAAATGGTGGAGACATGTGAGAGGGATGGGATAATGTGATGGAAATGGTGGAGACATGTGGGAGGGATGTTATAATGTGATGGAAATGGTGGAGACATGTGAGAGGGATGGGATAATGTGATGGAAATGGTGGAGACATGTGGGAGGGATGGGATAATGTGATGAAAATGGTGGAGACATGTGAGAGGGATGGGATAATGTGATGGAAATGGTGGAGACATGTGGGAGGGATGGGATAATGTGATGGAAATGGTGGAGACATGTGGGAGGGATGGGATAATGTGATGAAAATGGTGGAGACATGTGAGAGGGATGGGATAATGTGATGGAAATGGAGACATGTGGGAGGGATGCGATAATGTGATGGAAATGCTGGAGACATGTGGGAGGGATGGGATAATGTGATGGAAATGGTGGAAACATGTGGGAGGGATGGGATAATGTGATGGAAATGGTGGAGACATGTGAGAGGGATGGGATAATGTGATGGAAATGGTGGAGACATGTGGGAGGGATGGGATAATGTGATGAAAATGGTGGAGACATGTGAGAGGGATGGGATAATGTGATGGAAATGGAGACATGTGGGAGGGATGCGATAATGTGATGGAAATGGTGGAGACATGTGGGAGGGATGGGATAATGTGATGGAAATGGTGGAAACATGTGGGAGGGATGGGATAATGTGATGGAAATGGTGGAAACATGTGGGAGGGATGGGATAATGTGATGGAAATGGAGACATGTGGGAGGGATGGGATAATGTGATGGAAATGGTGGAGACATGTGGAAGGGATGGGATAATGTGATGGAAATGGTGGAGACATGTGGGAGGGATGGGATAATGTGATGGAACCTTCGGTGAAGTTGTTCAGTATGTTACTGGAAGTAAAGGAGAATGTTTCCAAGAATTGGCAGAGAACACGACTAGTTGATCTCTGTGAAGGACAGTGGGAACGACAGTAAGTGTAAATATTTTAGAAGTTCATCTTTATAAGGAAGAGTGAAGTAAGTGTAGCTCCAGGTTAGGTAAGGTTTGCCAGGAAACAGCACAAGTGTTTCCTGACGCGGGTCTTAGTCATATGATGACCCGCAGCTGGAGTTCCTAGTCATCTGACCGAGACCTTCCGCTGGTGTACATTTGAATGGTGTGTTGTCAACAGTGGTAAAGAAAACAAACCAAACGTTGCGAAA
The DNA here is from genome assembly GCF_038502225.1 of Cherax quadricarinatus. Lineage (NCBI taxonomy): Eukaryota > Metazoa > Arthropoda > Malacostraca > Decapoda > Parastacidae > Cherax > Cherax quadricarinatus. The sequence goes on from NC_091323.1 coordinate 22,910,289, forward strand.
GAAGCCTTTATCAGGAAAAACGCTTTCACCCTATACACAACTTCGTACTAAAGTTCTACATGGAGCGTAACGTTGTCCCGGTGAGAGCTTGTCATGGAACGTTCGTCGTATGGGTCCAAGAGAAAAACGCACGTTCAACACACGTTCAAAGTATCGTCTACTCAGCAGGCTTCTTCAGCCTGCTGAGTAGACGAAACGTTTCGATAATACAGACATCCAGTTGTATCACATTTATCTGCTCATGGGAACTGCATACAACTGTTATTCTTGTAAGTCTAACACATACACCAGGTGAAATATAACGTCACTTTAGGTGTACAGGGAGAGGCGGTACACACTGGGTGTACATGTGGAGTGCCGTGTACATGGGAGGGGGCGCCTCCCCCCATCCTTCCCATTCCGGCACTTCTCTTGTCACTCACATGCCACGTCTGACGTGGCCCACGCCTCCCAATGCCACCCAAGCCGCCCACACAGCGCGGTGTTCGAAATGGCCGCCCATTAAATGTTGATCACCTTGGACACCGCCCATACGGCCGCCCACGCCATCTACAGCGTCCACACCATCTACAATACCCACACCTATTGTACAATGCCTATACTAACCACAGTATCCACACTAACTACAATTTCCACACTAACTACAATATCCAGAATAACTACAATACCCACACCTACTGTACAATGCCCACTAACTACAGTGCCCACACTATGATATCCACACTATAATACCCACAATAACTAAATACCCACAATAACTACAATACTCACACTAAACCAGCGGAAGGCCTCAGATGACCAAAAACTCCAGCTACGGGTCATCATATGACTAAGATCCGCGTCAGGAAAATGTTTACTGACAAACCTTGCCAAACCTAACTACAATAACCACACCAACTACAACACCCCCACCAACTACAACACCCCCACCAACTACAACACCCCCACCAACTACACTACAATACCCCCACCAACTACAACACCCCCACCAACTACAATACAACTACACCCCCACCACTACAATACAACTACAATACCCCCACCAACTACAACACCCCCACCAACTACAATACCCCCACCAACTACAATACCCCCACTACCTACAATACCCCCACCAACTACAATACGCGCACTAATTACAATACCCACACTAACTACAATACGCTTAAGCAGTAGGAATAGACATTCCAAATCTGTGTATCTCGAAAACTGCTGATTCAATCTCCTCCTCCTCCTCTTTTTTTTTTCTCTTTCTCCAGTGAATTATAACCTTTAATCTGAATAAACACACAGATCAAATTCTCATGACGAGCAAAGCCTTTAAAACAATAATCCCATGACGCTTAATATTTCAGAAATAAAACCCAGCGCTGCCATCATATTAATATATATATATATATATACATATATAGATATGTATATATATACATATATATATATGTATATATATATATTAAATCTGGAGTATCTGAGAGAGTTAGAGCAAAGGAAGGGGTAGCAGTAATGTTAAATGATCAGTTATGGAAGGAGAAAAGAGAATATGAATGTGTAAATTCAAGAATTATGTGGATTAAAGTAAAGGTTGGATGCGAGAAGTGGGTCATAATAAGCGTGTATGCACCTGGAGAAGAGAGGAATGCAGAGGAGAGAGAGAGATTTTGGGAGATGTTAAGTGAATGTATAGGAGCCTTTGAACCAAGTGAGAGAGTAATTGTGGTAGGGGACTTGAATGCTAAAGTAGGAGAAACTTTTAGAGAGGGTGTGGTAGGTAAGTTTGGGGTGCCAGGTGTAAATGATAATGGGAGCCCTTTGATTGAACTTTGTATAGAAAGGGGTTTAGTTATAGGTAATACATATTTTAAGAAAAAGAGGATAAATAAGTATACACGATATGATGTAGGGCGAAATGACAGTAGTTTGTTGGATTATGTATTGGTAGATAAAAGACTGTTGAGTAGACTTCAGGATGTACATGTTTATAGAGGGGCCACAGATATATCAGATCACTTTCTAGTTGTAGCTACACTGAGAGTAAAAGGTAGATGGGATACAAGGAGAATAGAAGCATCAGGGAAGAGAGAGGTGAAGGTTTATAAACTAAAAGAGGAGGCAGTTAGGGTAAGATATAAACAGCTATTGGAGGATAGATGGGCTAATGAGAGCATAGGCAATGGGGTCGAAGAGGTATGGGGTAGGTTTAAAAATGTAGTGTTAGAGTGTTCAGCAGAAGTTTGTGGTTACAGGAAAGTGGGTGCAGGAGGGAAGAGGAGCGATTGGTGGAATGATGATGTAAAGAGAGTAGTAAGGGAGAAAAAGTTAGCATATGAGAAGTTTTTACAAAGTAGAAGTGATGCAAGGAGGGAAGAGTATATGGAGAAAAAGAGAGAAGTTAAGAGAGTGGTGAAGCAATGTAAAAAGAGAGCAAATGAGAGAGTGGGTGAGATGTTATCAACAAATTTTGTTGAAAATAAGAAAAAGTTTTGGAGTGAGATTAACAAGTTAAGAAAGCCTAGAGAACAAATGGATTTGTCAGTTAAAAATAGGAGAGGAGAGTTATTAAATGGAGAGTTAGAGGTATTGGGAAGATGGAAGGAATTTTTGAGGAATTGTTAAATGTTGATGAAGATAGGGAAGCTGTGATTTCGTGTATAGGGCAAGGAGGAATAACATCTTGTAGGAGTGAGGAAGAGCCAGTTGTGAGTGTGGGGGAAGTTCGTGAGGCAGTAGGTAAAATGAAAGGGGGTAAGGCAGCCGGGATTGATGGGATAAAGATAGAAATGTTAAAAGCAGGTGGGGATATAGTTTTGGAGTGGTTGGTGCAATTATTTAATAAATGTATGGAAGAGGGTAAGGTACCTAGGGATTGGCAGAGAGCATGCATAGTTCCTTTGTATAAAGGCAAAGGGGATAAAAGAGAGTGCAAAAATTATAGGGGGATAAGTCTGTTGAGTGTACCTGGTAAAGTGTATGGTAGAGTTATAATTGAAAGAATTAAGAGTAAGACGGAGAATAGGATAGCAGATGAACAAGGAGGCTTTAGGAAAGGTAGGGGGTGTGTGGACCAGGTGTTTACAGTGAAACATATAAGTGAACAGTATTTAGATAAGGCTAAAGAGGTCTTTGTGGCATTTATGGATTTGGAAAAGGCGTATGACAGGGTGGATAGGGGGGCAATGTGGCAGATGTTGCAAGTGTATGGTGTAGGAGGTAGGTTACTGAAAGCAGTGAAGAGTTTTTACGAGGATAGTGAGGCTCAAGTTAGAGTATGTAGGAAAGAGGGAAATTTTTTCCCAGTAAAAGTAGGCCTTAGACAAGGATGTGTGATGTCACCGTGGTTGTTTAATATATTTATAGATGGGGTTGTAAGAGAAGTAAATGCGAGGGTCTTGGCAAGAGGCGTGGAGTTAAAAGATAAAGAATCACACACAAAGTGGGAGTTGTCACAGCTGCTCTTTGCTGATGACACTGTGCTCTTGGGAGATTCTGAAGAGAAGTTGCAGAGATTGGTGGATGAATTTGGTAGGGTGTGCAAAAGAAGAAAATTAAAGGTGAATAC
>NC_091323.1:22916344-23033844 GCF_038502225.1 Cherax quadricarinatus
TTTTTTTACATCAAGCAGGTTTCCTCGTATTCCCAGGGCTTTGTACGACGCGTTGCTGTGTCGTACAGTGAAGGGTGACTTGTGGGGTCGTAATTCACATCAAGACAGAGGAGTCTCCGCGAAATTACAATTTTGGGGAGAATATTACATAAATATAAGAATGAAAGTATAAGGAGTGTAAAATACTTACTGTAACACATTACTGTGTTACAGTAATGTGTTACACAGTTTCTGTGAGGGGATGTAATGCTGTGTGTGGTTATTACAATGACCTTGTACATTATTATTAGATATGGAAGTACAAACTATGATAATGAAAAGTACATTTACAATATGCCAAGACTAAGCCCTGAGTAGCTCTAACTCCTTCCCATAATGAAGGGACATGGAACTCATGTTGTACCGCCCCTCGTATTCCATCTCAAGTGAATGGGTGAGGTTGAAGCAGCAGCATCAACGGATTTAGAGCTTCCCCGTGACTCAAATATAACTATATTGTGAAATGTTGAGCACAAGTGACAGGTTGAGGTAGAACTTGAAACACCTCTACTTTGACCTGGTTTCAAGGACCAACCTCAACTCCGCCTTCCTAAACCTAGTCTCTCACTACCAGCGATAAAACGTACAAATTTCCTTTCTTTTACACAGGGTTTTACAAGGTTAGGTTTAGTATTTCTAACTTTTATTTACAAGCCAAGAGCTGTTATCTACATTAGCTCATTGAGAATCATTTATGTTATGAAACGAATGTGGAAGAGGATAAAGTTGGAGCCGTCTATGGGCCAGCAGTTTCATTTGATCAGCTGACTATATTTCGTTGATATTATGTACGTTTCCTAATTACATTAATCACCTCACTGCTAGACGGAGCGAGGATGTTGTAGTATAAGTGTTTAGAAGTAAGTTAGAACTTGTAACATATACTTGTAGAAATAAATATTATTATTATTATTATTATTATTATTATTAGTAGTAGTAGTAGTAGTAGTAGTAGTAGTAGTAGTAGTAGTAATGGTAGTAATAGTAGTAGTAATGGTAGTAGTTGTAATAATGTTAGTAGTAATGATAGTAATATATTGGTAGTAGTAGTGGTGGTGGTAGTAATAGTAGTAGTAATAGTAATCTAACCAGACCTGACTCGACTTATCCTATTCGTAAATCTGCATAAAATGTAAATTAGGTTTCAGCATCTTTGAGAACATCAGGTGTGGCAGCGTTGCCGGGTTGTGGCAGGTAGAGTGCTGCTGGCGTTAGGTAGTAACAGCCTCGATGATCAAGCAGTCAGGAGGGAAAGCATTCTTACTACGTATATAATACCTGTAAAAAATGAAGTAAAGCACTCGTGTATAGAAAAACTCGAAATAGAAAAAACTCGAAAAAGAAGAAAAAATCGAAATAGAAGAAAAAATCGAAATAGAAGAAAAAATCGAAATAGAAGAAAAACTCGAAATAGAAGAAAAAACTCGAAATAGAAGAAAAAACTCGAAATAGAAGAAAAAACTCGAAATAGAAAAAACTCGAAATAGAAGAAAAAACTCGAAATAGAAGAAAAAACTCGAAATAGAAGAAAAAACTCGAAATAGAAAAAACTCGAAATAGAAGAAAAAACTCGAAATAGAAGAAAAAACTCGAAATAGAAGAAAAAACTCGAAATAGAAAAAACTCGAAATAGAAGAAAAAACTCGAAATAGAAGAAAAAACTCGAAATAGAAAAAACTCGAAATAGAAGAAAAAACTCGAAATAGAAGAAAAAACTCGAAATAGAAGAAAAAACTCGAAATAGAAGAAAAAACTCGAAATAGAAAAAACTCGAAATAGAAGAAAAAACTCGAAATAGAAGAAAAAACTCGAAATAGAAGAAAAACTCGAAATAGAAGAAAAAACTCGAAATAGAAGAAAAATCGAAATAGAAGAAAAAAATCGAAATAGAAGAAAAAAATCGAAATAGAAGAAAAAATCGAAATAGAAGAAAAAATCTAAATAGGAGAAAAAGTAGAAATAGAAGAAAAAATCGAAATAGAAGAAAAAATCTAAATAGGAGAAAAAGTAGAAATAGAAGAAAAAATCGAAACAGAAGAAAAAATCGAAATAAAAGAAAAATCGAAATATAAGAAAAAATCTAAATAAAGCACTTGCATACAATAAAGTACGACAAATACTGCACTGAAAACCTTGAGATAAACCCAGCTCTGGATCCCAGTAAACCAAGAGGGGGAGAAAATGATCCCAGTACTGAGTACATTCGAACTGTACAAACAAACCATCAGATATGTAGACGCCAGCAGACAATCAGAAAGTCTCAGTAGCCGGGAATTCAGGTGCAGGGGAGCGAGGTCCGGGGTCAGGGGTCAGCGAGGGGAGGGCGAGTGAGGGGAAAGGGGAGGGTGGAGAGGGGGAAAGGCATTGGGAGGGGAGTAGGAGGAAGGAAATTGGAGGAGGAATGGGAGTTGGGGGAGGTACGTTGGTAGGGGAGGGGAGGGGAAGATGTGAGAGGTAAGGGGAAAGAGGAGCAAGAAGAAAGGGTGAGATGTAAAGAAGGTGAGAGGAAGAGGCGGGGGAGTGTGGAGATGAATGGAGTAAACAGAAGGGGGAAAAAGGATAGAAAGAATGAAGTGGATAGGACGAAGAGAATAGAGAATGGGTGAGGAAGGGATGGGTACGAAGGAGGGGAGAGAAGTGAAGAAGTAGAAAGAAGAGAGAGAGAGAGAAGTCACTACGGTAGGGGAGACAGAGGAAGGGAAGACTGCGCGACCACAGGCAGGGAGGTGTTGGCAGGGAGGTGTGAACAGGGAAGTGTGGGCAGGGAGGTGTTGGCAGGGAAGTGTGGGCAGGGAGGTGTGAACAGGGAGGTGTGGGCAGGGAGGTGTGGGCAGGGAGGTGTTGGCAGGGAGGCGTGAACAGGGAAGTGTGGGCAGGGAGGTGTTGGCAGGGAGGTGTGAACAGGGAGGTGTGAACAGGGAGGTGTGGGCAGGGAGGTGTTGGCAGGGAGGTGTGGGCAGGGAGGTGTTGGCAGGGAGGTGTGGGCAGGGAGGTGTTGGCAGGGAGGTGTGGGCAGGGAGGTATGAACAGGGAGGTGTTGGCAGGGAGGTGTGAACAGGAAAGTGTGAACAGGGAAGTGTGGGCAGGAAAGTGTGGGCAGGGAGGTGTTGGCAGGGAGGTGTGAGCAGAGTGTTGGCAGGGAGGTGTGAGCAGGGAAGTGTGGGCAGGGAGATGTGAGCAGGGGAAGTGTGGGCAGGGAGGTGTTGGAAGGGAGGTGTGGGCAGGAGAAGTGTGGGTAGGGGAGGTGTGGGCAGGGAAGGTGTGGGTGTCGGGTGGGTGTTCCGGAGATATTAGACGGATGAAGAAGTACACACCAGGTCGGTTGGTAACATTGAGAGAGCCTTGAGGGGAGAAGCCCAGGTCTACCTGTCAGTCTATGCCTATCGTCCAAGTGAGAAGGATGCCTACGGGCAAGCGCTCACATGCCCGGGGCTCGTGACGTCACAGCTAGCCACGGAGCCTAGCTAGACAGGGAGCCTAACTATAACATAGCTGGTACTATCTACATATACTACCCAAGTAATACAAGTAATCAGTGACACACTACTGACATGGGCAGGGGAGGTGTGAGCAGGGAAGTGTGGGCATGGAAGTGTAAGCATGAAAGTGTGGGCAGGGGAGGTGTGGGCGGGGAGGTGTGGGCAGTGAGGTGTGGGCAGGGAGGTGTGCCCAGGGAAGTGTGGCCAGGGAAGTGTGGGCAGGGAGGTGTGGGCAAGGAGGTGTGGGCAGGGAGGCTGGTGTTGATGCCACTATCTGTGGTAGTCTAGGAACTTATCAACGCGTGTTTATTGGCTGTGCTATAAACTTCAACAGCGGAGGCTGATAGCGCCGCCTGGCTGCCCCAACACGTGCAAACATGTGTATGCCCTCACACAAACACCAACGCATAAAATAATCATTCAAACACGCCTTTGTAAACGGGTGGTCCAGTGAGTGAAGCGAGCACGCGCTCACACACACACACACACACACACACACACACACACACACACACACACACACACACACACACACACACACACACACACACACGTACTCATATACAACAGGCCTAGTGTCTAATCGACATGTGCCTTGGACAAAATGGTAACTAACACACACACACACACACACACACACACACACACACTCATACATACACACATACACACACACACACACACTCATACGCACACACACACACACACACACACACACACACACACACACACACACACACACACACACACGTACTCATATACAACAGGCCTAGTGTCTAATCGACATGTGCCTTGGACAAAATGGTAACTAACACACACACACACACACACACACACACACACACACACACACACACACACACACAGGCCTAGTGTCTAATAGACATGTGCCTTGAACAAATTGGTAACTAACACACACACACACACACACACACACACACGCACATCAACCAAATAACTGCTGCAGCATATGGGCGCCTAGCAAACCTCAGAACAGCATTCCGACATCTTAATAAGGAATCGTTCAGGACCCTGTACACCGTATACGTTAGGCCCATATTGGAGTATGCGGCACCAGTTTGGAACCCACACCTAGCCAAGCACGTAAAGAAACTAGAGAAAGTGCAAAGGTTTGCAACAAGACTAGTCCCAGAGCTAAGAGGTATGTCCTACGAGGAGAGGTTAAGGGAAATCAACCTGACGACACTGGAGGACAGGAGAGATAGGGGGGACATGATAACGACATACAAAATACTGAGAGGAATTGACAAGGTGGACAAAAACAGGATGTTCCAGAGATTGGACACAGTAACAAGGGGACACAGTTGGAAGCTAAAGACACAGATGAATCACAGGGATGTTAGGAAGTATTTCTTCAGCCACAGAGTAGTCAGTAAGTGGAATAGTTTGGGAAGCGATGTAGTGGAGGCAGGATCCATACATAGCTTTAAGCAGAGGTACGATAAAGCTCACGGCTCAGGGAGAGTGACCTAGTAGCGATCAGTGAAGAGGCGGGGCCAGGAGCTCGGACTCGACCCCCGCAACCTCAACTAGGTGAGTACAACTAGGTGAGTACAGGCCTAATGTCTAATCGACATGTGCCTTGGACAAAATGGTAACTAACACACACACACACACACACACACACACACACACACACACACACACACAGGCCTAGTGTCTAATCGACATGTGCCTAGGAGAAAATGGTAACTAACAGGAATGCATTTACGTCCGAGAAACCGAGCCGTATTTTCTGAGTAGACACGGAGAATTAGGTAACGAACAGTTGAAGCTGAACAACATCCAGACGTCGAAGGAGGAATTATCGGAGCTGCCAAGAGAACTGGATATCACTAAAACTACGAGATATGACAAAATAATCTGCCAGAGGAGATCTCGGTTCCCGTTTATCGCTCTTTACTGACGACTTGAAACAATTGATGCAAATAAAACACCCCTGGATGGAGACAAGACTTTAAGAAGACTTCAACAAGCTGCAGGAATAGTAAACAACGGGCACCCGGAGGTCAAACTTGACAGGTGTGCAAGGTAATGCAAATTAAAATGGGTCAAGGAAGACCAGATTAGTGTATAAACTGGAAAGATCTACGTGAAGCAAGGAAAGATAATTATCTGGCAGTAATTATTACATCGAATATGTCGGTGGAGGCTCATTGACACTACATAACGTCATCAACGTATACGAAGCTAAAAATCAGACCTATCTTAAAATACGCCAAACCAGCGTAGATTCTAACACTTGAAAAAGAACCTTCAAAAGCTAGTGAATTTATGGAGGTTCGTAACTAAGCTGGTTTCACGACTGGTAGTGTTAAATAAACTACGAGAAGAGGCTTAAAGTTACACCTTAAATAATACGACACCCTTGGAAGAGAGACCAGGGTAGACGTGATAACAAGGAAAGATCGAAATGCGAAACACATGGGTAAGAAAGTACAAGCAAAAGCTAAGAGAGGATGTTAGGAAATATTTCTTAGGTCTCAGGGTGGTAAACAAGCGGAATGAGATTGATGAGGTGGGAAGCAAACTCCATATACAGTTTCAAGTAGAGTTATGATAGGATCCAGGAGGCCATGAGGAGGTAGACAACATAGAGAACGAGTGGTTCAACGAAAGATGCAGAGAGAAAAGCAATAAAAGTGTAAGAGCATAGAAAAACTACAAAAAAAAAAAAGAAAAGACAAGAAAAATGAGAACTGAACAGAAGAATCAGAAATGAACATACAAGAGTGAAACGAAAAACCGAGCGACAAGTTAAGAATGATATAACGGAAAAAAAGTGCAATCGAAACTAAAACTGCTTGACACTCACCTCAGAGGAAAGACGACAGTGAGACCAGCCAACGAAACTGCTGGAGGAGGAGGAGGAGGAGGACTCAGGAGAAACGACAGAGTCCGTGAGAAGTTAAACAAAACGATTTAGAGAGATTTTCTCAGCGGACATACGATGTCCAGGTACTGCGCACCATATGTATGGTGTCCAGGTAAAGCACACCATGTGTATGGTGTCCAGGTAAAGCACACCATGTGTATGGTGTCCAGGTACTGCACACCATACGTACAACAGGGAGACAGTTCCTTTTTCTGAGTGAGTTAATTATATCAAGGGCAATAAGACTAGAAAGTGTGACCATGAATTGAGCGAGAGGGAACAGACACCGTGGAACCACTTTACGATCAGTATCACTAACATTCATATTAAGTAATGGAATAGAGAGTAAAATCAGGAGAGTGGCTGACTGAGCACGTGCAGAGAAGTGTTTCCAGAAACAAGTCGATTCCTATAAAAGTAAGTCGTTTTATTACCAAAGTTGTTCTTGATTACGAAAGTAAGTTTTTTCTTACATACGTTTCTTGCAAAAAGGTTTTCTTACACAAGTACTGGAGCTCTACGACAAAGTAAGAGAAGTGATGTAGGAGAGTGAAAGAGAGGGGGGGTGACTGGATATTCTTGGCCTGCAAGAAGGCATTTGATACTGTTCCTCACAAAACTGGTACAGAAGCTAAGGAGCAGGCAGGAATAACAGGGAAAGAGCTACAATGTATCGAAGGTAACATGATAACATAGGTATATGTTCAGAGGACGTCATAGAATGAACAGGGACAGACTGCTCGACAGATGGAGAACGGGTAATAGAGGCCACAGTTGGAAGTTAAAAACACAAATGGGCCAAACGGATGTCAGGAAGTATTTCTTCAGCCTCGGAAAGTCAAGAAGTGGAACGACCTGGACGAAGTAGTAGCGTGGGCAAGCTCCGTGCATAGATTTAAGAATAGGTATGACAGGGGCCCATGAGGCTGTGAGCAAATCCGGCAAGAGGGGAGCAGGCATTGCCAGGAACTAGGACTCAGCCCTGCAACCACAAATAAATGAGAGCGCGAGCGCGCGCACACACACACACACACACACACACACACACACACACACACACACACACACACACACACACACGAGTAAGTGCTGCCTTGTTCTACATTTCCCTGACAGATTAATAGTTCTCTGTGTTACTCATCAGGATACCCCGTCCCTCACTCCTCTCCTTCCTTCCCTCCGTCCTTCTTCCCTCTCTCCCTCCCTCCCACCTTCCGTCCCTCGCCATTAATCTTACTCCTGGATCCCACTCTTGGCCATTATTAAACACCCGCTCACCGGGGAAACGTGGGTACTTGCGTGAATCTCTCTCTCTCTCTCTCTCTCTCTCTCTCTCTCTCTCTCTCTCTCTCTCTCTCTCCCTCTCTCTTTCTCTCGTAAAGATAGCGAAGAATTAGAGTGCATCGTTCTGTGTGACAGCTTTTAACAAGGATAAATGCTTGTATACGGCAGACGGTCCTCGTCTGAAGTGAGAGAGACGTGTGAGGGAGAGACGAACTCTGCAAGAGCAGCTGAGAGACACCAGATGAAGGATGGATGGGAGAGGTGGAGGATAGGAAGGTAGGTAGGTGGTAAGAGTGGAGAGAGAGAGAGAGAGAGAGAGAGAGAGAGAGAGAGAGAGAGAGAGAGAGAGAGAGAGAGAGAGAGATTACCTTCATGGTAGATCTCTAAGTGTAGTTCTCAATGTAATGGAATCAGCAAGACATCCTATTGGGGCAAGTGTTCCACAAGGAAGAGTGCTGGGACCATTGTTATGGAATGTCTACTTCAACGACCTCCTTCATCTCATCCCAGATTCACATGCATATGCAGACGACTGTACAATGACATTCACTTATCCAAGAGAAGAAATGCCAGCTGCTCTAAGCTACATCAATCATTAGCTAAGAGCTATATCAGCTTGGGGAAATAGATGGCAAGTAACATTTGCACATGAGAAAACGCAAATGATGATCGTCTCTAGGCACCATGATAGTAATGCTGGTGCAGTAGTAAGGATGAATTGGAGGGTGTTGGCACCTGGAGAAGAAGTTGATATCCTTGGGGTGAAATTTGACTCCAAACTAACCATGAAGAACCATGTTGTAAATCTTGCAAACAAGGCAGCCAGGAAGCTTACAGCACTTCGCCGTATCTCGTATCTGCTTGACAGTAGGGGTTGCAAGATTCTGTACGAGGCACAAGTACGCTCACACCTAGAGTATGCTCCACTTTCTTGGTTTGTCTGCCCCCCGTCTCATCTACGACTGCTTGACAGAGTAGAGAACAGAGCAAGTCGTCTCATCTCTCGCCTGGACCCATCCTGGATAGATCTGTCATTTCAGCAGAGCCTTCAACACAGGAGGGATGTGGGTGGCCTTACTGTTATGTACAAGGCCAATATTGTCAAAGTACCACACTTGCATCCACTTCGAGGACAGCGTGAAACAAGCTTTTATGCCACAAGACGGGGAGAAAGCAGCAACTTCACTCTGGCTGTACCCTTCTCCAGAACATCACTCCATCTGAGATCATATATACCCAAGATGACTCGAGTATGGAACACATTCGTACAGCATAATGATGTCAACAAGATAAAGTCAGTTGATCAAATGAAAATGCTGGCCCACAGATGGCTCCAATTTCATCCTGTTCCCTACTTGTATGTCTCATAACAATAAAAATGCTTTCAAATGAGCTGATGTAGGTAACAGCTCTTAGCTTGCCAATAAAGTTAGGAATCCTTAACCTGTAAATAGCTTGTCAATAAAGCTATTGATCCTTAACCTTGTCAAACCCTGTGTAAAAAAAAAAAAAAAAAAAAAAAAAAGAGAGAGATCCCGTAGCACACTCAACTCGCACATTGAGTTCCGGGGAGCGATCCCCCGGTACGACTGGAAAACATTAGGACGTTTTTCCATAAGACACCTGCTGTCCCTGTTCACCCATCAGTAAAATGGGTACCTGGGTGTTAGTCGACTGGTGTGGGTCGCATCCTTGGACAAAATTTGCCCTAAATGTTTTGCATCTGCATAATAAGCGGCTTTCTATATAATAGTATCTCAATGAAGTCAGCTAGGCTTGTATATCTTGTGTTTATAGAAACAAAATTATTGAGAGAGAAGGCAGTCTGTTGCATAAAGTCATGCAGAAGAAACACAAGTTACAAATATATGTCCATATGTACTCCTTTTGTTCTTCAACTCTATATATCCTTGGTTAGGCCTCATCTAGATTATGCTGCACAGCTTTGGTCACCGTATTACAGAATGTATATAAATGCTCTGGAAAACGTACAAAGGAGGATGACAAAGTTGATCTCGTGTATCATAAATCTTTCCTATGAGGATAGACCGAGAGCCCTGAATTTGCACTCTCTAGAAAGGCGTAGAGTTAGGGCGAATATGATTGAGGTGTATAAATGGAAGACAGGAATAAATAAAGGAGATGTAAATAGCGTGCTAAAAATCAATAGCCTAGACAGGACTCGCAGCAATGGCTTTAAGTTGGAAAAATTCAGATTCAGGAAGGATATAGGAAAGGACTGGTCTGGTAATAGAGTTGTGGATGAGTGGAACAAACTCCCGAGTACAGTTATAGAGGCTAAAACGTTTTAAAGATAGGTTAGATAAATGCATGAGTGGGTGCGGGTGGGTGCGAGTTGGACCTTTATAGCTTGTGCTACTAGGTCAGATGCCGTGCTCCTTCCTTAAGTGAATGTGATCTTGACCTGACTAGGTTGGGACATTGGCTTAAGCCGGTAGGAGACCTGGACCTGCCTCGCATGGGCCAGTAGGCCTGCTGCAGTGTTCCTTCTTTCTTATGTTCTTATGTGTGTGTATCCATATATTCGAGCTCTACCGTCCACAGGATGGATATTAAGGTCCAGGTAGGTGCACGGTCACCTAATAACCTGGACGGCACAAATCGAAATGTTTCATGCTTTACTAAGGCTCTTTCCCCGAATCAGTTGTCTCGATAAATGACTATTTTCCTTGTTATGTTTTCATAATCTTAGAAAGTCATGGAATAAGCGTGACCAGAAACTTAAACCAGAAAGCCCAGCTGTCGCATCAGTCCAGTGTAATGAAATACAAAAACAAAAAAAAAAAAAATACGAGAGACTCAACTGATTCTTTCTTGTCATGTGGGAGAAATGTGAAGCTTCACCTCAGTATTTATAGCTGAGTACAATGGATTGCCTTGACGACGGTGAAGCGCGAGTGATGCTCTTCACTGGGATACTATTGCGTTCTTTGGATCCTTCCAGATTTCCTCTCATTCCCACTATGGGTTTAGTGCTTCTACGTGAATGTAATAATAACTATTATTATTCTCATTATTATTATTATTATTATAAGGTAAGCTACATAAACACACCGAGATTAAAAAAATATACTTTGTGCTGCCTGGAAATACCTTAAATATTAATGGAAGTGGCAAACTGGACGCGTTAAAATTAATAAACCTGGTCGCTCCTAGTTCCCGAAAACTGTTCCATGAAGCAGTTTTACCTATCAGAGTAATCTCTCGAAAATCTTTCCTGTGATATCTGTAGAGAGAGAGTCCTGTAGATCGTGGCTGGCGCATTAATAAATCGAATATAAATGAAGAACTGCATGTTAGAGTAATGAAATAATCTAGACACTTGGTTTTCTGGTATAAACCTTTGGTAACTGATACCAACTAATTGGTTTAGAAAGACACGTGAGGAAATACTACGACATATTTATTCGAAACAGAGGTTGAAAAACAACAGCGGAGAGTGGGGTGTCCTGGAGTCTACCTGGGGGCCATTCCGGGGATCAACGCCCCCGCGGCCCGGTCCATGACCAGGCCTCCCGGTGGATCAGGGCCTAATCAACCAGGCTGTTACTGCTGACCGCACGCAGTCCAACGTACAAGCCACAATGAAAATAAATGGTATAAAATACCGACACAATGGAAACATAAACACATATGCAGTTTAATGTGATCCTTTATTGATAACTGTGTGGATCAATAAAGGATCACATTAAACTGCATATGTGTTTGTTTCCGTACAAGCCACAGCCCGGCTGATCCGGCACTGACTTTAAGTATCTGTCCAGCTCTAGAAGGCAGCCAGGGGTTTATTGGTAATTCCTGTAATGCTTGATGGGAGGCTGTTGAACAGTCTTGGGCCCCGGACACTTCTGGTGTTTTCTCTTAAGTGTACCAATGGCGCCCCTACTTTTAATTGGGGGCATTTTGCATCGCCTGCCCATTCTTTTACTTTCGTAGGGAGTGATTTCTGTGTGCAGATTTGGGACCATTCCTTCCAAGATTTTCCAAGTGTAGATTATGATATATCTCTCACTCCTGCGTTCCAACGAGTACAAGTCAAGTGCTTCCAAGCGTTCCCAGTAGCTAAGGTGCTTGACAGAACTTATACGTGCAGTAAAGGATCTCTGTACTCTCTAGATCTGTAATTTCACCTGCTTTGTATGGAGATGTTAATGTACAGCAGTATTCCAGCCTAGAGAGAACAAGTGATTTGAAAAGGATCATCATTGGCTTGGCATCTCTCGTTTTGAAAGTTCTCATTATCCATCCTATCATTTTCTTTGCACTTGTGATCGTGGCACTGTTGTGATCCTTGAAAGTGAGATCCTCACACATTACTACTCCCAGGTCCCTTACATTATTTTTCCGCTCTATTGTATGGCCGGAGTCAGTAGTATACTCTGTTCTAGTTATTATCTCCAGTTATTATCTCAGGTCAATGTGTGTGTCACTCAACACCACACTATCCGCCTATATATATACGCTGCTATTTTTTTCAACTGTGTGTGTTAGAAGTGATGAAGGTCTCAGGACGGAAACGTTTTCTAATAAATATGTCCTAGTTTTTGCTCGTGTCTTTCTAAATCAGGCGGTATATCTGCTATGAGTACTGCTTAGTAATAACCCACATGCAGACGGAAACACAGGTGTTTGATATGTATATTTCTACCCTCTTCTGGGATCCTCTTCAGCTGAAGAGGACCCCAGAAGGGTGTCGAAATACACAGATCAATCAACCTCTTGTGTTTCTGTCTTCGTGTTGGTTATCATAGTGTACTGACAAGTGTTCATTATATTTTAATTATTGACTAAGAAGAATATTTAACAAATCAGAGCAATTAGCCAAATGATTCAGCTACAGCCCCAATAATATATTATTGATTTTGGTAATTGTTTGAAGCTTTTGGAAGATTCCACCTGAATGATGGAAAATGAGCAGGAATTTTCCAACAGATGATCCTGAAACCAAAGATAAAAAAAAAAAACAGTTTCTACAAGCTATACGATGATTTCCGGTAAGTCTTCTGCATGGCATCTCGCTGGTGAATATTGGCTTAATTACATATTCAGTAATTAAGTCGTAATGAAACAGCTGAGACAACTGAGTCTAATTTATAGAGTACGTTTTCCCCCGAACGGTAAAACAAAATGAACTAGACACACACACACGTACATTTCAAGATATTGAGTAAACGTTTCGCCACAAGTGGCGAAACGTTTCCTCTAATAAATGTCTTGAACTGTACATAAATGTCTTTTTCCACATATGTCTTTTTACATACTGTCGGTATTACCTGATTGAGCCGTCTTGTTAACGAGTGGATTTTTTTTTTTCTGGGCCCTCCGTCTGCAGTCTCTAAATTTCTGGACTAAAGCTCGATGGGCTTTAAAAGAAAAAATCGATCAGTAAACTCCATTCTGTCTTTATAGGAGGAGTGTACATGCATATTAGATCGTTTTTATTATTGGGTTTATGGGAAAATCATACGCTTTGCGTGTTGATCTATTTTTAAGAAGACGTCTAGAAATGGAAGTGTGTTTGTTGTTGTCTTCTTGTGCAGCGAACTGTGTGAAATGTTCTGTGGTATGAAAGTGACTCCTGAGGTTTGCAAGGCTGAATCTTCAAGGTGAAATAATGATGTTCACGCATCTAGATGTGCCACCTTTGAATTATCGCAGTTATGTCTTAATTCAATGTTTTCAGCATGTGTTTGTCCCCTTGATACCTGTCATCTACCTGCGAACTTCAGCAGTATCATCTCTCAGTTTATGAGTTTCCAATGAGAGTAAGTTAAAATCTCTTACTCTGCTTTCGTAGTCAAAATTTCTGTTATTGGTGAGACCTTTATTGATATTGAATTTGTTTCCAGGCACATTCTGTAATACAGACAACTGCTCCACTTTGACCAAATGTGACCTTATTAGTAATAAGTAAATTTGAAGTATAACTCGAGGGCTTGTTGTTTATACATGTTGATACGAAGCTCACCACTCTGACTTATTATATAAACGTAAACTTTCCTCTTATTGTACTACATTATGTGTAAACATTCGATTTCCGAGGCTTATTTTTCACAGCTGATATTTTCATGTTGTTACTGAATTATCATGACATAACTTTGTTTTTTATGTATATGCACTTATGAGTTTTACACTCTAAAAGACGTATTTTTTCTACATATGGATTGGATAAGTATTACACTGTTCAGGTTTGTACGGTTTTTTTTTTTTACCACAATTAGTCCCTTTACCTGACACTGTTTTAATACCTCTGCCACAAAGGGATATAACTGTTCCAAGTCATCCCGAAGCTTCCTGGCGCTATATACAAAATTTATATTAGACAGTTCTTGTGTTGGCTGTAGACTTGCTTATAATGTTGGTTAATGACTTGTAAAGAATTTCAATATAGACTGTGACTACTTTTATCAGCGTTACGTGCAGGAGTTTCTGCTCTTGTCGAGTCTAATAATTTGCCCTCACTTGTAAAGGTCAGGTTAATAGGGACCTAATACGGTTTTGTATCCCGCTGTGCTTATATGTGTACCACTGACCTTTTCTTGTATTATACTCTTCGTTATGCTGTTAGTGCATTCGTCATGTGGCTCTCGATCACATAATGACTACTTCATGTGACTGAGGATCCAAGTGGAAATTAATCACTCTGACTTTTTTAGGGGTTATCCTAGATAATTTACACTATGCAGGATAACTGTACTTACGTGTACCTGTGCCTAAATAAACTTACAACTACCCATTTCCAATTATAATGAAGAAACTAGTTTAATGGTTTACCAAGTTTTTCCTTGTAGTCTTTCAGACACCTTGGAAAGAGTTGAAGGTCTGAAGACTCGTCAGTCAGAGCTACTGGAGATAGGCTGTCTTGCCACACTTCTGCCACTGTGTAACTACTTCACCACTACCAGACATTCCACTTACTACCGCTCTTGGGTCCACTTTGCTGTCACTTACACGAAACAACCTTCATGGCTTACCTAATCAACATGCAGTTGCATATGTAAATTAACGACATACTTACCTCTATACTGAACCACTGTGAAGCTCTTGTGATGAAAGAAAAAGAAAATCCTTCTGATACTACGCAACTACCCACTCTGTAGCCACTTAGAACACTTAGGCTACGCACATATTTGCTTCTCTAAGACGGACTACGGAGCACTTGACAGTTATGAAGCCAGTGATTTATTTATCCTGTAAACGCAACCGTTCGTCAATGAGGTGTGAGGGTGTCGATTCATGCATTGATTCATGCGAGGCAGAGAGTCATGCTGGCCTATGGGAGACGAAGATTTTATTGGCCTGTGAGAAACACAAGGTTTATTGGCCCACGTGAGGAAGGTTTGCTATCAGAGGGAGAAAAGTTTTTAGCCCAAATGAGGCAGAAATTTATTGACTCACGTGAGGCAGAAGATTTATAAATCTATGAGAAGTACATCTTTTTATTGACCCATGAGAGGCAAGAAATTTATTGACCCATGAGAGGCAAGAGATTTATTGACCCATGAGAGGCAAGAGATTTATTGACCCATGAGAGGCAGGAGATTTATTGACCCATGAGAGGCAGGAGATTTATTGACCCATGAGAGGCAGGAGATTTCTTGACCCATGAGAGGCAAGAGATTTATTGACCCATGAGAGGCAGGAGATTTATTGACCCATGAGAGGCAGGAGCTTTCTTGACCCATGAGAGAGAACGTCTAATTGTAATGAGTCATTATGTCTCAGGTTACCGTCCAATCTGTGCTTGAATATATGATAAAGGTGAAAGGATATAAATTAAGTGCTGAAACCTACATGGGCAAGACAGGTGTGAATTAAAGGGATATAAATTGAGTGTTGAAAATAACTAACTAGGACTGGTGACAATTGACTCTAACAACTTAACATTCAGAAAGGATAGAGGATACACGATTTGGGATGAAGGATATTGCATTTAGGATATAGGATTTCATTGTTTTAGCAATAGAGTTGTAGAAAGTTGTGGAATTAAACACTTTGGGTGGATTATTATTATTATCAATATTATATTACGCTGAGAAGCGCTAAACCCGCAGTGGTCATACATCACCTGGGAAGTAGGAGTCTATCGGGTTCAAATCGAGGAAGATGCAGGTAGACAGTTCCAATTCCTTGGTTCAAGAACCCTTCACCACCACTGAAAGGTTTGGGTGGAATTAAAGAGAAACGAAACAGATTAACACAAACACAGTTGGTAATGATCGTATTCCTGTGTTTTGAACCTGTCTGAACACACACACACACACACACACACACACACACACACACACACACACACACACACACACACACACACACACACACAGAGGAAGTGGAACAATCTGGAGAGTAATGTAGTGGAGGCAGAATCCATACATACTTTTAACAAGAGGTACGATAAAGCTCATGGAGCAAGGTGAGAGTGGACCTAGTAGCGACCAGCGAAGAGGGGCGGCCCAGGAGCTGTGAAATCGACCCCTGCAACCACAAACAGGTGAGTACACACACACAATAATAACTGACATACATAAAACCAAAGCCGGGGAACCACAGGCTCCAATTTCTTCCAATATACAATAATGTATAATAAGACACACGCTGACATACATCAGCCAGTCATTCAGAATAATAATAATAATAAAAGTAAGATACTCGCATAAACAGCCAGAGTAAAGCGCCTTGAATAAAAGAACTCGTAAACAAAACTCTGAAAAGAAATAAACAAAGATGGCTGCCTGCTGGTGCCAAATGTCGCCACATTCTCGAGGGATTTTTTTTTTTAATTATTACGTTCATGGGGAGGCCATAAAAACCCGTAGAGGTTATAGAGCGCCTGGGAAATTGGATAGCAATTCTATCCGTGGGCAGAGAGCTCTAATTCTTTGGATGAAGAACCTTTCGCTGGCCTCAGACACCTTGTTGGAGGAAGAAAATACGGCCGTGATGCCCACCTCTCACCTCTGTTATAATATTTTGCACACACACACACACACACACACACACACACACACACACACACACACACACGTCAAGAAATTAGAGAAAGTGCAAAGGTTTGCAACAAGACTAGTCCCAGAGCTAAGGGGATTGTCTTACGAAGAAAGGTTGAGGGAAATCGGCCTGACGACACTGGAGGACAGGAGGGTCAGGGGAGACATGATAACGACATATAAAATACTGCGCGGAATAGACAAGGTGGACAAAGACGGGATGTTCCAGAGAAGGGACACAGACACAAGAGGTCACAATTGGAAGTTGAAGACTCAGATGAATCAAAGGGATGTTAGGAAGTATTTCTTCAGTCATATAGTCAGGCCGTGGAATAGCCTAGAGAGTGACGTAGTGGAGGCGGGAACCATACATAGTTTTAAGGCGAGGTATGATAGAGCTCATGGGGGCAGGGAGAGAGAGGACCTAGTAGCAATCAGTGAAGAGGCGGGGCCAGGAGCTATGAATCGACCCCTGCAACCACAAATAGGTGAGTGCAAATAGATGAGCACACACACACACACACACACACACACACACACACACACACATACACACACATACACATACACACACACACACACACACACACACACACACACACACACACACACACACACACAGGCTCACTAACTGGAGATGACACAAGACGAAGCTTCGATCCCTTCTGGACCGTATTACAGCCGGTGAGAAGCCTTAAACCCGTAGAAGTTATACACCAACAAGGGAATAAGGGGAGAGTTGGGTTCGATCGAAAGATCGTGTAGCTTCAGTTCCTCTGAACAAGAGCCCATCACCGAGACATCTAATTGCACATAAATAGACCGTGTAGTATATATCTCAAGTGTTGGGAGTTTAATCGCGGCTTTAGGAATTAAAGTATTCTTGGCAAAGGAACAATAAAGCACAGTACAGTAACTGGAACATGACGGAGCGAAACGTCGTCACAGGTGTCTCTCTCCTATGTGCGGGTTATTTGCATATCCCTGACTGTTTGTGAACAGGTCACCGTGCAGTCGATAGGCTTTAAATCCGGTAGCTCGATTGCTACCGCACTCAGCTCACACACTGAGGTCCGTGGTTTGATCCTAGGTACAGGACGTGTTTCCTTAAGTCACCTGCTGTTCCTGTTCACCTATAAGTAAAATAGGTACCTGGATGTTAGTTGACTGGTGTGGGTCGCATCCTGGGGACAAAATTGACCTAATTTGCCCGAAATGCTCAGCATATCAATGGACTTTCTATATAGTAGTATATCATTGATGTCAGCTAGGACTGTATACCTTGTACATGTACTTGTAGAAATAAAGATTATTATTATTATTATTATTATTATTATTATTAACCACCCCCGAGGGTTTTTATTACTTGTTCTTTAAATATAAAAATTAAAAACATGCTTCAGTACCATCCATTGTGAGAGAAAATAAGCTTGTAAGTCGGACTCTATGACGTGATCACCAACAGTCTGACTGATCAATCCGTCAACCACGTAACTTGGGGTATGAGATTTTTAACAAGAAAACAGCTGATGAACCTCTCGTATGAGGATCATGGGGTGCACCTCCCATATGAAGATCATGGGGTGCACCTCCCATATGAAGATCATGGGGTGCACCTCCCATATGAAGATCATGGGGTGCACCTCCCATATGAAGATCATGGGGTGCACCTCCCATATGAAGATTATGGGGTGCACCTCCCATATGAAGATCATGGGGTGCACCTCCCATATGAAGATCATGGGGTGCACCTCCCATATGAAGATCATGGGGTGCACCTCCCATATGAAGATTATGGGGTGCACCTCCCATATGAAGATCATGGGGTGCACCTCTCATATGAGGATTATGGGGTGCACCTCTCACATGAGGATCACTGGGTGCACCTCTCACATGAGGATCACTGGGTGCACCTCTCACATGAGGATCACTGGGTGCACCTCTCACATGAGGATCACTGGGTGCACCTCTCACATGAGGATCACTGGGTGCACCTCTCACATGAGGATCACTGGGTGCACCTCTCACATGAGGATCACTGGGTGCACCTCTCACATGAGGATCACTGGGTGCACCTCTCACATGAGGATCACTGGGTGCACCTCTCACATGAGGATCACTGGGTGCACCTCTCACATGAGGATCACTGGGTGCACCTCTCACATGAGGATCACTGGGTGCACCTCTCACATGAGGATCACTGGGTGCACCTCTCACATAAGGATCACTGGGTGCACATACCGTTTACAGGAGTCATGGATTGTACAAACAAGCCACTCAAGTTACAAAAAATAAATTATTAATGAACCAAATCGTGTTCAATAAAATAATGAACAACTTTTTCAAAGCCACTTTTCAAACTTTAATTTCCACCACTTTCACCCTTAATGAAGTTTCTATCTGAATGTTACGATTGCCACCGCTGAAGAATATAATATAAACAGGGGATTTTACACCGAGAGGCGATTTTATTGGGCAGGGCCACTCGTCTGTGTCCTGAACTACGTGCTTGGAGTCTACCTGGAGGGTGTTCCGGGGGTCAACGCCCCCGTAGCCCAGTTTTGATCCCGGTGGATCAGGGCCTGATCAACCAGCAGCACGTAGTCCAACTTACGAACTACACCCGGCTGATCGGGTACTGACTTTAGGTATCTGTCCAGCTCCCTCTTGAAGGGGGTCTATTGGTAATTCCCCTTATGCCTGGTGGGAAGCTGTTCCTAAAGACACTCTCTCTCAAGGTCTGTGACGTTTTGAGGAAGACAAGGGGAAACCCGAGGAGAAACCAGCGAGCCAATGTTGTCACCAAGATACATATAACATGATCTCTTCACACCCAGTCTCCTACACTCCTCGCTTTTTGTTGATGTTTTTTTTATCTCTGACTTATCCCATGTTTACACTAAATTCCAATAAAACCTTCAGCTAAACAACACGCTGACTTCGCCATCTTATCTCAGCCACAAGAATGTTTTGTTGTGGTGGTGGCGGAGGCCAACCCTCTACCAAGTTTCCCACTTTGGGTAGTAGCGGGAGGTGAGGTGGTCTCGCCTCAAGCAACACCGCCAGTGGATCTCGAAGGAGAGCCAGCCAGCCAGCGGCAGCCTGCAGCAGGTAGGCAGTCGCTGCAGTAGCCACCGGAGCTGGCCGCTGTTTACGCCAAGTTCTCGTCACTTTAGCACCTCCTTCCGTTGAGTCATCCTCAACCTAAGGGTGACTCTACTCCTGGAGGTCCCAACCGCTCTCAGACTTCTCTTGCGGCTTCAGCTTCGTCTTCCCACCTGCTCCTTCGAGCTTCAACAGCCTCAAGAGTTTCACACATCACTATCGGTCGCAGCGCTGAGATCTTGACAACATTCTAGATATAAGGACACTTGGTTCAAGAGGAAAGGTTAGGTTTGAGAGGAGGTACGAAGGGTATAGAGTGGTTGAAGCCAGAGCTACACGCACACTGTTGGAGGGGGGAGAGGGATGAGGCGCCCTCTTGTTCCTGTGTGCTACGTGAGCACCCCAAGGTAATGTGAGCCCCTGGCCACATGCGTTCTGTCTCACTGTCCCTCACCCGTCTCTCTGTCCCCTCGCTCTTCTGTCTGTTCCCTCACCCGTCCCGTCCCTCTCCCTTCTCTGTCCCCCTCTTCCTGTGGTGCTCTGTCTGTCCCTTCTCTTCCCTGGGTGCTCTGTCCCTCCCTCCCCCTCTCTTGTCTGTCTTGTCCCCATTACTCGTCCCTCTTCCCCCTCCTGCTCGCTTCCTTATACGGTTCTCTCTTGTCTGTCCCTCTACCCGTCCTGTGTGTCCCTCCATGAGTTCTCAGCTGTTCCCCTCACCTGTCCATGTCTCTTCCGTGTCTATTCTCACTCCCACACGAGGCTTCACTTTCCCTCCGACCACCCTCGTCTTGCTATTCAATTGACAGATAGCTGAAGTCAGTAGTGTTTCCTTCTTCACATTGTATATCAGTAGGAGAATAAGTAGAAAAGTATGCAAAACAACCACAGGGAACTGAATGATAACTCTAGGCCTTTTCGTGTTCAATTAACACATCATCAGGATCTTACCATGTTGCAGAAGTGAGTAGGAAGTCCAAAAAGTTGCGGTCATGGGAACGATTCATGCATCCTGTATCTCTTGTTCGCGATTATTGCATAGACAAGTATGTTAATAAAACACAGCATCCGATTTAAGGAATTTAATTGAGCAAAACTGTTCGTCTACCAGGGATGTTATCAGTAAGGTTCCTGAAGGACGAAAGGTTTTCTCAGTAAAATGTCTCCCCGAAAAAGTATGCATATTATGCCTAGTTTACACATTTCTTCCTCAGAAAAAAATATCTGTTTTAGTAAATCTGTTTCTTGCTAGACTCTCTCTGGCTGAACCATCTCCAGCGTATCTAATTTTATTATTATTTATTACTTAATATTACTACTATAATTATTATTCATTTTTATTATTATTTTTAAATGACGGCTTTAAATACTTAGTGATACAGCGACAGGAGCCTGGAGACACAGCTCCTGGGACTGACCCGAGGAAGGGAGCTGGGCTCAGTTTCTTGGATCAAAACCCCATCATTGGCAGTTCTTGGTCATACGATGCCTCTCGCTCTACCACTCGGGTACTGCTGCTGGATATACCCCCTACCTGGAGGTTATTCCGGGGATCAACGCCCCCGCGGCCCGGTCCACGACCAGACCTCCCGGTGGATCAGGGCCTGATCAACCAGGCTGTTACTGCTGGCCGCACGTAGTCCAACGTACGATCCACAGCCCGGCTGATCCGGCACTGACTTTAGGTATCTGTCCAACTCCCTCTTGAAGGCAGCCAGGGGCCTATTGGTAATTCCCCTTATGCCTGGTGGGAGGCTGTTGAACAGTTTGGGGCTGTTCAACAGCCTCCGTCTCTCTCATTTAAAAATAACAGCACTCTTTAAAGGGGGAGGAGAAGGGTGCTTTGATCCAACAAATTGGGCTTATGCTCTCCTCCTTTAGACTGAACCTGTAATTGCAGTATTCAGGTCTTTATTTTAATAGGTAAGGGGAAGAGTACTCTATTGTGCACACCTGACTTGCTCGCGTGTGTGAGGACTTGCATGCAACTGGATTCGTCACCTCTTGAGAAAGGTCTCAGGTTTAGCCGATATGATTCGTGTTACTTCCGCAGTGTCACTTTTCTTTATTCTCATATATTTACCAATCTGTACATGTGTGTCGGGGAGGGGGGGAGAAATCTAAATATTTTTCCCCGTAGCCATTTTTATTTACTTCTCCTCGGATTATGTTATACAGATCTGGTCTTCATAATAAATGTATGTATAGTATGTACCTATGTAAATATATATGTATGTATCTAAGTATTCAAGTCTCACAGTATATATATATATATATATATATATATATATATATATATATATATATATATATATATATAACTCCATGGGGAAGTGGAACAGAATTCTTCCTCCGTAAGCCATGCGTGTTGTAAGAGGCAACTAAAATGCCAGGGGCAAGGGGCTAGTAACCCCTTCTCCTGTATATATTACTAAATGTAAAAGGAGAAACTTTCGTTTTTCCTTTTGGGCCACCCTGCCTTGGTGGGATACGGCCGATGTGTTGAAAGAAAGAAAGAATATATATATACATATATATGATTTACATCACACACACACACATTCGACCCCCCTTCTGGGATCCTCCCAGGAGGTCGAAATATACAGATTAATTAATCTCCCGAGTGGGTTATTATTCACTGATTAAGATCAGTGAAGTTATAACACCTGGAAGATGCAGTATGAGAGGAGTTAATATGCTTAAGGTACACAAATGAATGAGAAACACTAATAAAGGGGAGTATATATAAGGTGATAAAAATATCAAACCAAGACAGAACTCAGAACAGCGGACTTAAATGTACGGACATTTAATTTAAACTGGATGCGAGGAATCGGCTTTTGTAAGTAGAGATGTATGTTGGTGCAATGAACTGCCAAGCAGTTACACGGAAGCAAATGCTCAAGATAACTGGAGAAATAGGCTGGGTTGCTACCAACAAGTGATTCAGTGAAAAAGCTAAGTGAGCAAACACTAGAACATATATGAAAACGTTCCGGTCCTGGGACCTTGGTCAGCAGGTCTGCTACAGCAGTTATTTTGTTCATTTATTTTATTAACATGTGTCAGGAGAACAAACGAAAGATCCCAATGGAGAGAAATAAGGGAAATGCAAGGAGCAGACACCAGCAAGACGGGTCACCGGAGCTCTGTGACACGAATCAACAATTCACCGACTCAGAGTAACAGAGAAGCCCTGTAAAACAGGTGCTGGAGGTGTCAAATGTTTCAACGTTTACAAGAGCTGAGAATGTGCTTATAAACTTGTCGCTGTGACGTGAGCTTATTGTGATTGGTGGCGGGTTAACCCCGGCTGCCTTCCCGAACACCGCCTCCGCTTGTGGGTACGAAACCATTGTCTTATGGCAGGTTTGTTTCTTATTCCCTTTTATGACAAATACAGAATTCCAGTAGGCGTTAAAAAAAGTATTAGACTAATGGATTTAATGAACATTTACATAAACAACCTGCACATGGGAGAAAGAAGCTTACGACGACGTCTCGGTCCAACTTGGACCATTTACAAAGTCAGACCGAAACGACTTCGTAGCCTATTGTTCCAGTCACGGTATTGTGCCTTTTGTTCTTTAATGAACATTTAGTAGAGGGTCCACCGCCAGTGCAAATTGTGGGACCCACAATCTCGGAGAAGTGGATAAAAAGGCATCGAGAAAAAATATTTGGATTTCTTCCTAAAGCCATATGAATATTCCACTTCCCTACCCCCCCCTCTCATTTTTTTGCACCAATAGGTACATTTTATTACATAATATGGCACACAAAACTTAAAAGATAACTTGCTGAAGATGGCATATACAGTACACGAGGGTTGAGGTATTTTTTTTTTCCAGGACAAGTGTTTCCTGACACGGGATTAGTCATATGATGACCCGCAACTGGAGCTTTTAGTCATCTGGCTGAGGCTTACCTGTCGACCCCTTTAAAAATTAATGGTTATAATTCTAAGCTTGAGGTTGCCTGGCGGTGGATGCGCAAGGTATAGCTAAGGCTTGGGTAGGGAGCCTGCTTATAAATTATATATATATATATATATATATATATATATATATATATATATATATATATATATATATATATATATATATATATATATATATATAATGTCGTGCCGAATAGGCAGAACTTGCGATCTTGGCTTAAATAGCGACGCTCATCTTGCCATATAGGACAAGTGAAAATTTGTGTATGTAATAATTTCGCCAAAATCATTCTGAACCTAACGAAAAAAATATATTTCACTGTGCTTGTTTAGTATTAAATTGCTGTAAACAAATCTAAAATATATTTAGTTGGGTTAGGCTAAAATAAATTGCTCTTGTTATAATAAGGTTAGGTAAGTTTTCTAAGATTCTTTTGGTGCAAAATTAATACTGTTGACAGTGGCTGAGGCAGTGAAAACTTTCAATTTTCACTTATGTTCATATACTATGGTTTTAAAGGGCGTAAATAATATATTTACTAATAAGCTGAAGCACAGATACATACTTGGATATACTTACATTTGCAGTCAGAGGGGATTATAATGTATTGTTTTACTAATAAGTCAACTTAAAGTTTACAGATGATTGTTAAACGATATATGATTGTTTTGACCACCTAAGCTGATAGTTTGTTGTGCTTCGTTCTTCCCCCTTCTACTTACTCCTCCCTCCTTCTCTCTCTCCTTCCTCCCTCTCTCTCTCCTCCCTCTCTCCTTCCTCCCTCTCTCTCTCCTCCCTCTCTCCTTCCTCCCTCTCTCTCTCCTTCCTCCCTCTCTCTCTCCTCTCTCTCTCCTTCCTCCCTCTCTCTCTCCTTCCTCCCTCTCTCCTTCCTCCCTCCCTCTCTCCTTCGTCCCTCTCTCTCTCCTTCCTTCCTTCGACAGGTAGCACGTAAGTGACCACAGCAGACACAATGGGTCTCTCTCACAGTCCAGTTACAGTTAGAAACTGTGAATATTATAGTCGTTTCATAAATTTCATTCATCAAATGTTGATTAATTATCCAGCTGATGCAACGCCAGGCTGCAATATCACCAATGAAAATATATATTAATAGTGAACGGATTTGCAATTTCATATAATTATGACGAAGTATCGTATTGCTGGATGTATAATTTTATAGTGAGAGATGTATCGTATTGTTGGGTGTATTTTATAGTGAGAGATGTATCGTATTGTTGGGTGTATTTTATAGTGAGAGATGTATCGTATTGTTGGGTGTATTTTATAGTGAGAGATGTATCGTATTGTTGGGTGTATTTTATAGTGAGAGATGTATCGTATTGTTGGGTGTATTTTATAGTGAGAGATATATCGTATTGTTGGGTGTATATTTTTATAGTGAGAGATGTATTGTTGGGTGTATTTTATAGTGAGAGATGTCGTATTACTGGGTGTATAAGTTTATAGTGAGAAATATCAGGAATATTAAAGAAAAATATTCTCTCACAATGATTCTCATTTATCTCTTCGTATCTTGGTTGTCTTCCTTTTTCCCGAGGGAGACTGGTGCTTTGAAACCAGCGATGGGCTCTTGATTCGAGAAATTGGAGTTCCCCTTCCCTTAGATTGAACATGATCACCTCCCATTCCCTAGAGCTTCCTCGTGGCATAGTTTGGTGAGTCCCCGGCTGTGAGTGCCCCCGCGGCCCGGTCCCAAACCAGGCTTCCAGTCTGAACCATCAAGCTGTTGGCGTCAGCCTCCCGTAGCCTAGCGTTTTCATCACAGCCTGGTTGATTAAGATAAAATAAGATAAGATTTCGTTCGGATTTTTAATCCCCGGAGGGTTAGCCACCCAGGATAACCCAAGAAAGTCAGTGCGTCATCGAGGACTGTCTAACTTATTTCCATTGGGGTCCTTAATCTTGTCCCCCAGGATGCGACCCACACCAGTCGACTAACACCCAGGTACCTATTTACTGCTAGGTGAACAGGACAACAGGCGTAAGGAAACGTGTCGAAATGTTTCCACCCGCCGGGAATCGAACCCAGGCCCTCCGTGTGTGAAGCGGGAGCTTTAGCCACCAGGCCACCGGCCTTGAGCAATTTGTCAAATTCCCAAGAGTGCAGTAATAATAATCTTTATTTCTACACGAACATGATACAACTTATACAGACCATAGCTCACATCACTGGCATACTATATGGAAAGCTCCTGGTTATGTACATTTCCCGCAACTTAGGCTAATTCCGTCTCACAGGATGCGACCCACACAAGTCGGCTAACACCCAGGTACCTATTGACTGATAGGTGGACAGAGACAGCATGTGTCTGAAGGAAACACACCCTCAATCTTTCCACCCGTATCGGGGGTCGAACCACAACCTCAGTGTGTGTGAGCTGAGTGCGCTACCAACCAAACTACGGGACACCTGGCTCTAAGAAAAGACGAAAACTGTCTTGATTTTGACGGCTAGATAACAGCACTAGAGGACAGCACTCTTTTTTATACTTAGATTTAGAAGCAAGAGGGGGTAGTAACCCTTTTTCCTGTATTATTCCCCAAATTTAAAAAGAAAAACTTTCTTTTTAGGTCACCTGCCTCAGTGGGATACAGCCGGTTCGTTGAATTTAGAAGCAAATAGTTAAACATTGCCTAAAAAAAACTTGGGTTACAATCACACGGATCAAGTTAACTATTCTCTTGCTTAGAACTTGAAGCGTACTGAATTATTCATTTCTCAGCCTAAGTCGTTCTGAAAAATTTCTCAGCCTAAATCATTCTGAATCATTCCCTTCTGAGCGTAAAACATTCTGAATCATTCCCTTCTGAGCCTAAGTCATTCTGAATTATTCACCCTTTCTGAGTTTGAATCATTCTGAGAATACTTCCTCCTCCTTATGACCTGACTCACTGCGAAACACCGTAAGTATGAAGGTAATGGGGAAGGGGGCGGTGGTCAGGTGATGCTCCAGTGGGTGTCACAGTGGGTGCCCCAGTGGGTGAGGGTTGTGGGTGCAGGTAGTGGGTGAGGGTAGTGGGAAGGGGATGCCACAGTGGGTGTTTATCGTAACACAAGTGGGTGAGGAGCTGTGTGATAACACTGACAAATTGCCACTTGACGTTCTGGGAGGCGAAGGTGTTGAAGGGGTGTAGGGGGTGTATCTCCCCTGAGAGACGGGTGTATCTCCCCTGGGAGAGGGGTGTATCTCCCCTGGATGAGGAGTGTAGGGAGTGTATATCCCCTGGGAGAGGGGTGTAGTGGTGTATCTGCCCTGGATGAGTGTAGGGAGTGTATATTACCTGGGAGAGGGGTGTATCTCCCCTGAGAGACGGGTGTATCTCCCCTGAGAGACGGATGTATTTCCCATGGGAGAAGGGTGTATCTGCCCTGGACGAGGAGTGTAGGGAGTGTATATCCCCTGGGAGAGGGGTGTAGGGAGTGTATCTCGTCTGGGTGAAGGGTGTAGGGGAGTTTCTACCTTGGGAGAGGGGTGTTGGGGTCTCTATCTCCTAGGAGAGGGGTGTAGGGGTGTATCTCCTCTGGAAGAGGGGGTGTAGAGGTGTTTCTCCTCTGGAAGAGGGGGTGTAGAGGTGTTTCTCCTCTGGAAGAGGGGGTGTAGAGGTGTTTCTCCTCTGGGAGAGGGGGTGTAGAGGTGTTTCTCCTCTGGGAGAGGGGGTGTAGAGGTGTTTCTCCTCTGGAAGAGGGGGTGTAGAGGTGTTTCTCCTCTGGAAGAGGGGGTGTAGAGGTGTTTCTCCTCTGGAAGAGGGGGTGTAGAGGTGTTTCTCCTCTGGAAGAGGGGGTGTAGAGGTGTTTTTCCTCTGGAAGAGGGGGTGTAGAGGTGTTTCTCCTCTGGAAGAGGGGGTGTAGAGGTGTTTCTCCTCTGGAAGAGGGGGTGTAGAGGTGTTTTTCCTCTGGGAGAGGGGGTGTAGAGGTGTTTCTCCTCTGGGAGAGGGGGTGTAGGGGTGTCTCTTCCCTGGTTGAGAGGTGTAGGGGTGTTTCTATCCTGGGAGAGGGGTGTGTAATGGTGGTGGTTGAAGGTGGTGGTAGTGATGGCGGTGGTGATTGAAGGTGGTGGTGGTGAAGGTGGAGGGGAAGGTGGTGGTGGTAGCGGCGGCGGCGGCGGCGGCGGTGGTGGTGGTGGTGGTAGTTGAAGGTGGTGGTGGTGGTGATCGTGGTGGTGGTGATGGTGGTTGAAGGTGGTGACGGTGGTGGTGGTGGCTGAAGGTGGTGACGGTGGTGGTGGTTGAATATAGTGGTGGTGGTGGAGGTAAGGGACGGTACATAAGGGTGATAACTCTAACACAGTGTACACACTGGACGACTCTAACACCACCATCATAAAACACAAATTGTCTTCCACACATTTATTGTGAATCTGGATTTTGGTCAGACCACATAAAAGGTGACTATCCTTAACAGACATGCGGGTTTAGCGCTGTTTTCTACCACAATATTCCTGTACATCCACTAAAAATAAAGACCAGAACTCATTTAAAATTAAGTCGTTTTTTAATAATTTTGCACCAAAAGCACCTTAGAAAACTTAACCTTATTATAACAAGCGCAATTTAATTTTGCTTAATCCAACTAAATATATTTCGTACAAGCTTACAATAATTTAATAAACAAACACAATGAAATATATTTTGTTTCGTTAAGTTTAAAATGATTTTTGTGAAATTATTGAATACACAAGTGTCCGGGGCCCAAGACTGTTCAACAGCCTCCCATCAAGCATTAGGGGAATTGCCAATAAACCCCTGCCTGCCTTCAAGAGAGAGCTGGACAGATACCTAAAGTCGGTGCCGGATCGCTTGCTCGTACGTCGGACTGCGTGCGGCCAGCAGTAACAGCTAGTTGATCAGGCCCTGATCCAAGGCCTGGTCGTGGACCGGGCCGCGGGGGCGTTGCGTTGTAACCTCCTCCAGGTAACAAATCGCAAGAAAAGCGTTGCCAAAATCGCAAGTTTTACCTATTCGGCACGACTTTATATACGCCATGTTTATTGTATAAGTATTAAAGTTGGTGGTGGTGGAGGCTCGAGCCTCCGTCTCCCGAGTGCCAGACAGGTGCTCAAAAACAGAGTATGTTTTTTTGAAGCTGTGGAGAATATGTCTTGTGTTCTTAAATATATTTGTAGGGCTTCGTTGTCTTGCCGAAAGTGTGTTACTAGCGTGTTGACGTAGATGACGCAGTTGTTGTGTTACTATGACAGGTACGCCAGGTGGGTGAGTCAGGGAGGAGGGACGGGGGTCGCAGTGAAGGACAGGAGGAAGGGACGGAATGAGTGAGAGTGCGGGAGGGAGCGAGTGTGTACTCACCTATTTGTGGTTGCAGGGGTCGAGTCTTAGCTCCTGGCCCCGCCTCTTCACCGGTTGCTACTAGGCCCTCTCTCTCCCCGCTCCATGAGCTTTATCAAACCTCGTCTTAAAACTGTGTATGGTTCCTGCCTCCACTACGTCATTTTCTAGGCTATTCCACTGCCTTACAACTCTATGACTGAAGAAATACTTCCTACTATCTCTCTGACTCATTTGTGTCTGTGTGTGTGTGTGTGTGTGAGAGAGAGAGAGAGATAGAGTTCATGAGGGAATAAGTGTGTATGAGGAAGTGTGAATGAGTGAGGGAGGATAACCTCTTCACGACGCGAGTGAATGAGTGAAGGAGGAAAGGTGTAAATAAAGTGTATGAGGGAATGAGGGAGGGTGTAAGCGGAGGAGGGAGTAAAGGAAGGTGTTAGTAAAGGAAGGTGTAAGAAGAGTGTAAGTAAAATAGGGTGTAAATAACGGAGGGTGTAAAGGAGGGTGTAATTAGAGGGTGTAAGTAAAGGAGGGTGTAAGTAAAGGAGGGTGTAAGTAAATGAGGATGTAAGTAAAGGATGATATAAGTAAAGCTGGGTGTAAGTTAAGGAGGGTGTAAGTTAAGGAGGGTGTAAGTAAAGGAGGGTGTAAGTAAAGGAGGGTGTAAGTAAATGAGGATGTAAGTAAAGGAGGGTGCAAGTAAAGGAGGGTGCAAGTAAAGGAGGGTGTAAGTAAAGGAGGGTGTAAATAAAGGAGGGTGTAAGTAAAGGAGGGTGTAAGTAAAGGAGGGTGCAAGTAAAGGAGGGTGTAAGTAAAGGAGGGTGTAAGTAAAGGAGGGTGTAAGTAAAGGAGGCTGTAAGTAAAGGAGGGTGTATGCAAAGGAGGGTGTATGCAAAGGAGGGCGTAAGTAAAGGATGATATAAGTAAAGCTGGGTGTAAGTTAAGGAGGTGTAAGTAAAGGAGAGTGTAAATAAAGGAGGATGTAGGTAAAGGAGGGTGCAAGTAAAGGAGGGTGCAAGTAAAGGAGGGTGTAAGTAAAGAAGGGTATAAGTAAAGAAGGGTATAAGTGAGTAAAGGGGGGTTTCTCGTACGCTTCATTTGCTGTCTAACACAACTGTACAGAGGATAAAACCTCTAGCAATTAATGGTACACAAACTTCAAATATTCACATTTAGAACAGACACTAGCCGACCCCATAAAACACTTTTTCCATCTCATAGCTATGTTTAGGCAATTTAAGGCATATTTATGCTTATCCGGGTACAGTCATGTTTGACCGTGTTAAGCAGACTTTAGTCATCTTGTTGGTGGGAGCAACGACAACTTACGTCCTCTTGTTGGTGGTGGATTATAGAGCAACGACAACTTACGTCCTCTTGTTGGTGGTGGATTATAGAGCAACGACAACTTACGCCGTCTTGTTTGTGGTTTATAGAGCAACGACAACTTACGCCGTATCGAACCCACCGAGTATTAGGTCACTTTACCAATCTGGAGAACAATTGTGTCCATGTTTTTTTTTTTTTAGTTGATAAATTATAATGATTATAGAAAGAGTTAAGGTTTTCATTATATTATTGCAACCGAGACTTTTGCGGTTCTGTATGATTTTTTTTTAGTTTAGGTCTTGTCTTGTTTGCATTATTAGTGTACAGCTCGTTGTTTACTTCACCGGGGTACAGCTGGTTGTTTGAGTCGCGGGGATGGTATCTGGGAGTCACTCCAGGTAAGGAACCTTATGGCCACTGCTACGACGGCTTCTACTACTACTGTTGCTGCTACCACTACTGATGTAGGTAGCACTACTGTTACTTCTGCTGTTACTATGACTATTGCAGCACGTAGTACTGCTGTTATTGTTCCTACTACTACTACTGCTGTTACTACTTCTGGTATAAACAGTACTGCTGCTGTTACTACTACTGTTGTAGGCAGTCCTGCTAAAACTACTACTGCTCTTTCTTTAACTATTCCAGGAGGTAGTACTGCTGCTTTTGCTACTGCTTTCAAAACCTCAAATAATACAGTATTCTCGCAGCAATGGTTTCAAGTTGGAAAAATTCAGATTCAGGAAGGATATAGGAAAGCACTGGTTTGATAATAGAGTTGTGGATGAGTGGAACAAACTCCCAAGTACAGTTATTGAGGCTAAAACGTTAGGTAGTTTAAAAATAGGTTAGATAAATACACGAGTGGGTGTTGGTGCCGTGGTCCTTGAGTGGAGGTGACCAGACTATGCTGACAGACTGGGTGGGTCTTTGGGCTAATCCAGGGGGGAAGGGACATGGACCTGCACCGCATGGGTCAGTAGGCCTGTTGCAGTGTTCCTTCTTTCTTATGTTCTTAAAACATTTCTCAAGTCTTAATTATTTGTTTTCGAATCTTCTCTTACCACTCTCATTCTCCCTCATTCCATCCTCCCCCCTTCACCCCAGCATCCCCCCTCCCTCTCCTCCAACACGCCGTTCCTCTGTCCCCTCCCTGACTTTCGTCAGGCAGGTATTGAAATATTTCTTCGTTATTTGTTTACGAACAGGAATACGTGTTTGTAAGATGCCTTCATAAAGCTTGTAACTTAAGGTCCCAGGTCGCCCCGCCTTCAGTAACGGAGAAGAGGCTGTGGAGGGGACCTGTAGAGGTGTGGAGGAAACCTGTAGAGGTGTGGAGACGACCTGTAGAGGTGTGGAGACGACCTGTAGAGGTGTGGAGACGACCTGTAGAGGTATGGAGACCACCTGTAGAGGTGTGGAGACCACCTGTAGATGTGTGGAGACAACCTGTAGATGTGTGGAGACCACCTGTAGAGGTGTGGAGACCACCTGTAGAGGTGTGGAGACAACCTGTAGATGTGTGGAGACAACCTGTAGAGGTGTGGAGACCACCTGTAGAGGTGTGGAGACCACCTGTAGAGGTGTGGAGACCACCTGTAGATGTGTGGAGACCACTTGTAGAGGTGTGGAAACCACCTGTAGAGGCGTGGAGATCACCTGTAGATGTGTGGAGACCACCTGGAGGTGTGGAGACCACCTGTAGAGGTGTGGAGATCACCTGTAGATGTGTGGAGACCACCTGTAGAGGTGTGGAGACCACCTGTAGATGTGTGGAGACCACCTGTAGATGTGTGGAGACCACCTGTAGATGTGTGGAGACCACCTGTAGATGTGTGGAGACCACCTGTAGATGTGTGGAGACCACCTGTAGATGTGTGGAGACCACCTGTAGAGGTGTGGAGACCACCTGTAGATGTGTGGAGACCACCTGTAGAGGTGTGGAGACCACCTGTAGATGTGTGGAGACAACCTGTAAATGTGTGGCGACAACCTGTAGATGTGTGGCGACCACCTGTAGATGTGTGGAGACAACCTGTAGAGGTGTGGAGACCACCTGTAGAGGTGTGGAGACCACCTGTAGATGTGTGAAGACAACCTGTAGAGGTGTGGAGACAACCTGCAGATGTGTGGAGACCACCTGTACAGGTGTGGAGACCACCTGTAGATGAGTGGAGACAACTTGTAGAGATGTGGAGACCACCTGTAGAGATGTGGAGACCACCTGTAGATGTGTGGAGACCACCTGTAGAGGTGTGGAGACCACCTGTAGAGGTGTGGAGACCACCTGTAGAGGTGTGGAGACCACCTGTAGAGGTGTGGAGACCACCTGTAGAGGTGTGGAGACCACCTGTAGAGGTGTGGAGACCACCTGTAGAGGTGTGGAGATCACCTGTAGATGTGTGGAGACCACCTGTAGATGTGTGGAGACCACCTGTAGATGTGGAGACCACCTGTAGATGTGTGGAGACCACCTGTAGATGTGGAGACCACCTGTAGATGTGTGGAGACCACCTGTAGATGTGTGGAGACAACCTGTAGAGGTGTGGAGACAACCTGTAGATGTGTGGAGACCACCTGTAGAGGTATGGAGACCACCTGTAGAGGTGTGGAGACAACCTGTAGATGTGTGAAGACTACCTGTATAGGCGTGGAGATCACCTGTAGATGTGTGGAGACAACCTGTAGATGTGTGGAGACCACCTGTAGATGTGTGGAGACCACCTGTAGATGTGTGGAGACCACCTGTAGAGATGTGGAGACCACCTGTAGATGTGTGGAGACCACCTGTAGATGTGTGGAGACAACATGTAGATGTGTGGAGATAACCTGTAGATGTGTGGAGACCACCTGTAGATGTGTGGAGACCACCTGTAGATGTGTGGAGACCACCTGTAGATGTGTGGAGACCACCTGTAGAGATGTGGAGACCACCTGTAGATGTGTGGAGACCACCTGTAGATGTGTGGAGACCACCTGTAGATGTGTGGAGACCACCTGTAGAGGTGTGGAGACATGTAGATGTGTGGAGACAACCTGTAGATGTGTGGAGACAACCTGTAGATGTGTAGAGACCATCTGTAGATGTGTGGAGACCACCTGTAGATGTGTGGAGACCACCTGTAGATGTGTGGAGACCACCTGTAGATGTGTGGAGACCACCTGTAGATGTGTGGAGACCACCTGTAGATGTATGGAGACCACCTGTAGAGGTGTGGAGACAACCTGTAGATGTGGGGAGACCACCTGTGTTAAATTCACTCCAAATTAATAAATTAGACACACATGCAACACTTGGCTATCTTTAATGAGGAAACGTTTCGCCACACAGTAGCGAATAGACTCGCCCAAGTATTACACATGTGTCTAATTGATCAACTTGTCGCTTCTCTGAACCAATTGTCTACACACCTAGTTGATCAGGCCCTGATCCATCGGGAGGCCTGGTCATGGACCGGGCCGCGGGGGCGTTGATCCCCGGAATAACCTCCAGGTAACCTCCAGGTAACCATACCTACAAATTAGAGGAGAGGTTGTCCTAGAAGGTATGTTCATCTTAAGGAACCTGAATATTCTTCAGTGTTCACTGCTGGTGTGTTCGACTCACAATCAAGTGAACCTGGGTTCAATCCCCAGCTGAGGGGAAACGTAAATGCTTGCTTACTGTTAATTAGGTGCCTAGGAATTAGTCGCCTGTTGTGGGTAGCATCCTGGGGATGAAGACCTCAACTGTCCCCAGAAAAAAAAAAGGTCACACTGCTTGGCTTTCTAGATTTGTACTGGGTTATTAACCCAGTAACCCAGTTGCAGGGCTCTGTTTAAGGGCTGTACTGGGTTATTAACCCAGTAAACCTACTGCAGATTACTGATGGTTACAGTGGCAACAAAAAGTTAAATATGATTCCATGTAACATTTCATCACACAGGATGAGTTTCGTAAATCAGGAAGGAAAAATGCATCAGCCAGGGCTGGAAGTCTTTAACAATCTTTTTAATTCTCAAAGGGGTGGACCGGTAAGTCAGCTGAATGTCTCGGTGAAACGACCAAAAGTTCCCCAGTGGCGGGTCATCATAAGACTCGCGTCAGGAAACACTTGTCCTTTTTCCCGAAGAATCTTTTTTAGCCTGACTTACCAGTAAGGAGTTGAGGATGCCGTCAAGGGTTAGTAGCTGCGGGAGAGTGTTGGTTGTCTCAGCATGAGTACGTAAGCAGGCAGGTTGTCCTTGTTGTTTCTCTTGTAATGGGTGAAGATGGGTGGACGAGGGGATGTAATGGGTGAAGATAGGTGGACGAGGGGATGTAATGGGTGAAGATAGGTGGACGAGGGGATGTAATGGGTGAAGATAGGTGGACGAGGGGATGTAATGGGTGAAGATAGGTGGACGAGGGGATGTAATGGGTGAAGATAGGTGGACGAGGGGATATAATGGGTGAAGATAGGTGGACGAAGGGATGTAATGGGTGAAGACAGGTGGACGAGGGGATGTAATGGGTGAAGATAGGTGGACGAGGGGATGTAATGGGTGAAGATAGGTGGACGAGAGGATGTAGTGGGTGAAGATAGGTGGACGAGGGGATGTAATGGGTGAAGATAGGTGGACGAGAGGATGTAGTGGGTGAAGATAGGTGGACGAGGGGATGTAATGGGTGAAGATAGGTGGACGAGAGGATGTAGTGGGTGAAGATGGGTGGACGAGGGGATGGAAAAGCAGAGTGGTTATTGGCTGAAGTGAAGAGAATGGCTTCAGGTCACTGATGGAGGATTGGAGGAAAGCAACCAGATGATGATAATGGGAATTGCTGGAGATGAGGAAAAAGTGTTTATAATAATAATAATAATAATAATAATAATAAATAATCTTGCAGCACTACTACCATCACCACTACTACTACTACAGCTACTACCACTACTACAGCTACTACTACTACAGCTACTACTACTACAGCTACTACTACTACTACAGCTACTACTACTACTACTACTACAGCTACTACCACTACTACAGCTACTACTACTACAGCTACTACTACTACAGCTACTACTACTACTACTACTACTACTACTACTACTACTACTACAGCTACTACAGCTACTACCACTACTACCACTACTACAGCTACTACTACTACAGCTACTACTACTACTACTACTACAGCTATTACTACTACTACAGCTACTACTACTATTACAGCTACTACTACTACTACAGCTACTACAACTATTACAGCTGCTACTACTACTACTACTACTACAGCTACTACTACTACTACAGCTACTACTACTACTACAGCTACTACCACTACTACAGCTACTACCACTACTACAGCTACTACCACTACTACAGCTACTACCACTACTACAGCTACTACCACTACTACAGCTACTACCACTACTACAGCTACTACTACTACTACAGCTACTACTACTACTACAGCTACTACTAGCACTACTGCTACTGTTACTAACACTATTACTGCTACTATTAATAATAATATACTCGGTGGATAATAATAATATATTACCTTTATTTCTATAAGTACATGGACAAGGTATACAGACCATAGCTGACATCAATGACATACTATTATACAGAAAGCGGCTTGTTATGCAGAGCATTTCGGGCAAATTTGTCCCCAGGATGCGACCCACACCAGCTAACTAACTCCCAGGTGCCCATTTTACTGATGTGGGAACATAGACAACCTGTGTAAGGAAACATGCTCAATGTTTCTACCCTCGCCGGAAAGTGAACCCAGACTCTCGCCGTGTGAAGCGAGAGCTTTAGTCACCAGGCCACGGTGGCCCGTGGCCTGGTGGCCTTAAATAATACTCGGCCAAAATCCTTCATGGCCGTGGTTGTCTGTTGTACTTAAGAATGTATGAATCACTGCAATAGTTCTCGCTGCCTTGAAGAATGAGAGGCTGGAGGATCAAGTAGGTTGAGGGGTAGATGTGAAACTTGATAGGAGGAGGAGAAGGAAGAGGAGGAGGAGAACCAGGAGGAAAGGGAAGGGTGTTGAGGGCAGTGAAAGGTTGAAGAGGGTAAAGGATGATGCGATAACATCTTGTTTATATTTGGGAAAAAATACGAGATGATGAAGTTGGCATTTCACAGAATATGTTGTCTCTCTTGTATTATTATTATTATTATTATTATTATTATTGCTATTATATTAATATTATTATTATTGTTAACAATATTATTACAATAATGGTAGTTATAAAAAAATCTTTCAACAATGTCAGTGAAGAATCAGGTTGAGGACTAAACTTATGTGACATTAGCGATAATATTCTGAAGCCGGTCAGATAAGGCATTTTTTTTTAGGTACTGCACCTATATTATTATTTGGTAAAGCTGGTAGAATGAGATCACAACAGCCCAATACCAACGCAAATCTTGCTTGAACTAAAAATCCCCAGTGCTAACTAAAATGTGGCGTTATTTTTTTCATATTGTGATATCACCTGTTTACTGTGATCTTATTTCATATAATTATTATTATAATCAAGGGGAAGCGCTAAACCCGGAGGATTATACAGCGCCTGGGGGGGGGATGTGGAAGGCATTCAGGCTTAATTCGGGGAACTGGAGCACAGATCCAATTCCCTAAATCAAGAGCCCCTCACCAACATCAAGGAACCTTCCTTGAGGGGTTATTTCATATAAGCTGTGACGCAGCTGCCCACGCAGCACCAGTGTACATCAACATGTCCGATGAAAAAGCTTTGATCAAATTGGACTTTGTCAACGCTTTCAACTTAGTCAGAAGGGATGCTACTCTTCAAGCAGTTTCTAGAAACTTCCCTTCCCTCTATCCCTTCATAGAATCGTGTTATAGTGTGACTTCTAAACTATTGGTTGGGGACCACGAAATTGACTCGTGTGAGAGTGTGCAACAGGGATACCCTCTCGCCCCCTTTCTATTCTGTCTGGTTATCAGGAAGTCACAGAAGCACTCTCCAGTGAGCTCAATATCTGGTTCTTGGATGATGATACCTTAGCTGACACAACAGAATCGCTCCTAAAAGACATCAGTAAAATTAAAGACATGGGAGAAAGCCTGGGCCTTTCTTTAAACCCCACCAAATGTGAAATAGCTTCTACCAATCAACAGATGATCCAGAATATTAGTGCTGTTTTACCAGGAGCACGAGCCATTGATCCAGCCAATAGCACTCTCCTCGGTGCTCCTCTTGGGTCCAATGCCGTCGATCTGATCCTAGAAAAAAAAACTCAGACCTCCAGACGATGGAAGGCAGGATGAAAGACACTGATACACATGATGCCTTCTACCTACTAACCAGGTGCCTGTCAATCCCAAAACTTACCTACCTTTCTGAGGTGCTCCCCAGCCTTCAGCAGTCCAAAACTCAAGGAATATGACTCCTTAAGACCATGCTAGAGAGTGTATTGAATCTTTCCCTTGAAGATGGACAGTGGTTGCAAGCCTCACTTCCGGTCAGGCTTGGGGTGCTAGGAGTACGCAGATCCTCCCAGATTGCTCTACCAGCTTTTCTATCCTCTTCCATAGCATCAAACGAGTTAATAAGACAAATTCTTCCTAACAACCTCAGTGACTCGGGAGGAATACAGGACCCTATGCCAGTGCCATCACTGAATGGGAGACTCTTGCTGCTCCAGCACCAAACCCTAGTGCAGCACTGGCTTAAAAACAGTCAAGCTGGGATGGCCCCCATCACTGAAAAGGTGCTTGCCAACATGCTCAGGGATGCAACATCAGACAGGGAGATTGCCTGTCTCCAAGCTGTGAGTGCACCTCAATGCGGGGAGTTCCAACAGTTCCCATATCGGCAATGGGAATGCGCCTCGACCCTAAGACCCTCCGTATTGCAGTGGCTCTGCGCCTTGCTGCCCCAATTCACACGGAATAAACGTGTATGTGCGGCGATGTGCAAGCCGATCATTATGGGCTACATGGTCTTAACTGTTCCAAAACCAAGGGCTGGCATGCAAGACACAATGAGGTCAACGACATCATAAAGAGAACTCTTGCTACAGCTGGATGCCCAGCTGAGTGGGGCCCCGATCACTAGCAGCCAACAATACCCACAACCCAACAAACCACCCTGATGGGATCACCATCTATCCTTGGAAGAATGGCAAGCTCTTAGCATGGGACTATACCTGTGTGTCCACACTGGCGGACACCTATATCCATCACAGTGTCGGGCGACAGGGAGGAGCTGCTGACCACAGGGAGGAGTACAAGATCGGCAAGTACAGGTCTCAGTAGTATCAGTTCCTAGTAACCAGTTACCACTAGTATGACTCACTACCAACCGTTTGTGTGAATCACTTGTTATTCACTGTTCAGCTGACCTAGCATGTTTTGAATGCCGCTACCCTCCGAGGCACTCAACAAGCTACTTCAAGTAGAGGCGTTAGACAGGGGGCAGGTCAAGGCTTGGTGATCCCCCTATATTCCACCCAATATACTAGAACATCCAACGTAAGTGTTACTACCCAATCCACGTTATGGAACCCCCACATGACACAGGGACATAAGCCAACAGTATCAATTTGTCCCAGTGGGATCAGAGACCTTGGGACCATGGGGAAAACATGCCACACGTTTCCTTAAAGAACTGGGTTCCAGACTCATCGACACCACCAGGGACCCAAGGGCAGCCACTTTCATGTTCCCGCGCCTCAGCGTGGCCATCCAGAGGGAAAATGCATGTTGCATACTGGGCTTGTGTCAGGCTTCGGAGGAGCTGGAGGAGATTCATAATCTTTTGATATATTGTACCAATGTATTCATGCTTGTGTTTTCTATCAATGTATTCTGTCTATTAATACAGTTCACATGTAGCTCAAAAATATAGGGGATGGTAGAAGAAAATATTCAAACAGCTCCGGGGAGAACCTTGAGTTTTTCCTGAGGTACGTTTATTGTCTTCTCTGAGGATGAGGCTCCCCAGTCCAGTTATATATATATATATATATATATATATATATATATATATATATATATATATATATATATATATATATATATATATCCCCTTTGGGGATAACTAATTCTGAATGGGTTGGGGCTGGTACAGACACTCATAAGATACCCGAAAGTTTATTTAGGCAGACACTTAGCTTCCTGTCTTCCTGCCTGTGGTTGCATAACATGCTCAGCTTCCTGTCTTCCTGCCTGTGGTTGCGTAACATGCTCAGCTTCCTGTCTTCCTGCCTGTGGTTGCATAACGTGCTCAGCTTCCTGTCTTCCTGCCTGTGGTTGCATAACATGCTCAGCTTCCTGTCTTTCTGCCTGTGGTTGCATAACATGCTCAGCTTCCTGTCTTCCTGCCTGTGGTTGCATAACATGCTCAGCTTCCTGTCTTCCTGCCTGTGGTTGCATAACATGCTCAGCTTCCTGTCTTCCTGCCTGTGGTTGCGTAACATGCTCAGCTTCCTGTCTTCCTGCCTATGGTTGCATAACATGCTCAGCTTCCTGTCTTCCTGCCTGTGGTTGCATAACATGCTCAGCTTCCTGTCTTCCTGCCTGTGGTTGCATAACGTGCTCAGCTTCCTGTCTTCCTGCCTGTGGTTGCATAACATGCTCAGCTTCCTGTCTTCCTGCCTGTGGTTGCATAACATGCTCAGCTTCCTGTCTTCCTGCCTGTGGTTGCATAACATGCTCAGCTTCCTGTCTTCCTGCCTGTGGTTGCGTAACATGCTCAGCTTCCTGTCTTCCTGCCTGTGGTTGCGTAACATGCTCAGCTTCCTGTCTTCCTGCCTGTGGTTGCATAACATGCTCAGCTTCCTGTCTTCCTGCCTGTGGTTGCATAACATGCTCAGCTTCCTGTCTTCCTGCCTGTGGTTGCATAACGTGCTCAGCTTCCTGTCTTCCTGCCTGTGGTTGCATAACATGCTCAGCTTCCTGTCTTCCTGCCTGTGGTTGCATAACATGCTCAGCTTCCTGTCTTCCTGCCTGTGGTTGCATAACATGCTCAGCTTCCTGTCTTCCTGCCTGTGGTTGCATAACATGCTCAGCTTCCTGTCTTCCTGCCTGTGGTTGCATAACATGCTCAGCTTCCTGTCTTCCTGCCTGTGGTTGCATAACATGCTCAGCTTCCTGTCTTCCTGCCTGTGGTTGCATAACATGCTCAGCTTCCTGTCTTCCTGCCTGTGGTTGCATAACATGCTCAGCTTCCTGTCTTCCTGCCTGTGGTTGCATAACATGCTCAGCTTCCTGTCTTCCTGCCTGTGGTTGCATAACATGCTCAGCTTCCTGTCTTCCTGCCTGTGGTTGCATAACATGCTCAGCTTCCTGTCTTCCTGCCTGTGGTTGCATAACATGCTCAGCTTCCTGTCTTCCTGCCTGTGGTTGCATAACATGCTCAGCTTCCTGTCTTCCTGCCTGTGGTTGCATAACATGCTCAGCTTCCGTTATCAACGCTCTCATGCATCAAAATATTATTAAAAGTTCAATATTGGTGATGAAAAAACAAACTGTTGATCATTTATAAACAAACAGCGTCGGGCGGCATGAGAGTTCACGATTTTTACACCACATAAGAGGGTAACGGCATGTTATTTTTTTTTTTTATACGGAAGATCCGTTGACATGATAAAGCCCCCCTATCCTCTGCCTGGGCGAAACGTGGCCTGCGAGCGAAGTTTCTCTACCCGCAGTGTCGTTTCGCTATATTTGTTAACAAATGTTGTCGTCTTACCCTCCACTCCACCAGTCACTCTCACCAACAGTTTTCATCAGTGTTCCAGACAAAAAAAAAAGTGAAAATTTACCACTTGTGTGTCATTATTACCGTAAGTTCCATCAAACACCGTAACTACTGGGAACACTTGGAACCACTTGACTTGTACTCATTGGAGCGCAGGCGAGAGAGAGATATATCATAATCTATACCTGGAAGATTCTGGTTCCTAATCTGCACACAGAAAACACTCCCTG
This sequence comes from Cherax quadricarinatus, assembly GCF_038502225.1. Taxonomy (NCBI): domain Eukaryota; kingdom Metazoa; phylum Arthropoda; class Malacostraca; order Decapoda; family Parastacidae; genus Cherax; species Cherax quadricarinatus. The sequence continues at coordinate 22,957,663 of NC_091323.1, forward strand.
CGAAAGTAAAACACTTGGCAGGCGATGCAACATACCCCCAGTGAAAAGTAGGGGGCGCCACTGGTACACTAAGAGAAAATGCAATAAATGTCCGGGGCCCAAGACTGTTCAACAGCCTCCCACCAGCAATAAGGGGCATTACCAATAGACACCTGGTTGTCTTCAAGAGGGAGCTGGACAGGTACCTAATATCAGTGCCGGATCAGCCGGGCTGTGGTTCGTACGTTGGACTACGTGCGGCCAGCAGTAGCAGCCTCGTTGATCAGGCTCTGATCCACCAGGAGGCCAGGTCATGGACTGGGCCTCGAGGGCATTGATTCCGGGAATGCCCTCCAAGTAGACTCCAGGTAAACATATAAAACACAATTATATATAGCATATGTTATGCGATTTTGGCTTAAATAGCAACGCTCTTCTTGCCGAATAAGACAAGCGAAAATTTGTGCATGCATTAATTTCGGAAAAATCATTCTGAACCTAACAAAAAAAATATTTCATTTGTTTATTATTAAATAACTGTAAACTTACCTAAAATATATTTAGTTGGATTAGGCTAAATTAAATTGTGCTTGTTATAATAAGGTTAGGCAAGTTTTCTAATGTTCTTTTGGTATAAAATTATTAATTTTTACCTTAAATGAAAAGATATATCTTTAAACATACAAGAGAAAATTTTAGAAAGGACTAATTTTAAACGAGTTTTTGCTAAATGACCAATTTTAGCTATTCGGCACGATATATATATATATATATCCTGATTGAGCCACTATGCTACCCTGGAAGGATGGAAAGCAGATTGCCTGGGACTACACCTGTGCTGCCACATTGGCAGACACCTACTTGCCATACTCTGTAGTGGAAGGGGTTGGAGCTGCCAGCCACAGGGAGACCCAGAAGATCCGAAAATATGAAGACCTTCCCCCTTGCTATAACTTCATTCCAATAGGGTCGGAGACCCTTGGAGCATGGGGCAAGTGTGCTCTAAAGTTCCTCAAAGAGCTGGGTGAAAAGCTCATCATAGAAACCAAGGACCACAGGGCGACCAGCTTCCTCTTTCAGAGACTCAGTGTTGCGATCCAGAAAGGAAATGCCTGCAGCATTCTGGGCACGCGGCCCACCGCAGGGGAGCTGGACGAAGTATTCGAGATGTAGCTCTGAGTTACCTATGTTGTTTTACTTTGTATCATATTTTTGTGAATGTTTTGTCAATGTATTTTGTCTTTATATATATATATATATATATATATATATATATATATATATATATATATATATATATATATTACATGTACCTTTATTAACCCTTTTAGGTCCTAGTTCCCAGGCCTTCTACATGCTCTTGCGCTACCATGCACAGGAAGGATACGGGATACACAAATAAGCTAGCCGCTTCGTCGGCAGAATCTACTTTATCGCTGTAGATTATCGGCATTTCCATACCATCCATTGCACTACCCTTTTCTCATGTTAGATTCGGTCAACAGTAGTAACTTACAGCAGGAGAGCTACGCACTAGAAAGTAGCAGAATGTAGAGCACACTTCGAGCAAGCCTCACCCCCCAGGCAGACAACAAGGGTAGCCATTATTCTGCTAGGGAAGAGTGCCTCGTCACGGCCGGCTCGCAGCTGACTGATAGCGATGGCTCCTTCAAGGGGGTGCCTTGGCTCCTTCAAGGGATGTTGCCTTGGCTTCTTCAAGGAGGTGCCTTGATGCCGGTGAAAGGCTGTTGATCCAAGGAAATGGAGCTATCCCTCTCATCGGCTTTAAACTGGTTACATACCATTCTTCAGGCGCTATGCTGTGTAACTCTTCGAGTTTACCCTTACCCCTTAAATGTTATAATAAATCACGGAACGGGAGGGGCTTGAATCACTTGCCATGGGTTCTAATCCCATCCGTTTCGTAATTTGTTTGCAATTGTTTTATTATAATTTCGTGAGTCAATAATAATGATAATTTGCCAATCTAGCTTGGTGCATACAATGCGTTATTTCACAGAAATATATTACTGTAACCACGAACGAGTGGTATTGATCAATAACAACACTGCACTAGCCAAGGACTCGAACCCATGCTGCTTTGGCCTACTCTTAAGGATCGTATGGTCCAGTGGATCAGGGCGTCATGTGTTTTCGACCACCATGAGGCAGGCCAAAGCAGCATGGGTTCGAGTCCTTGGCTAGTGCAGTGTTGTTATTGAGAAAATATATATATATATATATATATATATATATATATATATATATATATATATATATATATACAAAAAAATGAAGAGGTGGTGATGGAAACACACAAATACATAACAGTAGTAAATGGAGATGGATGAAAGGGAAGGAGGGGAAGTAAGGGGAGGCTGAGGGGGAAGACAAGGGAAAGTGGGGGGGAGGGAGGGAGGCTCGTCACTAAGGCTGGTCCCGTCTACCGTAGTTTCCGTTTATTTACACTGGCGGCTGATGCCTGAGTTATCTGTTGCGACGAGAAGATGAAACCCCCGTTGAAAAGTAGGCATGGGAGGAAGGGGAGGGGTGGGGGAGGAAGACAGGCAGGGTGAGAGAGGAATGGGAGGCAGGGATAAGGCTTGTGACGGGGAAGAGAGGGCAGGGGAAAAGTCAGGGGAAGGCAGGCAGAGAAGAATAGGAGAGATGAAAGGATGAGAGAGAGAGAAAAGAGAGGAGGGGAGAGAAAAGAGACAGAAAATGGGAAAAAGGGAGAAACGATGAAGAGAAAAGTGGGTAGAGAGCAGAAGGAAAAAAGGTAGAAGGAATGAAAGAGGGGGATGTGAGTGAGGAAAAGAAGAGACTGGATTGGGAAAGAAATTTGTGAAGAAAAAGATGCATGGAAAAGGAGAAATGAGAGTGGAAAGCCAAGAGGAGTTTACCTGGATTCACTTTCGGAGGTGACCTCCAGGTAACCTCCAGGACCGTCTCAGCGGCACGGTCTCAGACCAGGTCTTCTGATTGATGGCCTGATTGATCAGGTTGTTACTGCCCGCCGTCCAACGTATGCACCATAGCCCGGCTGATAAGGAATTGTTTTAAGGAATCTTTCGAGTTTCTCTTGAACACAACTCTTAGTTTGTTGGTGATTCCCCTCATGCATGAAGGGAAGGAGTTTAAGAGAGAAAATTTAATAAAATATGAATGAAGTGTTTTCTCTACTGAACGTAACTCAGCGAAGTTATCAAAGCTAGTGACATGCCGTAGGTCTCACAATTGTAAGGCTTTTGTACGAAGTCAGTATTCTCAAAGTCCTCCAACTGTTCCAGTTATACCTGGAGAGTATTCCTAGAGGGTGTTCTGGGGGGTCAACGCCCCCGTGGCCCAAGCCATGACCAGGACCCGCCAGAAGATATCTGTTACACCACACGATGGCCAACCATCAGCATTTTTCTCTCTGGCTACATCAATTTTAAAGGCTTCGCTATCTCAGTAATTTTTGTTTCCTTGAACGAATGGCGTCTGAAGCAGGTTCTCGAAATAAAAGAAAGTGACAGCACATGGTATAGGAGGGAAAATCACCTTTCATGGACTGGGTAATGGATGACAAATAGACAGGAGAGATTTTTCATAAATGAGGCAAAATCAGAATGGGGACCAGCGGCGAGAGGCGTTCCGCAAGGATCAGTTCTGGGCGCCTTGTCGTCCATAACATACAGTGATGACCTTGAGATCATTAACAGTGACATGAGTAAATTCACTGACGACGGAAGAACATGACAATAAATAACCTCAGAGGAAGTTGTCATGGAACTTCAGAATAATTCTGACAAGCTAAATGGTCGGAAAAGTGCCTGATGACCTTCAGTGTAGAAAAATAAAAAATCCCTAATCCTCGAGTATGCACTTAACTCAAGCACTTATAAATTATATAATACCGAGCTTCGTTATACAGAATTTTGAAATTACGAAAAGCAGAAATCTGAAGCCAAGACAACGTTGTCAAAGCGACAGGAATAAAACAGATTATTTGGGCTTATATCTAGAAGTATAAGCAACAGGAGTCCAAAGGTTAATCTGCAGCTCTAAACATCATTAACAAGGAACATATAGACAGCTGATCGAGCAAGCTGTTAGTGCCCGCCACCAGATAACAGATGATCCCACAACCAGTGTTCAGACTTATAGAGAGAGAGAGAGAAAATGTGTTTATACTTGAGAAATTGGGTGAAAGGTGGAGAGGGCGACGTAAATAAAGGGACTGGGTAACTAATGAGGGGATTGTGATAAAAATACAAAGTTTAGGGATAAGTAAAGGGAGGATGATAATGTGGGAATAAAGACAATGAGTAAGGGGATAAAGATAATAAATGACGAGAAATGGATAATAAAAGAGGGAATAAGGATAATATAACATAAACATAATATAGTACCTGGAGGTTACCTGGAGATTATTCCGGGGATCAACGCCCCCGCGGCCCGGTCCATGACCAGGCCTCCCGATGGATCAGGGCCTGATCAACTAGGCTGTTACTGCTGGCCGCACGCAGTCCAACGTACGAGCCACAGCCCGGCTGATCCGGCACTGACTTTAGGTATCTGTCCAGCTCTCTCTTGAAGGCAGCCAGGGGTCTATTGGCAATTCCCCTAATGCTTGATGGGAGGCTGTTGAACAGTTTTGGGCCCCGGACACTTATGGTGTTTTCCCTTAGTGTACCAATGGCGCCCCTACTTTTTATTGGGGGCATTTTGCATCGCCTGCCCAGTATTTTACTTTCGTAGGGAGTGATTTCTGTGTGCAGATTTGGGACCATTCCTTCCAAGATTTTCCAAGTGTAGATTATGATATATCTCTCCCTCCTGCGTTCCAACGAGTACAAGTCAAGTGCTTCCAAGCGTTCCCAGTAGTTAAGGTGCTTGACAGAACTTATACGTGCAGTAAAGGATCTCTGTACACTCTCTAGATCTGCGATTTCACCTGCTTTGAATGGAGATGTTAATGTACAGCAGTATTCTAGCCTAGAGAGAACAAGTGATTTGAAAAGGATCATCATGGGCTTGGCATCTCTCGTTTTGAAAGTTCTCATTATCCATCCTATCATTTTCTTTGCACGTGCGATCGTGGCACTGTTGTGATCCTTGAAAGTGAGATCCTCAGACATTACTACTCCCAGGTCCCTTACATTATTTTTCCGCTCTATTGTATGGCCGGAGTCAGTAGTATACTCTGTTCTAGTTATTATCTCCTCCAGTTTTCCATAACGGAGTAGTTGGAATTTGTCCTCATTGAACATCATATTGTTTACCGTTGCCCACTGGAAAACTTTGTTTATATCTTCTTGGAGGTTAACCGCGTCCTCAGCAGATGACAGCCTCATGCAGATCCTAGTATCATCCGCAAAGGATGATACGGTGCTGTGGTGTATATCTCTGTTTATGTCTGATATGAGGATAAGGAATAAGATGGGGGCGAGTACTGTGCCTTGTGGAACAGAGCTCTTCACTATGGCAGCCTCCGATTCAACTCTGTTGACCACTACTCTTTGTGTTCGATTTGTTAGGAAGTTGAAGATCCATCTCCCCACTTTCCCAGTTATTCCTTTAGCACGTATTTTATGGGCTATTACGCCATGATTGCATTTGTCAAATGCTTTTGCAAAGTCTGTGTATATTACATCTGCATTCTGATTTTCTTCCAGTGCATCCAAGGCCATGTCATAGTGATCCAGTAGTTGTGAGAGGCAGGAGCAACCTGCCCTGAACCCATGTTGCCCTGGATTGTGCAGATTTTGAGAATACAGGCGATTTGCAATCCTGCTTCTTAGCACTCTTTCAAAGATTTTTATGATGTGGGACGTCAGAGCTATTGGTCTATAGTTCTTAGCTAATGCTTTGCTGCCACCTTTATGGAGTGGGGCTATATCCGTTGTTTTAAGTGAGTGTGGAATTTCACCCATGTCCAAGCTCCTCCTCCATAGTGTACTTAGGGCACGCGAGAGGGGTTTCTTGCAGTTCTTAATGAAAACAGAGTTCCACGAGTCTGGGCCCGGGGCTGAGTGCATAGGCATGTTGTCAATGGCTTTTACGAAATCTATCGGAGTTAGGGTAATGTCGGAAATCTGGCATACATTTATGGAGTTTTGAGGCTCATTCATGAAGAAATCATTTGGGTCGTCGATCCTCAGACCGATTAGTGGTTCACTAAACACAGAGTCGTACTGGGATTTCAATATTTCACTCATTTCCTTGTTGTCATCTGTGTAAGTCCCATCCTGTCTGAGTAAGGGCCCGATACTAGATGTTGTATTTGCCTTGTTTTTGGCATGTGAAAAGAAATATTTTGAATTTCTTTCAATTTCACTAATAGCTTTAAGCTCCTCCTGCCTCTCCTGGTTCCTGTAAGAGTCATTTAGCTTAAGTTCGATAGTTTCCACTTTCCTGGTCAGCGCCTCCTTTCGTGTATCAGATATTCTAGCACTCCTGAGGAGCTCGGTGACACTTCGTCGTCTTCTGTAGAGGGAGCATCTTTTTCTCTCCAGTTTACTCCTGCTCTTCTTCTTTCTTAGGGGAATATGCCTAGAACATGCTTCGGCTACCAGGAAGTTGATCCTTTCAAGGCACTGGTTTGGATCCATGTCATTTAAGACATCTTCCCAACATGTTTCGTTTAGGACATGGTTTACCTGGTCCCAGTTGATGTTCTTGTTGTTGAAATTGTATTTTGTGAAGACACCTTCACAGGTACATGCATTCTGCTGATCAGGACCCCTATGCATGTACGTCTGGACTTCGATTAGATTGTGATCGGAATTAGTTGTTTTTGATATTCTTATGTCTCTTATCAGGTCCTCATTATTTGTGAAGATAAGGTCAAGTGTGTTTTCTAGTCTTGTTGGCTCCACTATCTGCTGGCTTAAGGTGTGTTTTTCGCAGAGACTTAGTAGCTCATGTATGTGTGACCTTTCATCTGCGCTACCTCCGGGGATTGTTTCAGCTATAACATTATTTGCTACATTCTTCCATTTTGTATGCCTTAGGTTGAAATCACCAAGCAGTAAGATGTTTGGGGATGGAGCTGGAAGGTTTTTCAAACAGTAATCGATTTTCAGTAGCTGTTCCTTGAACTGTTGTGAGGTTGCATCTGGTGGCTTGTATACAACCACAATGACTAGGTTTTGGTTCTCGATCTTTATTGATAGAACTTCAACTACCTCATTTGTGGTGTTCAGCAACTCCGTGCAGATAAGGGACTCTTTGACATACAGGCCAACCCCTCCTTGTTGCCTGTTTTTTCTGTCGCATCTAAAAAGGTTGTAACCAGATGCCTCAAGCATAATATTTGCACAAATTCACCTATTTATAATATATAGAAATAGTGATGGCAATGATACTACTATAACAAAATAAAAATAAAAATATAACCCTTCCAATAATAATAATAGTAATAATAATAAATAATAATATTGCAGCATGAAGAACACTGTTGTAAACAGTTCTATATTAAGTTGGTACAACGGGAACAACATCACTGTCGTAAATGTTCTGGAACAACGGGAGCATCACCGTTATATTTACTTGTGGTCAAAATATATAAAAATTCATCGAGATGCAGAGTGTGTATGTGGTGGTGGTGGGGGAGGGGGGTAAGCCAGCTGAAGGCCTCGGTCAAATGGCCAAAAGCTCCAGCTGCGGATCATCATATGACTAAGACCTGCGTCAGGAACACTTGTCCTGTTCCCTGACAAACCTTGCCTAACCTAACTGGTGTGTGTGTGTGTTAGTTACTATTTTGTTCTAGGCACATGTTGATTAGACACTAGGCCTGTTGTATATACGTGCGTTTGTGTGAAGGTGCGTAGGTGTGTGTGTGTGTATGTGTGTGTGTGTGTACTCACCTATTTGTACTTACCTAACTGTGGTTGCAGGGGTCGAGACTCGGCTCCTGGCTCTGCCTCTTCACTGATCGCTACTAGGTCCTCTCTCTGCCTCCTGAGCTTTGTCATACCTCGTCTTAAAGCTATGAATGGTTCCTGCCTCCACTACACCGCTTGCTAGGCTATTCCACTTCCTGACGACTCTGTGACTGAAGAAGTACTTCCTAACATCCCTGTGACTCGTCTGAGTCTTCAACTTCCAATTGTGACCCCTTGTTTCTGTGTCCCCTCTCTGAACATCCTGTCTCTGTCCACCTTGTCTATTCCACGCAGTATTTTGTATGTTGTTATTATGTCTCCCCTGGCCCTCCTGTTCTCCAGTGTCGTCAGTCCGATTTCCCTCAACCTTTCTTCGTAGAACATTCCCCTGAGCTCCGGAAACAGCCTTGTTGCAAACCTTTGTACTTTCTGTAATTTCTTGACGTGCTTGACCAGGTGTGGGTTCCAAACTGGTGCTGCATACCCCAGTACGGGCCTGACGTACACAGTGTATAGTGTCTTGAACGATTCCTTACTAAGGTATCGGAATACTATTCTCAGGTTTGCCAGGCGTCCCTATGCTGCAGCAGTTATCTGGTTGATGTGTGCCTCCGGAGACGTGCTCGGTGTTATGGTCACCCCAAGATCTTTCTCCTTGAGTGAGGTTTGCACCATTTGTCCACCTAGCCTATGCTCTGCGGTCTTCTTTGCCCCTCCCCAATCTTCATGACTTTGCATTTGGCAGGGTTGAATTCGAGAAGCCAGTTGTTGGACCACGTGTCTAGCCTGTCCAGGCCTTTTTGTAGTCCTGCCTGATCCTCATCCGATTTAATCCTTATTAACTTCACATCATCTGCGAACAGGGACACTTCAGAGTCTATCCCTTCCATCCTGTTATTCACATATATCAAAAATAGCACTGGTCCTAGGACTGACCCCTGTGGGACCCCACTCGTCACTGGCGCCCACTGTGATACCTCATCACGTACCATGACTCGTTGTTGCCTCCCTGTCAGGTATTCTCTGATCCATTGCAGTGCCCTTCCTGTTATACACGCTTGATCCTCCAGCTTCTGCACTAATCTCTTGTGAGGAACTGTGTCGAAGGCCTTCCTGCAGTCCAGGAAAATGCAATCAACCCACCCCTCTCATGTCTTACTTCTGTTATCTTGTCTTAAAACTCCAGGTTTGTGACACAGGATTTGCCTTCCATTAATCTGTGCTGGTTGTCGTTTATAATCTTGTTCCATTCCAGGTGCTCCACCACTCTCCTCCTGATAATCTTCTCCATGACTTTGCATACTATGCACGTCAGAGACACTGGTCTGTAGTTTAGTGCCTCACTTCTGTCTCCTTTCTTAAAAATGGGGACTACATTTTCTGTCTTCCATACCTCAGGTAGTTGCCCAGTTTCAAGGGATGTATTGAAGATTGTGGTTAGTGGCACACACAGCGTCTCTGCTCCTTCTCTGAGGACCCACGGGGAGATGTCCGGACCCCTCGCCTTTGAGGTATCGAGGTCACTTAGCAGCTTCTGTACCTCCTCCTCCGTTGTTTGTATGTCATCCAGTACCTGTTGGTATATTCCCTGTTGGTGTTCCCCTCTGCGCTGTCTTCTCAGAGCCCTTCCTGACTCTACTGTAAATACTTCCTTAAATCTCACGTTGAGCTCCTCACATACCTCATGATCATTTCTTGTGAGTTCCCCACCTTCTTTCCTCAGCCTGATCACCTGGTCTTTGACTGCTGTCTTCCTCCTAATGTGGCTGTACAGCAGTTTCGGGTCAGACTTGACTTTCGATGTTAGGTTATTTTCATACTGTCACTGGGCCTCCCTCCTTACCTGTGCATAATCGCTCCTGGCTCTTCGACTAATCTCCTTATTTTCTTGTGTTCTTCGCCTTCTGTACTTTTTCCATTCTCTATTGCACTTAGTTTTTTGCCTCCTTACACCGTCAGGTAAACCAGGGGCTCGTTCTGGTCTTCCCATTATTTCTGTTGCCCTATGAGCAAACCTTTCCTCTGCCTCCTTGCATTTTGTTGTTACGTATTCCATCATTTCGTTTACCGACTTTCCTACCAGTTCTCTGTCCCACTGAACTTCTTGCAGGAAGTTCCCCAAACTTATGTAGTCCCCCAGTTTATAGTCTGGCTTTTCCCATTAACTTCTGTTACTCTCTCCACTTGTAACTCTACTATGTATTCAAAGCACAGAACCACGTGGTCACTAGCTCCCAGAGACCTCTCATGTGTGATGTCCTCAATGTCTGAACTGCTCAGAGTGAACACAAGGTCCAGTCTTGCTGGTTCATCCTCCCCTCTCTGGTAGTGTCCTTAACTTTTGATGCATGAAGTTTTCCAGTACCACATCCATCATCTTGGTTCTCCATGTTTCAGGACCCCCAGTGTGGCTCCTTCCCAATCGATCTCCCTGTGACTGAAATCGCCCATAACTAGTAACTTTGCTCTGCTCGAGTGAGCTCTTCTTGCCACCTCAGCCAGTGTGTCCACCATTGCTCTTTTACTCTCTTCATATTCCTCTCTTAGCCTTCTGCAGTTGTGTGGTGGAGTTTTTCATCGCTGTAATGACTACCTTGTGCTCCCCATACTGAAGTGTACCTACTATGCATTCTCTTTCTCCAATCTCGTCCATGCCTCCCATTTCCTCAAATTTCCATGGGTCTTTTACGAGCAGTGCAACCCCTCCTCCCCCTCTGCTCCTTCTATCTTTCCTCAGGATCTGATATCCTGGTGGGAAGATTGCTTCTGTTATTGTGTCAGTGAGTTTCGTTTCTGTGACTGCTATGATTTCTGGGGACTTCTCATTGATTCTTTCATGCCACTCCTCATATTTGTTCGTTATTCCATCTGCATTCATGTACCAAACCTTCAACTTCTGTTCCAAAACTGTGGTCCTGGGAGGATATTGGGGTTGGGAGAGCAGGAGCCCAGGCAGGGGCCTATGGGGTGTTGTGGTGGGGGCAGAGTTCCCATAGCGGATTGCTGTAGGGTTGGGGTTCTTGGTGTTGGGGGGTGGGGTCAGAGGGATTGGTGTGTGATTGCTGGCTTAGATTCTTCAGTTGCCTTGGGGTTGTTGTGGTTGGAGTCCTTCTGCGGGTGTTTCTGGGGGGGAGGGGGTTCGCCCTTCCACCTGTGTTTGGGTTATTCTGCTTTTCTGTGTCACTTCCATTCCTCACCTCGTTTTTGCAAACTCTCTTTCAGTATCCTCCTTACCCCTTATGTTCTGTCTCGATCGAGGTACACACTCTGGAATTTCAGTTTGTCTCTCAGCCGTGCTTTCATCCCTTGTGTGTGTGTGTGTGTGTGTGTGTGTGTGTGTGTGTGTGGGTGGGTGGGTGGGTGTGTGTGTAGGTGTGTGTGTAGGTGTGTGTGTAGGTGTGTGTGTAGGTGTGTGTGTAGTTGTGTGTGTGTGTGTGTAGGTGTCTGTGTGTGTTTGCGTGTGTGTGTGTGTGTTATTTCTTCCCATTGCTTTACATATTTTACAACAAAACGCTAGAAATCCTTTTCTATGTGTTCATTATAACTTCAGTCAATGACTGCTGAGAGTCTCAGTCAAATTAATCAGGAGAGTAAATTTGCACAGGGTATGTTTGTGTATATTCGTGAATACTGCAAGTGGTGTTTACACGGACCCTTGAGAAAGTGTCAAAGTAAGAGACACTTGCAAGAAAATCCCTCAAGTTTTTTCTTTGAGGGGAAAAAATGCTTCACCTGTGAAAACAATTGATGTGGTAAAGCCAAGTGTGACAAGCTGGGAGAATGGATGGTGGTTTTGGTGGTGGTGTGGGTGGTTGTAGTGGTAGTACTAATGGTGGTGGTGATGGTGATGGTTGGTGGTGGTGAGGATAGCAAGTTAGTTAGTTTATTCAGGTATACACAAATACAATTACATACATAGATTATCATACATAGCAGCATGTGTGTAAAGAACCTAGGTTAACCCCAAAAAAGTCAGACAAAGTGACTTTTTTCTATTGGGGTTCTTTAATGGTAGTGCTGGTGATGGTGGGGTTAGTGGTGGTGGTTGTAGGGGGTGGGTGATAACTGTGGATGGTAGCCGAGGTAGTGCAGGTGTTGGTGGTGCTGGTGTGGTTGTGGTAGCAAGGTGGAAGAGGCGCTGGTAAATGCAGTCATTATCCTGGTTTTTCCTCCTCCTTCTCCCCCCTTAGCCCTTTCCCGTGCCACTACCCCTCTTCAACGTCTACTACGCCTCCCCTCCCATCAACACTTTCCCCTCCCTTCTTCCTCACCAGTCAAGAAATCGTACTTACCGAAGCTTATCCATCTCAGTATGCCTGACTGCTCGGGTCGTTCCACCTGTTCTGAACTTGAACCTTCCTCATCCTCCTTCACTTAATGATAATTTTAACGATGTATGAATGTATTCGCTCATGTATTCGCTTATTATTTTAACGAGTCCCCTCTTCCATACCAGGACTGATTAAGCCATTCGTGGGCGAAACGCTTCATTTTAATAAATGTACTGAACTGTATGTGTTTTCTTTTCCATACATAACATGTCGAGGGCACAAGAAATGTTCTGTGCTACACATTCAGTCTGGTGCCACACACAGGCGAGATTTAACAGGTCAGTTGAACAGCGACCTTTCTGAAATCACAGACCTCAGCACATTGATAGCCAAGCATTGTTAACTTTTGCAATAAGATTATAGATTTTATCAGTGACTGGCCATCTAAAAGTGATATTTGTCCGTAGTTGCTGATCATCGTCATTAAAAGGGGACCAGAATTACATTTTTTTTCACGAAGAGGGTCATAGTAAACACGAGAGGCGATGCTAGTAGCTGTTCAGCTCGTGTTTACCAACTGTGATCCTCTTTGTGGGTGAAAATCTGGTATTTAATACTTACAAGTTGTGGCTGAAAACACATCAGCCAAAAAAAAAAAAAACAGAACGTTTTATTTTTGAAACATTTTGGTCAGGAGACCAAGTGTGTGGCGAGAATGAAGTCCAGGACTAAAATATGATGAAAATAAAACATCCTAAACAAAGACACATGGAAAGCTGTAACTCCCACAGCCTTCTCTGTTCCAGGAATTTCATTATCTATGCCTCTTCTATTATCACTTCCTGCAACATGGACACCATTCTTGCAGCCAGCTATGTTTGTCTGTGACTGGAACTTTCACTTTCGCAGTACCAGCTTCTGCGAGACTGATAGCGATATCCATCCACTAAGTAAAGTATGCCTTGTCTTATCGACCTCAAAATAATAACACTGAGGGAGTCTATAAGGAAGGTGAAACTCTATAAGTTTAGCCTTGTACTCGCTGGAACGCAGACAAGAGAGATATATCATAAGCTACACTTGGAAACTTCTAGAAGGAATGGGCCCGAATCTGTACACACAAATCACTCCCTACGAAAGTAAGAGACTGGATAGGTGGTGCAAAATGCCCCCAATGAAAAGTAGGGGTGCCACTGGTACACTAAGAGAAAACACTAAATATCTGGGGCCTAAGACTGTTCAACAGCCTCCCACCATGCATAAGGGAATTACGTATAGACCCCTGGCTGCCTTCAAGAGGGAGCTGGATAGATACTTTAACCCGGTGCTGGATCAGCTGGGCTGTGGTTCGTACGTTGGACTACATGCGGCCAGCAGTAACAGCCTAATCCACCGCCAGGCCTGGTCGTGGACCGGGCCGCGGGGGCGTTGATCCCCGGAATACCCTCCAGGTAGACTCCAGGTGGGGAGGGAGAGGACTGCAGTGAGTGCAGTGGAGAGGGAGAGTGGGAGTGAGAGGGGGGAGCATGTGCGGAGGGGAAGGAATGCAGGAAGGGAGAGCAGATGGAGAGGGAAGAGAGTTGCAATGAAGGAAGGGTTCAGCGGTGGGGAGGGCAAGGGATGCTGTGATGGAGGGAGAAGAAATGGGGGAGACACATCCATCAACACCTGGTTGCTGTGTTTGGTATCGAAAAAACTCAGAAAATAAACGATACCTCAGGAACGATTGTTAACCAGGTTGTGTGTGTGTGTGTGTGTGTGTGTGTGTGTGTGTGTGTGTGTGTGTGTGTGTGTGTGTGTGTGTCTGGAGACACAACAGCTACGGGCCAATCACAGGTTAGATCTGTTGTGGGGTTCCACCACTCACAAGCCTGTTTCCTATTTTGTTAAACTGCGAGTCTATTTCGTGACGTTGTGTTATTTTTGACCTTAATATACATATAGTTGCACACATAGTGAGCCAGGTGTGCAGTGTAAACACTTGAACCTTCGAGTGTGTTGCTGATACAGAAAGTTGCGGTTTTGTGAATAATGGAACACTGCTGATGGAGGGAGACGCGAAATGGTGGCTCAGGGAAGAAAGGAGAGTGGTCCATGGTGTTCCGTGAGTGTTTCTTGGTGTTTCGTGAGTGTTTTTTGATGTTTCATAAGTATTCCTTGATGTTTTATAAGTGTTCCTTGACGTTTTGTGATTGTTCCTTGATGTTTCGTATCACCAGAGGGGCTCTTGAAACAAACCTTCCGTTCTCCAGGCTCTTGAAGACGAGCATGGGTTTACAGTTTTCTGATCATGACGATGATTATTATTATTATTATTATTGTAGTAGTATCATTACACCTATACGTCTGCAAGCACAGTTAATGTGACAAAATGCTTCTTCTTTTATATGTAAAAAAGGCCGGTTGTGTGGACATTACTTAATCTCAGACTACCATTTTCCTTAGATATCTGAGTCTTCTAGATACCACCACTCATCTCGTTGTCCTCCCAGCCAGAGTTAAAATGAGTACACAGGCTGGCTACCGTATTTAACGTTTTATTAACCTCTAAATATTTCATTCCTAATCGTTGTAGTTCGATATTTTTCAACCAGAGTTCTGTTTTTTTTTTTTTTTTTTTTTTTTTTTGTGAATTTGTATTTTTATGTTTGAGATTTTTTTTTTGCTTGCGTTTTTCTAGTATTTTTTTGTGTATTTTGTGTTAATGTTTTGTTAGTGTTTTTTATATATATTTTTGTACGTTTTTATGAGAGGTTTTCGGGTTGTGTTCATATGTTCTTTATGTGTGTGTTTGAATTTTTTATGATAAGCATTTTTTTTGTGATCTGCCTATGATAATTAAAGGATCAAGGTTGCAGACTTACGGTAGTTAACTAAACAAGCGAGTGATGGTTTAGTAACGTTAACGAGGTGGTTAAGAGGACGAGGATGTCAAGTGGCAGGTTAGATAAGGTTTGTCAGGAAACAGGACAAGTGTTTCCTGATGTGGGTTTTAGTCATATGATGACCAACAGCTGGAGCTTTTGGTCATCTGACCGAGGCCTTCCGGTGGCTTACCCCTCCACCCCTTTAAAGATTATGGTTATGATTAGGCTAAGTAATATACTACACTGGGGTTGACACACACACACAGTGAAGAGTGAAGAGGCGGGGCCAGGAGCTGGGAATCGACCCCTGCAACCTCAACTAGGTGAGTATAACTAGGTGAGTACACACACACCAATCTATCCACCCACCTTGCATTGTTATTATTGAGGAGCGCTAAACCCGGAGAGATTATACAACACCTGTGTGTGGAGATGGGGTGGGGTTTACTTGGAGAGGGTTCCGGGGGTCAACTCCCCCGCGGGGGTGGAAGGTATTTAGGCTTAATTCAGGGAAGTGGAGCACAGATCCAATTCCCTAGATCAAGAGCCCCTCACCAGGGTCAAGGAAGTACCCACCTCGCAGGGGAATTCAAGCAGGCAACTCCCATTGTCTGTTCTTAAGATAAGATTTTGTTTGGTTATCTTGGTTTAGTGGCCCAAGATAACCCAAGAAAATCAGTGTCATCGAGGACTGCCTCTTATTACCATTGTGGTCCTTAAATTTTGTCCCCCAGGATGCAACCAACACCAGTCGACTAACACCCAGGTACCTACTTGCTAGGTGAACGGGAACAGCGGGTCTCAGGAAACACGCCCAGTGTTTCCACCCATGTCGGGGATCGAACTACGGACACTCAGCGTGAGACAATAGTGCTGCCTACCTGGACTATACCTGGAGAGGGTTTCGTCGGACAACGCCCCACCGGCCTCGTCTGTGACTAGGTAAACATTAAACAGAACCTGGGTGGGTCTCGACACCCCCGTCACAGCGCCGGGCGGGTCTCGACACCCCGTCACAGCGCTGGGAGGGTCTCGACACCCCCGTCACAGCGCCGGGCGGGTCTTGATACCCCCGTCACAGCGTCGGGCGGGTCTTGATACCCACGTCACAGCGGCGAGCGGGTCTTGACACCCTCGTCACAGCGCCGAGCGGGTCTACCTACCTGGAGGTTATTCTTGGGATCAACGCCCCCGCGGCCCGGTCCACGACCAGGCCTCCCGGTGGATCAGGGCCTGATCAACCAGGCTGTTACTGCTGGCCGTTCGCAGTCCAACATATGAACCACAGCCCAGCTGATCCGGCACTGACTTTAGGTATCTGTTCAGCTCTCTCTTGAAGGCAGCCAGGGGTTTATTGGTAATTCCCCTTATGCTTGGTGGGAGGCTGTTGAACAGTCTTGGGCCCCGGACACTTATGGTGTTTTCTCTTAGTGTGCCAATGGCGCCCCTACTTTTAATTGGGGGTGTTTTGCATCGCCTGCCCAGTCTTTTACTTTCGTTGGGAGTGATTTCTGTGTGCAGATTCGGGACCATTCCTTTTAGGATTTTTGAAGTGTAGATTATGATATATCTCTCTCTCCTGCGTTCCAACGAGTACAGGTTAAGTGCTTCCAAGCGTTCCCAGTAGTTCAGGTGATTGACAGAACTTACACGTGCAGTAAAGGTTCTCTGTACACTCTCTAGATCTACAATTTCACCTGCTTTGAACGGAGATGTTAATGTACAGCAGTATCCCCCGCCACAGCGCCACCCGTGTAATTCAGATTTATCAGTTAATGCTTTTCAAGAAAAATAAAGAACTTTCCGCTCCTACACATAGCAAAAAAAAGTCTAAAAATTATTAAAACAAAGTGAAACATAGTCGCAAAAGCCCTCACGTTAAGGTCGACTTTGACTGTCGTTATTTTAATAAAGTGAGACAGAGAGTTGTTTATCATCTTAATGTTAGGATGTGATGTTTTATGTCAGCGTAGTAAAGAGAGTCAGTATTATTATTATTATTATTATTATTATTATTATTATTATTATTATTATTATTATTATTAATCTTATGATTATCATTTCATTAATATTATTATTGGTTGTATTTATTTGTTCTTTTCATCTATCACTGTATTTAATTAAGAGACATGAATGTGGGGTGTACGTTACATTATGAACGTGTGTATATGTATGAGAGTCCGAGCGTGTGTGTGTGTGTGTGTATGTGTGTGTGTGTGTGTGTGTGTGTGTGTGTGTGTGTGTGTGCGTGCGCGTGAGCGTTGCGTGCCACAACCAATATATTGAGAACATTTATTTCTCGTGATGTAACGCGCCGTTCACTGGCCCGGAGTCTTGTCAACACACTGTTTATTATTCTCGCGGGTTAATAACTGCCTGGGTGAGGCGCACGTAAACACCCACACAGCGTGTGTGTGTGTGTGTGTGTGTGTGTGTGTGTGTGTGTGTGTGTGTGTGTGTGTGTGTGTGTGTGTGTGTGTGTGTGTGTGTCAGTATTGCAGCACCTACTTTGCTGTGCACTCTGCCATTGCTCGGTTATTTGCATTCTAATTCCCCTTTTTTATACGTTCCGTCTTATAGGCAAAAAAAAAAAAAAAAAAAAAAAAAAAACAGCATTTTTAAGGTTAGAAGGAATTTACTGTTCAGTTCCTACTACCGTCATTCTTTGTAGCAAATTCCATACAGACATTCTTGCGACGTCTAAGAGCCGTTGCAAGCACACCGCAGCAGCACCCACCTCTTGAAGCACACCACAGCAGCACCCACCTCTTGAAGCACACCGCAGCAGCACCAACCTCTTGAAGTACACCGCAGCAGCACCCACCTTGTGAAGCACACCGCAACAGCGCCCACCTCTTGAAGTACACCGCAGCAGCACCAACCTCTTGAAGCACACCACAGCAGCACCCACCTCTTGAAGCACACCGCAGCAGCACCCACCTCTTGAAGCACACCACAGCAGCACCCACCTCTTGAAGCACACCACAGCAGCACCCACCTCTTGAAGTACACCGCAGCAGCACCCACCTCTTGAAGCACACCACAGCAGCACCCACCTCTTGAAGTACACCGCAGCAGCATCCACCTCTTGAAGCACACCGCAGCAGCACCCACCTCTTGAAGCACACCGCAGCAGCACCCACCTCTTGAAGCACACCACAGCAGCACCCACCTCTTGAAGTACACCGCAGCAGCATCCACCTCTTGAAGTACACCGCAGCAGCACCCACCTCTTGAAGTACACCGCAGCAGCACCCACCTCTTGAAGCACACCGCAGCAGCACCCACCTCTTGAAGCACACCACAGCAGCACCCACCTCTTGAAGTACACCGCAGCAGCATCCACCTCTTGAAGTACACCGCAGTAGCACCCACCTCTTGAAGTACACCGCAGCAGCACCCACCTCTTGAAGTACACCACAGCAGCACCGACCTCTTGAAGTACACCGCAGCAGCACCCACCTCTTGAAGCACACCGCAGCAACACCCACCTCTTGAAGTACACTGCAGCAGCACCCACCTCTTGAAGCACACCGCAGCAGCACCCACCTCTTGAAGCACACCGCAGCAGCACCCACCTCTTGAAGTACACCGCAGCAGCACCCACCTCTTGAAGCACACCGTAGCAGCACCCACCTCTTGAAGTACACCACAGCAGCACCCACCTCTTGAAGTACACCGCAGCAGCACCCACCTCTTGAAGCACACCGCAGCAGCACCCACCTCTTGAAGTACACTGCAGCAGCACCCACCTCTTGAAGCACACCGCAGCAGCACCCACCTCTTGAAGCACACCGCAGCAGCACCCACCTCTTGAAGTACACCGCAGCAGCACCCACCTCTTGAAGTACACCGCAGCAGCACCCACCTTGTGAAGCACACCGCAGCAGCACCCACCTCTTGAAGTACACCGCAGCAGCACCCACCTCTTGAAGTACACCGCAGCAGCACCCACCTCTTGAAGTACACTGCAGCAGCACCCACCTCTTGAAGTACACTGCAGCAGCACCCACCTCTTGAAGCACACCGCAGCAGCACCCACCTCTTGAAGCACACCGCAGCAGCACCCACCTCTTGAAGTACACCACAGCAGCACCCACCTCTTGAAGTACACCGCAGCAGCACCCACCTCTTGAAGTACACCGCAGCAGCACCCACCTTGTGAAGCACACCGCAGCAGCACCCACCTCTTGAAGTACACCGCAGCAGCACCCACCTCTTGAAGTACACCGCAGCAGCACCCACCTCTTGAAGTACACCGCAGCAGCACCCACCTCTTGAAGTACACCGCAGCAGCACCCACCTCGTGAAGCACACCGCAGCAGCACCCACCTCGTGAAGCACACCGCAGCAGCACCCACCTCGTGAAGCACACCGCAGCAGCACCCACCTTGTGAAGCACACCACAGCAGCACCCACCTCTTGAAGCACACCACAGCAGCACCCACCTCTTGAAGCACACCGCAGCAGCACCCACCTTGTGAAGCACACCGCAGCAGCACCCACCTAGTGAAGCACACTGCAGCAGCACCCACCTAGTGAAGCATACTGCAGCAGCACCCACCTAGTGAAGCACACCGCAGCAGCACCCAACTAGTGAAGCACACCGCAGCAGCACCCACCTAGTGAAGCACACCACAGCAGCACCCACCTAGTGAAGCACACCGCAGCAGCACCCACCTAGTGAAGCACACCGCAGCAGCACCCACCTAGTGAAGCACACCGCAGCAGCACCCACCTAGTGAAGCACACCGCAGCAGCACCCACCTAGTGAAGCACACCGCAGCAGCACCCATCTCGTGAACCACACCGCAGCAGCACCCACCTCGTGAAGCACACCGCAGCAGCACCCACCTTGTGAAGCACACCGCAGCAGCACCCACCTTGTGAAGCACACCGCAGCAGCACCCACCTTGTGAAGCACACCGCAGCAGCACCCACCTTGTGAAGCACACCGCAGCAGCACCCACCTCGTGAAGCACACCGCAGCAGCACCCACCTCGTGAAGCACACCGCAGCAGCACCCACCTCGTGAAGCACACCGCAGCAGCACCCACCTCGTGAAGCACACCGCAGCAGCACCCACTTTGTGAAGCACACCGCAGCAGCACCCACTTTGTGAAGCACACCGCAGCGGCACCCACCTCGTGAAGCACACCGCAGCAGCACCCACTTTGTGAAGCACACCGCAGCAGCACCCACCTTGTGAAGCACACCGCAGCAGCACCCACTTTGTGAAGCACACCGCAGCAGCACCCACCTTGTGAAGCACACCGCAGCAGCACCCACCTTGTGAAGCACACCGCAGCAGCACCCACCTTGTGAAGCACACCGCAGCAGCACCCACCTTGTGAAGCACACCGCAGCAGCACCCACCTCGTGAAGCCTTTAAAAAGCTTAATATTGTGACGACGTCTGCATCAAGAGATGAGGGGATTTAGCCATAATGTGAGACTGAAGGAAGTGAACCCGATGAATTTAAAAAGAGGTCAGAGAGGAGACATGATTACGACGTACGAGATACTCTTGAGGATTTGACAAGAGAGAATATCTACGAACAGATTTTCTGAAATTCCAGGGAAAGTGGCGAGGTGGCATTCAATGAAACTACTCAGATGAGCCGCAGAGACGCTAAGAAATACTTAAGGTCTCAGGAGGGTACATCAGTAGAATTAGCCACTACAGGAAGTGCGAGAGGAAGACTCGAAGCACTGTATGGAAAAGTAGGTATGACAGGGTCCAGAAAACAAGAAACCAATAAATCCTTCGATTGCAATATAAGAGGCGAGGCCAGGAGCTGTAATTTAACTCTTTCAAGCACAACTCTGTGAGCACAACTTGGTAAGTGCGTAACACACACATACACACACACACACACACACACACACACACACACACACACACACACACACACACACACACACACACACACACACAACAGATCTATATAATTATTTTAATATTCATACCTCCCCTAAAAATAACAACGTACACCATTCAATAACTATCAAATGATTTCGCACCCCACCTCCCCACCGGCGCCAGTGTACCATGAAAATGTTGCTATCAAAAACTGTGTGGCAGCTCTGACGGCCGATGGCCAACATTTTTTTTCCCCTTAACACTTCATAGCTTAACCCAACTTAACACAGCACATGTTTAATCCGTTAAGCTGGCGCTTTACCCATATTGTGGAGTGTGGACTAATGTACTCTAGTAGTGCTCTCTCACTGGTGCTCTCTCACTGGTGCTCTCTCACTGGTGCTCTCTCACTGGTGCTCTCTCACTGGTGCTCTCTCACTGGTGCTCTCTCACTGGTGCTCTCTCACTGGTGCTCTCTCACTGGTGCTCTCTCACTGGTGCTCTCTCACTGGTGCTCTCTCACTGCTCTCTCACTGGTGCTCTCTCACTGGTGCTCTCTCACTGGTGCTCTCTCACTGGTGCTCTCCCACTGGTGCTCTCACTGGTGCTCTTTCACTGGTGTTCTCACTGGTGATCTCACTGGTGCTCTCTCACTGGTGCTCTCTCACTGGTGCTCTCTCACTGGTGCTCTCTCACTGGTGCTCTCTCACTGGTGCTCTCTCACTGGTGTTCTCTCACTGGTGCTCTCTCACTGGTGCTCTCTCACTGGTGCTCTCTCACTGGTGCTCTCTCACTGGTGCTCTCTCGCTGGTGCTCTCTCACTGCTCTCTCACTGGTGCTCTCACTAGTGCTCTCTCACTAGTGCTCTCTCACTTGTGCTCTCACTGGTGCTCTCACTGGTGCTCTCTCACTGGTGCTCTCACTGGTGCTCTCTCACTGGTGCTCTCACTGGTGCTCTCTCACTGGTGCTCTCACTGGTGCTCTCTCACTGGTGCTCTCAGTAGTGCTCTCTCACTAGTGCTCTCTCACTAGTGCTCTCTCACTAGTGCTCTCTCACTGGTGCTCTCACTGGTGCTCTCTCACTGGTGCTCTCACTGGTG
Source organism: Cherax quadricarinatus (assembly GCF_038502225.1). NCBI lineage: Eukaryota > Metazoa > Arthropoda > Malacostraca > Decapoda > Parastacidae > Cherax > Cherax quadricarinatus. Next base: position 22,979,616 of record NC_091323.1, read on the forward strand.
CTCTCTCACTGGTGCTCTCACTGGTGCTCTCTCACTGGTGCTCTCACTGGTGCTCTCTCACTGGTGCTCTCACTGGTGCTCTCTCACTGGTGCTCTCAGTAGTGCTCTCTCACTAGTGCTCTCTCACTAGTGCTCTCTCACTAGTGCTCTCTCACTGGTGCTCTCACTGGTGCTCTCTCACTGGTGCTCTCACTGGTGCTCTCTCACTGGTGCTCTCACTGGTGCTCTCTCACTGGTGCTCTCTCACTGGTGCTCTCACTGGTGCTCTCTCACTGGTGCTCTCAGTAGTGCTCTCTCACTGGTGCTCTCTCACTAGTGCTCTCTCACTGGTGCTCTCACTGGTGCTCTCTCACTGGTGCTCTCACTGGTGCTCTCTCACTGGTGCTCTCACTGATCTCACTGGTGCTCTCACTGCAGGACCCATGTTTAAACTATGCTCATTTTGAACGTTTGTTCCGATCGTTCTTTCTAGTTTTTTATATCTTCGTGATTTATTTGAAGAATGTGAAAAGCAAACTGACGCTTTGTTTATATGATTTTGTTATATGATTGCGTTTTTGATTACTTGGATCAAGAGCCCTGCAAAATCACTCTCCGGGGGCGTTGACCCCCGAAACCCTCTCCAGGTAGGCCTCCTCTCCCTCCTTTGAATGGTGTGTGTATATATATATATATATATATATATATATATATATATATATATATATATATATATATATATATATATAGAGCAGCAAGCAATAAGTAGCCCTCAAGGGTGAACCCCTGGCACCCACACTATTTCTTATGCATGTGAACCAGTCATCATATGGATTCTGTTTCTACGTACTGCATTTTGCAGGTGGTGGTGCCAACAGCAATAAGACCACTGCACTAGCAACAACATGTACTGCACTAGCACCAACATCTACTACACTAGCGCCAACATCTACTACACTAGCGCCAACATCTACTACACTAGCAGAAACATCTACTACACTAGCACCAACATTTACTACACTAGCACCAACATTTACTACAGTAGCACCAACATCTACTACAGTAGCACCAACATCTACTACAGTAGCACCAACATCTACTACACTAGCAGCAACATCTACTACACTAGCAGCAACATCTACTACACTAGCAGCAACATCTACTACACTAGCAGCAACATCACTACACTAGCACCAACATCACTATACAAATAACCCGTACATAGAGAGGAGCTCCTCTCTCCAGTTGCGGGTTGTTTGTGTTTCGTTCCAGTCACGGTATTGTGCCTCATTGTTCTTTACCAACATCACTACACTACACTGTGCTGCATCGCTGATGAGAAGGTTGCAGAGCGGAATAATCAATACGAGGTTCCTAATTTACGAATACTATTATGATAGTTATCATGATGAAAAATATGCACTGTTCTTGGGTTTTATGTTTCGCGTCATGCCACTAGGCTGTGCTGCTATCTCGTGGAGTTAGACCCACCTAGACCTCACTCCACGAGACCCTATATCTGCCTCACAATTGCTCCAGACATCCTACTATGACAGTATCGTAAAGTTGTTTAAAAGTATTTTATGGTTATCTGCGTCAAGGGTTTTTGTTTCTCTAATTCTAAGGTTACCAATCATGTGAAATTTCATAGATATATGTGGGCCATGATGTAGTAAGTAAGGTGTATTAAGAATCACCTTAAGGCTTGGCAGGCTGAAGACTAGGGCCTCAAAATCTAGGAGGCCTCCGGCCAAGGTGTATAATATTTTTGACACTGTCATAGACCTTTCTTACACATGCTGTCATAACCCATTGTAGTCTCCAAGCAACCCTTCAGTAATGTTCCTTGCACACCCTTTCAGAATAATACTGTCTTAAGCTAATAACTCAACACTAACATTGATTTTTCTATTGATTTTGTCCTTCCAGGAAAGCAGTGAGACAGATAAGTTGACTGAAGTCCTCAATCATTTGTACTCTGATGTTAATGAGAAGGGTGATACCAGGCTTTAAGCAAACAACAGTTTGCAAAAAAATGTAAGAATTGGAATTTGTGTTTATGGTGCATTTTTAGACTCGTGTTCTAGGTCATTTTTAGACTCGTGTGCTAGGTCATTTTTAGACTCGTGTTCTAGGTCATTTTTAGACTCGTGTGCTAGGTCATTTTTAGACTCGTGTTCTAGGTCATTTTTAGACTCGTGTGCTAGGTCATTTTTAGACTCGTGTGCTAGGTCATTTTTAGACTCGTGTGCTAGGTCATTTTTAGACTCGTGTGCTAGGTCATTTTTAGACTCGTGTGCTAGGTCATTTTTAGACTCGTGTGCTAGGTCATTTTTAGACTCGTGTGCTAGGTCATTTTTAGACTCGTGTTCTAGGTCATTTTTAGACTCGTGTTCTAGGTCATTTTTAGACTCGTGTTCTAGGTCATTTTTAGACTCGTGTTCTAGGTCATTTTTAGACTCGTGTGCTAGGTCATTTTTAGACTCGTGTTCTAGGTCATTTTTAGACTCGTGTTCTAGGTCATTTTTAGACTCGTGTTCTAGGTCATTTTTAGACTCGTGTTCTAGGTCATTTTTAGACTCGTGTTCTAGGTCATTTTTAGACTCGTGTTCTAGGTCATTTTTAGACTCGTGTGCTAGGTCATTTTTAGACTCGTGTGCTAGGTCATTTTTAGACTCGTGTGCTAGGTCATTTTTAGACTCGTGTGCTAGGTCATTTTTAGACTCGTGTTCTAGGTCATTTTCATAAGGTCAGCAAAGCCATTCAGAAATCAGAACTGTTGAGTACTTGTGCATGTTTGTACAGTTTACTTCAGGATTTTTTAAGCAAAATTAGAGATTTTGATTAGCCTGAACAACAAGCAAAGCCACCTTGGCAAATGTTAACTATAGAATTGTCACCAGGAGACAGAGTAAGGAAACGGCAAGGAAATAATGGAAGTGCACCTGGTCCTGATGCCTTAGATGACCTCTCTTCAAGAGATAAGTTAAGGATAAAATCCTATACTACTATACTAGATGCATTTTAAGCTAATCTAAGAAGAGCTACTGTGTAAAGTGATGCTACACAAATGTTTTCCTTTCTTGCCAATCTGACAACATCTAAGCAAGAAATTCAGGAAGGTGTTCAACTGTTGATGGCAGCATAATACTTAGATGATGTTGACCTGAAACTTACTGATGAACTTTTGCACTTTCACTTGAGACAAAGCCATAAGCCTACAGAAGTGCAGTCACTGTCTCTTACAGACCTTCATTAAATTATTGCCAAGGAAAAATTCAGATGGCCTTCCCTAACATGGAAGTATTCTCGTGGTTATTTCTTCGCGTAATGTTCACTAACTGCTCGGGAGAGAGGTCTTTTTTAAGCCCCAAAAGAATTAAAAATGAATTAAGGGCCACAATGTCTCATGAGAGGTCGTCTGCACTGAACATTCTGTGCACTGAAAGTGACAAACTTACACAAATTTTATAAACTTTTGGATGATTTTGCTACGAGGAAGCCTAGAAAAAACCTTTTCCAGTCTTAGTGTATTTCATGATTGCAGTTTTTTATTTCTTAATGTGTACTTTAAAAGAATATAACAGTAAACTTACAATCTCATTTTCTTAAAATTTCCTGTTTATTCCACAAAATATTTACAAAGTTCTGTTATTGCAAAAGTTTTTCAGTGCTAATTTTAACATTTATGCTGTTTTTTCAGTCACCACAGAATTTAACAATAACATTTTATATCTTTTAGACGAGGATTTGTGAATTGCGGAATTTTAAACACCCGTCATCATCCTCGGCTTCATTGAATTTTGTTTAAAACATTCTTCAATGGATAATGAGAACATTCAAGACAAAGAGATGCTAAGCCAATGATGATCCTTTTTAAATCACTTATTCTTTCTAGGCTGGAATACTGCTGTACATTAACATCCCCATTCAAAGCAGGTGAAATTGCAGAACTAGAGAATGTACAGAGAACCTTTACTGCACGTATAAGTTCCTTCAAACACCTTAACTACTGGGAGCGCCTGGAAGCACTTGACTTGTACTCACTAGAGCGCAGGCGAGAGAGATATATCATAATCTACACCTGGAAGATTCTGGAGGGACTGGTCTCTAATATGCACACAGCACTCGCTCCATACGAAAGCAAAAGACTTGGCAGGCGATGCAACATACCCCCAATGAAAAGTAGGGGCGTCACTGGTACACTAAGAGAAAACACAATAAGTGTCTGGGGCCCAAGACTGTTCAACAGCCTCCTACCAGCAATAAGGGGCATTACGGGAAGACCCCTGGTTGTCTTCAAGAGGGAGCTGGACAGATACCTAAATAACAAAAAAAGACACAATACTGTGACTGGAACGATACACAAATAACCCGCACATAAAAGAGAGAAGCTTACGACGACGTTTCGGTCCGACTTGGACCATTTACAAAGTCACACTAACCAGAAGTGGAGCAGGACGGCTATATATAGGTAGGAAGAGGTGGTGGTAGTAGTAGTAGTAGTACAAGAATGGTATATAATACCGACAAGATGAAATTAAGACACATGTGCAACAACCGGGCATCTCTATCGTAGACGTTTCGCCATCCAGTGGCTGGCTGGATGGCGAAACGTCTACGATAGAGATGCCCGGGTGTTGCGCATGTCTTAATTTCATCTTGTCGGTATTATATACCATTCTTGTACTACCACCACCACCTCTTCCTGCCTATGTATAGCCGTCCTGCTCCACTTCTGGCTAGTGTGACTTTGTAAATGGTCCAAGTCGGACCGAAACGTCGTCGTAAGCGTCTCTCTTTTATGTGCGGGTTATTTGAGATACCTAAAGACGGTGCCGGATCAGCCGGGCTGTGGTTCGTACGTTGGATTGCGTGCGGCCAGCAGTAACAGCCTCGTTGAACAGGCCCTGATCCACCGGGAGGCCTGGTCGTGGACCGGGCCGCGGGGACGTTGATCCCCGGAATACCCTCCAGGTAGACTCCTCTAGTGGTGAGGCTGGGGGGTTGGTAGGGGCCTTACAAGTGGAATACCCTAGGGCAGGGGTGGGCAACCTTTTAAAGTGTGCGTGCCAAAGTCGGCCATATCTTTGATACAAAATATCTGGAAACATATGGGGACTATTTCCTCGATTTTCTTGGAACGGATATGTGATAAATGTCGCAATTATTTTTTTTTTTTTTTGAGATGAGATCAGAGGTAAGCGTGTCGGAAAGAAGACGCTGGCGTGCCAGGTTTGGCACGCGTGCTAAGGGTTGCCCACCCAGGCCTACGGCCTCTCTTCATCTAAATCCGGTACTGTGTGTAGCATTATTTTACAGCTGTATTTCAATCCCCTAAAGTACCTGGTACTTAAGCAGTGACGACTTATGTAATGACCAACAATTGCTCTCATCTGAAATTTCTCTTAGATGCTGCTTGTGACTCCTGTCATCTGAACTTTCTCTTAGATGCTGCTTGTGACTCCTGTCATCTGAACTACTCTCTCTTAGACGCTGCTTGTGACTGTCGTCAACTGAACTACTCTCTCTTAGACGCTGCTTGTGACTGTCGTCAACTGAACTACTCTCTCTTAGACGCTGCTTGTGACTGTCGTCAACTGAACTACTCTCTCTTAGACGCTTCTTGTGACTGTTGTCATCTGAACTGCTTTCTTTCAGACGCTGCTTTTGACGGACTGACTTGAGCTCCTCTTGCGTAGTACTGAAGAGATGGCAAGACAGACTGATAGCCTACTGTGTTATTGATGACATTCAATTCTGGACTTTTTACATGACATATACTAGCACAATCCTGGAGTATGCAGCACCTGCCTGCTGCACACACCTGATTACTCGTATAAATTGCTTTCAGCTAAAATTCTGACGATGATGATATCCGGTTCTGTGATCTTGTTGGGGCATAATTGCTTCTTGATGCAGATTTACCAGTCGCAATTTTTTTTTTTTTATAATAAAGCATATTAATAGCATTTGTTATTTGAGTTATTCTAATTAATTTATTTCCTTTATACCCCTCAAGGAAGGTTCCTTGATGTTGGTGAGGGGCTCTTGATTTAGGGAATTGGATCTGTGCTCCAGTTCCCCGAATTAAGCCTGACTGCCTTCCACATCCCCCCCCCAGGCGCTGTATAATCCTCCGGGTTTAGCGCTTCCCCCTTGATTATAATAATAATAATAATATTTCCTTTATACATTATTATTATTATTATTATTATTAGTAGTAGTAGTAGTAGTAGTAGTAGTAGTAGTAGTAATAGTGGTGGTAGTAGTAGTAATAGTAGTAGTTGCTGCACAAATCTCGTCTATATTAGTTTTTGGTAGTTGAGGAAACAAGTACATTAATTATGTGTTCAGGAGTGTGTGGATAAGACGCCTATAAAATCGCTGAGTAAACAACCCTCCCTTGTTAGGTCGTCAATGGTTCGTTTTCCTCGTGATAACCAATCCTCCCTCACCCCCTCCCTCCCCCTACTTCACGACCCCTTCCCCACTCCCTCCTCCTCCACATATCACCACATTCCCCACCGTACCACCCACACCCCCACCGCTGACCCCCTCCTCCTGTCCCACTACACACCACTCCTCTACCAACCATCCTTTCTTACCCACTTTCCATCCCCCGTTCATCCTTTCCTTCCCGGCGTTGACCTTCCCCACCCAAATCTGACCCACCCCCACCCGCCCCTTCTTTAATGGGCAGTTATTGGGGAGGTGTATCCCTCTCTCATGACAAGAACAGTAAGTGTTTTTGTAGAGACGAAGCTTAATGTTGTGCAGCTGAGAGCAAGTGCGAGAGGGAAGTGGTTTATCACAGTGTGAATCACACACTAGATGAGGGGAAGACGGCAAAGCGAGAGACTATTATATTTAACAACGCTGAATACAGCAGTGTGCTGCGCTACTCTACTCTGTATTAATCACATGGTGGGAACAAAAGGTAGATATGTTGTCCTTTCGTATTCCGTCACACAGGATGGGTTTCATGCAAGAAATACTGAGATCTATCAGCCTGGAGTGAGAGTCTCCAGTAAGGCGAAGAGGATATCGTCAAGCATTATACTACCTGGAGTGGGAGTCTCCAGTAAGGCGAAGAGGATATCGTCAAGCATTATACTATGGGTTCAACAGCTACGGAAGCGTTATGGGTTTTCTTCCAGTCCAGCTGGAGTTGGTTTCTTGAGAAATTCCATCTCTCAGGGTGGCTCTACCCATACGTGGAGAAGGATGAATTTATGAGGATGTTATCACGAATATTAAAAAAATAAAATTAAAATATATGTCTGGAAATGGGTATCCCTGCCGAAAGGTATACATAAACCACTCCTACTCAGTCAGAAACTGAGTCTCCAGATGGACAATGATTTACACTGGTTTTAATAAATACCAGGTCGAGACACGTGGGCAAGTCTCCTTACACCTGTTGCCTCTGTTCATCTACAGTAAAAAGGTACCTGGGTGTTAGTCGATTGATGTGGGTCGCATCCTAGGGGATCTGGAGTTTATCTGGAGAGAGTTCCGGGGGTCAACGCCCCCGCGGCCCGGTCTGTGACCAGGCCTCCTTAGGTCAGTGTCCCAGGATGCGACCCACACCAGTCGACTAACACCCAGGTACCCATTTTACTGATGGGGAACATAGACAACAGGTGGAAAGAAACACGTCCAATGTTTCTACTCTGGCTGGGAATCGAACCCAGGCCCTCACCGTGTGAAGCGAGAGCGTTAACCACCAGGCCACCAGAGCCCAAATGGTCAGATACCTAATGTGAGGAACTCTAATGACTCTCAAATGACCTAATGTCTTACCCCGAGGAGATACAATATGCTATTGAACTCTACATAAACTAACACAATACTGGAAACGCAGTCTCTCTCCGCTAATGCGTTGTTAGTGTTAATTTTAAACAAGAAAGACTACGATGTTTTTCTGCTTCTTCGTTGTACACATATTCCGTGGAATGAAGATGTTTTCTCTGATACTTTTGTTTTCTAGTTATTCTAGAAGAATAGATAGTATGTCTTGTTTTTTCCCCCTCAATCAAATATTGATGGTTTGATATGACGTAAAAATGTTCTGGCCAATAGTCCCAGTGAAGGCAGGCTCTCCATGTGCCCTCTCTGAGCCTGGTATAAACACTGCATCCTCTGCCACACACAATCAACATCGCCGCCACAGCTTACGCACCAAGTCCCTCCACACTCACAACAATCAGCTCATGAATCCCAATCTTAATCCCAGCAACAAGTGAGCATCACCGCGACACTCTCGGCTTGAGGTGACTCTCACATACCCAGGATTAGATACCCAGCGAGAAGGTCCAACTAAGCATTTTTCTGCCTGTTTTTCTTTCGTTTATTATTGGCTGAAACTTGTGATTTGTGTTTGCATTCGGGCGATTTTTCCTAGTATAAGATTATTAACTAAGTTGTGAGAGGAATGTCCACTAGAGCTCTCTAGTTCAGCTGTAAATGATATTATTACGTGAAAAAACAAGTTAGAAGAAGATTAATTTTACAAATCAAGTAACGTGAATATATATATATATATATATATATATATATATATATATATATATATATATATATATATATATATATATATATATATATATATATATATATATATATATATATATATATATATATATAGTAACCTCGCTTATAAAAAAAAAAGCCAGTATCAGTTTCATCACTGGGGTAAAAAGCAGTATTTTTTTCTGCGTCTCTTTAGAAGGTGGTCGCAGCGGCTTCTTTCCCGTGTGTAGCTGGCTTACCTGCTGACACTAACGGGATTGATGGGATGGTTTGGCACCAGGCAGGCCTCTGTGGCCTAATTACCCAGCCTTGGCGAGATTTGGGGACGACTACTGCCAGGAGATCTGCTAAAATGTAAACCGACTTCAGTTCACTGACGGGGATGGAGGGGCAGAGAAGTGATGAGCGGGGAGGGAGAGAACCGGGGATGAAGGGCAGAGTGATGACAGGGAGAGAACCGGGGATGAAGGGCAGAGTGATGACAGGGAGAGAACCGGGGATGAAAGGCAGAGTGATGACGGGGAGGAAGAGAACTGGGGATGAAGGGAAACACTGTCAGGTAACGTATCACAATATTGATATACAATACCAACAAGATGAGGACTTACACACGTGTACAACACCAGTGCAATTTTCAGGTCAATATAGGGATGATGCATTGCCATTGGTTCTACCTGGAGGGTATTCCTGTAGTCTACCTGGAGGGTATTCCGGGGATCAACGCCCCCGCGGCCCGGTCCATGACCAGGCCTCCCGGTGAATCAGGGCCTGATCAACGAGGCTGTTACTGCTGGCCGCACGCAATCCAACGTACGAACCACAGCCCTGCTGATCCGGCACCGTCTTTAGGTATCTGTCCAGCTCCCTCTTGAAGACAACCAGGGGCCTACTGATAATGCCCCTTATTGCTGGTAGGAGGCTGTTCAACAGTCTTGGGCCCCGGACACTTATTGTGTTTTCTCTTAGTGTACCAGTGACGCCCCTACTTTTCACTGGGGGTATGTTGCATCGCCTGCCAAGTCTTTTGCTTTCGTATGGAGTGATTTCTGTGTGCATATTAGGGACCAGTCCCTCCAGAATCTTCCAAGTGTAGATTATGATGTATCTCTCTCGCCTGCGCTCTAGTGAGTACAAGTCAAGTGCTTCCAGGCGCTCCCAGTAGTTAAGGTGTTTGATAGAACTTATGCGTGCAGTAAAGGATCTCTGTACATTCTCTAGATCTGCAATTTCACCTGCCTTGAATGGGGATGTTAATGTACAGCAGTATTCCAGCCTAAAGAGAATAAGTGATTTAAAAAGGATCATCATTGGCTTAGCATCTCTTGTCTTGAATGTTCTCATTATCCATCCTATCAGTTTCCTAGCAGATGTAATGGTGGCATTGTTGTGGTCCTTGAAGGTGAGATCTTCGGACATTACCACACCCAGGTTTTTCACATTACTTTTCCGCTCTATTGTGTGATTAAAGTTTATAGTACACTCAGTCCTAGTTATCATTTCCTCCAATTTTTCTGTAGTCTGCTTGGAGGGTAATCCGGGGAACAACGCCCCCATGGACCGGTCCACGACCAGGCCTCGTTAATGAAAGTTTTAAAAAAATATTACCAGGTGTTGCAAGTGTGTCTAGTCTTTCAGGAAACATACTGCAGGGGTGGTGAACACGCTTCCTCTACGTACTGTACATGTTTGAGTTTCCGGGGGTTGAGCTCCAGCTCTTGGTGTCTGCTTCATTAACATTTCATTGACGCGTTTTTTCTCGCTAATATAATGAGAGAATTTGATAAGTTCCTTATGTCAGCTCCTGATCACCCAGGCTGTGGTGCATGCGTTGGACTGCTAGCACCTGGCACCAACAACTTGGCTGATGATGCTAGTAGCCAGGAGGCCAGGTCTGGGACCGAGCCGCGGGGGCGGTGGCCCCAGAAATCGACTCTTAAGCAGAATCAAGGTAACTCGCGATTTCTTTTTTCTTTTTGGAGATCAATGCTCAGCTCTTGATCCTGCCTCCTGTAGTCGCTCTTAATAATTTATATAAGAATATTAGAACGGAGGAACACTGCAACAGGCCTATTGGCCCATACAAGGCAGGTCCTTCTGTAAACCAACCATTCCCACCTACCAACTTGTCCATACTTTTCCCAAAGCCACACAATAATACCGCTAAATACCTCAGATATTTGCCTAATCTCTTTTTATAGCTTCTTGTTCCTCATCATACCTGCTCTTGAAACTGTGCGGGGAGTTTTTTCCACCTTATCTCACCCATTAAACTTTCTAGACATCCTGAGAGAAAAAAATACTTGCTACCAGCCACACTACGTGACTCTCATGGTCTCTGGGACAATTAAGTGAGAGTTTTTAACAGGTGTAGATTATTTTAGCTGTTTTATGGTCTACCTGGAGGTTATTCCGGGGATCAACGCCCCCGCGGCCCGGTCCACGGCCAGGCCTCCCGGTGGATCAGGGCCTGATCAACCAGGCTGTTACTGCTAGCCGCACGTAGTCCAACGTACGAATCACAGCCCGGCTGATCCGGCACCGACTTTACGTATCTGTCCAACTCCCTCTTGAAGGCAGCCAGGGGCCTACTGGTAATTCCCCTTATGCTTGGTGGGAGGCTGTTGAACAGTCTTTTTGCCCCGGACACTTATGTTTTCTCTTAATGTACCAGTGGCGCCCCTACTTTTAATTGGGGGTATTTTGCATCGCCTGCCCAGTCTTTTACTTTCGTAGGGAGTGATTTTTGTGTGAAGATTCGGGATCATTCCTTCCAGGATTTTCCAAGTGTAGATTATGATATATCTCTCCTGCGCTCCAGCGAGCACAAGTCAAGTGTTTCCAAGCGTTCCCAATAGTTAAGGTGCTTGATAGAATTTATACGTGCTGTAAAAGTTCTCTGTACACTGTAGATCTGCAATTTCACCTAGTATATATTTGTGTTTGTGTGTCGCCCTTTGTTATTATTACAGAGATAAAACAAACCACTGAATGGGCGGGGATGAACCCATGGCAAGTTCCGTGACTCACGAAATCGTAATGACACGATTGCAAACAAACCACGGCACGAGTGGGGACTGAACTCGCGGCAAGTGGCTTACGCGCTGGCAAAGTGTTTTACGACTCGATTTCCGCGAGTTCAGCCCCCACCCGTACCGTGTCAAGTTCCGTGGATTGACTTAAGAAATCGTAATGACACGATTGCAAATAAACCATACCCCCGGCCGGGATTGAACCCGCGGTCATAGAGTCTCAAAACTCCAGCCCGTCGCGCTAGCCACTAGACCAGCTAGCCACAATAAGATTCATCCAACTAGGTATATTTCTACACCATAGGAAAGTTAGCACAGGCACCTCTGTGACCACAAATGCAAGTTTTTACAGACGAATCTCCAGCTAGCGTGGAGATTCGTCTGTAAAAACTTGCATTTGTGGTCACAGAGGTGCCTGTGCTAACTTTCCTATGGTGTAGAAATATACCTAGTTGGATGAATCTTATTGTGGCTAGCTGGTCTAGTGGCTAGCGCGACGGGCTGGAGTTTTGAGACTCTATGACCGCGGGTTCAATCCCGGCCGGGGGTATGGTTTTTTTCCGTGGATTGTTTGCAATCCTGTTGTTACGGTTTCGTGAGTTATTACAGCGATTTAGTTGACTGGTGAAATCGTAACGACACAGTTGTAAACAACCCACCTGTGAGAATATTCCCAGCTGTTATTAACACTGCAGTTGCCATCGTAGAGTAAGTACGAGCCGTCCATTCATGTTAATGGAGACGCCTTGCAGCCGTCTCCACAGCTCATATTTATCTTGGTTTTCTGTCTTCCTAGAGAGAGAGAGAGAGAGAGAGAGAGAGAGAGAGAGAGAGAGAGAGATCTAGTTACTGCCGCACCAGTCATTAAAATTAACTAACCTGAAGTCTTGTGTATCTTTAATTTCACAGCCATCAGTCTGGATCACTAGCAAAGGTCATCTGCCCCTTCCCCACCCCTCCTCTTCCCCGCACCTCTCCCCTTCCCCATCTTCCCCACCCTCCCCACACCTCTCCCCTTCCCTACCCTCCCCACACCTCTCTCCGTCCCCACCCTCCCCATACCTCTCCCCTTCCCCACATCTCTCCCATTCCCCACTTGCCCCACATTTTTTCACTTCTCCACTCTAATCTATTATCCACCCTCCCCATTCCCCACCCGCCTCCACCACTATTCCCCACCCGCCTCCCCCACTATTCCCCACCCGCCTCCACCCCAATTCCCCACCCGCCTCCATCACTATTCCCCACCCGCCTCCACAACTATTCCCCACCCGCCTCCACCACTATTCCCCACCCGCCTCCATCACTATTCCCCACCCGCCTCCACCACTATTCCCCACCCGCTTCCACCACTATTCCCCACCCGCCTCCATCACTATTCCCCACCCGCCTCAACCTTCATGGCACACTGTTAGCTCTCCCGTCAAACCCCTAATTTCCCCTGACAGGTGTTTAACTTTCCCTGCCTCTAACTCCTAATTTTCCCCACTCGTATTTAATTTCTCCCCTAACTCTTCTGTTTCTCCTCACATCCACAATGTCTCTCCTCACATCCACAATGTCTCTCCTCACATCCACAATGTCTCTCCTCACATCCACAGTGTCTCTCCTCACATCCATAATGTTTCTCCTCACATGTCAAAGAGTCCCTTATCTGCACGGAGTTGCTGAACACCACAAATGAGGTAGTTGAAGTTCTATCAATAAAGATCGAGAACCAAAACCTAGTCATTGTGGTTGTATACAAGCCACCAGATGCAACCTCCCAACAGTTCAAGGAACAGCTACTGAAAATCGATTACTGTTTGGAAAACCTTCCAGCTCCATCCCCAAACATCTTACTGCTTGGTGATTTCAACCTAAGGCATACAAAATGGAAGAATGTAGCAAATAATGTTATAGCTGAAACAATCCCCGGAGGTAGCGCAGATGAAAGGTCACACATACATGAGCTACTAAGTCTCTGCGAAAAACACACCTTAAGCCAGCAGATAGTGGAGCCAACAAGACTAGAAAACACACTTGACCTTATCTTCACAAATAATGAGGACCTGATAAGAGACATAAGAATATCAAAAACAACTAATTCTGATCACAATCTAATCGAAGTCCAGACGTACATGCATAGGGGTCCTGATCAGCAGAATGCATGTACCTGTGAAGGTGTCTTCACAAAATACAATTTCAACAACAAGAACATCAACTGGGACCAGGTAAACCATGTCCTAAACGAAACATGTTGGGAAGATGTCTTAAATGACAAGGATCCAAACCAGTGCCTTGAAAGGATCAACTTCCTGGTAGCCGAAGCATGTTCTAGGCATATTCCCCTAAGAAAGAAGAAGAGCAGGAGTAAATTGGAGAGAAAAAGACGCTCCCTCTACAGAAGACGACGAAGAGTCACTGAGCTCCTCAGGAGTGCTAGAATATCTGATACACGAAGGGAGGCGCTGACCAGGGAAGTGGAAACTATCGAACATAAGCTAAATGACTCTTACAGGAACCAGGAGAGGCAGGAGGAGCTTAAAGCTATTAGTGAAATTGAAAGAAATTCAAAATATATCTTTTCATATGCCAAAAACAAGGCAAATACCACATGTAGTATCGGGCCCTTACTCAGACAGGATGGGACTTACACAGATGACAACAAGGAAATGAGTGAAATATTGAAAAGTACGACTCTGTGTTTAGTGAACCACTAACGGTCTGAGGATCGACGACCCAAATGATTTCTTCATGAATGAGCCTCAAAACTCCATAAATGTATGCCAGATTTCCGACATTACCCTAACTCCGATAGATTTCGAAAAAGCCATTGACAACATGCCTATGCACTCAGCCCCGGGCCCAGACTCGTGGAACTCTGTTTTCATTAAGAACTGCAAGAAACCCCTCTCGCGTGCCCTAAGTACACTATGGAGGAGGAGCTTGGACATGGGTGAAATTCCACAGTCACTTAAAACAACGGATATAGCCCCACTCCATAAAGGTGGCAGCAAAGCATTAGCTAAGAACTATAGACCAATAGCTCTGACATCCCACATCATAAAAATCTTTGAAAGAGTGCTAAGAAGCAGGATTGCAAATCACCTGGATTCCCAAAATCTGCACAATCCAGGGCAACATGGGTTCAGGGCAGGTCGCTCCTGCCTCTCACAACTACTGGATCACTATGACATGGCCTTGGATGCACTGGAAGAAAATCAGAATGCAGATGTAATATACACAGACTTTGCAAAAGCATTTGACAAATGCGATCATGGCGTAATAGCCCATAAAATACGTGCTAAAGGAATAACTGGGAAAGTGGGGAGATGGATCTTCAACTTCCTAACAAATCGAACACAAAGAGTAGTGGTCAACAGAGTTAAATCGGAGGCTGCCATAGTGAAGAGCTCTGTTCCACAAGGCACAGTACTCGCCCCCATCTTATTCCTTATCCTCATATCAGACATAAACAGAGATATACACCACAGCACCGTATCATCCTTTGCGGATGATACTAGGATCTGCATGAGGCTGTCATCTGCTGAGGACGGGGTTAACCTCCAAGAAGATATAAACAAAGTTTTCCAGTGGGCAACGGTAAACAATATGATGTTCAATGAGGACAAATTCCAACTACTCCGTTATGGAAAACTGGAGGAGATAATAACTAGAACAGAGTATACTACTGACTCCGGCCATACAATAGAGCGGAAAAATAATGTAAGGGACCTGGGAGTAGTAATGTCTGAGGATCTCACTTTCAAGGATCACAACAGTGCCACGATCGCACGTGCAAAGAAAATGATAGGATGGATAATGAGAACTTTCAAAACGAGAGATGCCAAGCCCATGATGATCCTTTTCAAGTCACTTGTTTTCTCTAGGCTGGAATACTGCTGTACATTAACATCTCCATACAAAGCAGGTGAAATCGCAGATCTAGAGAGTGTACAGAGATCCTTTACTGCACGTATAAGTTCTGTCAAGCACCTTAACTACTGGGAACGCTTGGAAGCACTTGACTTGTACTCGTTGGAACGCAGGAGGGAGAGATATATCATAATCTACACTTGGAAAATCTTGGAAGGAATGGTCCCAAATCTCCACACAGAAATCACTCCCTACGAAAGTAAAAGACTGGGCAGGCGATGCAAAATGCCCCCAATAAAAAGTAGGGGCGCCATTGGTACACTAAGGGAAAACACCATAAGTCTCCGGGGCCCAAAACTGTTCAACAGCCTCCCATCAAGCATTAGGGGAATTGCCAATAAACCCCTGGCTGCCTTCAAGAGAGAGCTGGACAGATACCTAAAGTCAGTGCCGGATCAGCCGGGCTGTGGCTCGTACGTCGGACTGCGTGCGGCCAGCAGTAACAGCCTAGTTGATCAGGCCCTGATCCATCGGGAGGCCTGGTCATGGACCGGGCCGCGGGGGCGTTGATCCCCGGAATAACCTCCAGGTAACCTCCTCCAGGTATCCACAATGTCTCTCCTCACATCCACAGCACTGACTCACTGCAGCACCTAACAGCACTGACTCAATGCAGCACCTAACAGCAGCAGCACCGACTCACTGCAGCACCTAACAAGAACAGCACTGACTCACTGCAGCACCTAACAGCACTGGCTCACTTCAACACCTAACAACAGCACTGACTCACTGCAGCACCTAACAACAGCAATGACTCACTGCAGCACTTAACAGCGCTGACTCACTGCAGCACCTAACAGCACTGACTGCAGCACCTAACAACAGCAGCACTGACTCACTGCAGCACCTAACAACAGCACTGACTCACTGCAGCACCTAACAGCAGCATTGGCTCAATGCAGTACATAGCAGCAATGACTCACTGCAGCACCTAACAGCAGCACTGACTCACTGCAGCACCTAACAGAAGCACTGACATACTGCAGCACCTAACAGCAACACTGACTCACTGCAGCACCTAACAGAAGCACTGACTCACTGCAGCACCTAACAGCAACACTGACTCACTGCAGCACCTAACAGAAGCACTGACTGCAGCAGATAACAACAACAACGCTGACTCACTGCAGCACCTAACAGCACACTCACTGCAGCACATAGCACTGACTCACTGCAGCATCTAACAGCAGAACTGAATCACTACAGCACCTAACAACAGCGCTGACTCACTGCAACACCTAACAACAGCACAGACTCACTGCAGCACATAACAGCACTGACTCACTGCAGCACCTAACAGCAGCAGCACTGACTGCAGCACCTAACAACAGCACTGACTCACTACAGCAGCACTGACTCAATGCAGCACCTAACAACAGCACTGACTCACTGCAGCACCTAACAGCAGCAGCACTGACTCACTGCAGCACCTAACAAGAGCACTGGCTCACTGCAGCACATAGCACTGACTCACTGCTGCACCTAACAACAGCACTGACTCATTGCAGCACCTAACAACAGCAGCACTGACTCATTGCAGCAACTAACAACAGCAGCACTGACTCACTGCAGCACCTAACAACAGCACTGACTCACTGCAGCACCTACCAGCAGCACTGACTCACTGCAGCACCTAACAGCAGCACTGGCTCATTACAGCACCTAACAACAACAGCACTCCCTCACTGCAGCACCCAACAACAGCACTGGTCACTACAGCACCTAACAACAGCAGCACTGACTGCAGCACCTAACAACAGCACTGACTCACTGCAGCACCTAACAACAGCACTGCTCACTACAGCACCTAACAGCACTGACTCACTGCTGCACCTAACAACAGCAGCACTGACTCACTACAGCACCTAACAGCAGCACTGACTGCTGCACCTAACAACAACAGCACTGACTCACTGCAGCACCTAACTGCAGCACTGACTCACTATAGCACCTAAGAGCAGCACTGACTCACTGCTGCACCTAACAACAACAGCACTGACTCACTGCAGCACCTAACAACAACAGCACTGACTCACTGCAGCACCTAACAGCAGCACTGACTCACTGCAGCACCTAACAACAGCAGCACTGACTCACTACAGCACCTAACAAAAGCAGCACTGACTCACTGCAGCACCTAACAACAGCACCACTGACTCACTGCTGCACCTAACAGCAGCACTGACTCACTATAGCACCTAAGAGCAGCACTGACTCACTGCTGCACCTAACAACAACAGCACTGACTCACTGCAGCACCTAACAGCAGCACTGACTCACTGCAGCACCTAACAACAGCACTGACTCACTGCAGCACCTAATAACAGCAGCACTGACTCACTGCAGCACCTAACAACAGCACTGCTCACTAGCGCACCTAACAGCAGCACTGACTCACTGCAGCACCTAACAGCACCACTGACTCACTGCAGCACCTAACAACAGCACTGACTCACTGCAGCACCTAACAACAGCAGCACTGACTCACTACAGCACGTAACAGCAGCACTGACTCACTACAGCACCTAACAACAGCAGCACTGACCCACTACAGCACCTAACACCAGCACTGACCCACTACAGCACCTAACAGCAGCACTGACTCACTGCAGCACCTAACAACAGCACTGACTCACTACAGCACCTAACAACAGCACTGCTCACTACAGCACCTAACAGCAGCAGCACTGACTCACTGCAGCACCTAACAACAGCACTGCTCACTACAGCACCTAACAACAGCAGCACTGACTCACTGCAGCACCTAACAACAGCACTGCTCACTACAGCACCTAACAGCAGCACTGACTCACTACAGCACCTAACAACAGCAGCACTGACTCACTGCAGCACCTAACAACAGCACTGCTCACTACAGCAGCACTGACTCACTGCAGCACCTAACAACAGCAGCACTGACTCACTGCAGCACCTAACAACAGCACTGCTCACTACAGCACCTAACAACAGCAGCACTCACTGCAGCACCTAATAACAGCACTGCTCACTACAGCACCTAACAGCAGCACTGACCCACTACAGCACCTAACAGCAGCACTGACCCACTACAGCACCTAACAACAGCACTGACTCACTGCAGCACCTAACAACAGCACTGACTCACTACAGCACCTAACAACAGCACTGCTCACTGCAGCACCTAACAACAGCAGCACTGACTCACTGCAGCACCTAACAACAGCACTGCTCACTACAGCACCTAACAACAGCAGCACTGACTCACTGCAGCACCTAACAACAGCACTGCTCACTACAGCACCTAACAACAGCAGCACTGACTCACTGCAGCACCTAACAGCACTGCTCACTACAGCACCTAACAACAGCAGCACTGACTCACTGCAGCACCTAACAACAGCACTGCTCAATACAGCACTTAACAGCACTGACTCACTGCAGCACCTAACAACAGCACTGACTCACTACAGCACCTAACAACAGCAGCACTGACCCACTACAGCACTACAGCACCCCTAACTAACACAGCACTGACTCACTGCAGCACCTAACAGCACTGACTCACTACAGCACCTAACAACAGCAGCACTGACCCACTACAGCACCTAACAGCAGCACTGACCCACTACAGCACCTAACAACAGCACTGACTCACTGCAGCACCTAACAACAGCACTGACTCACTACAGCACCTAACAACAGCACTGACTCACTGCAGCACCTAACAACAGCACTGCTCACTACAGCACCTAACAACAGCAGCACTGACTCACTGCAGCACCTAACAACAGCACTGCTCACTGCAGCACCTAACAACAGCAGCACTGACTCACTGCAGCACCTAACAACAGCACTGCTCACTACAGCACCTAACAGCAGCACTGACTCACTACAGCACCTAACAACAGCAGCACTGACTCACTGCAGCACCTAACAACAGCACTGCTCACTACAGAAGCACTGACTCACTGCAGCACCTAACAGCACTGTTCACTGCGGAACCTAACAACAGCACTGACTCACTGCAGCACCTAACAGCACTGCTCACTACAGCAGCACTGACTCACTGCAGCACCTAACAACATCACTGCTCACTACAGCACCTAACAACTGCAGCACTGACTCACTGCAGCACCTAACAGCACTGCTCACTAGAGCACCTAACAGCAGCACTGACTCACTGCAGCACCTAACAGCACTGCTCACTAGAGCACCTAACAGCAGCACTGACTCACTGCAGCACCTAACAGCACTGCTCACTACAGCAGCACTGACTCACTGCAGCACCTAACAACAGCACTGCTCACTACAGCACCTAACAACTGCAGCACTGACTCACTGCAGCACCTAACAGCACTGCTCACTACAGCACCTAACAGCAGCACTGACTCACTGCAGCACCTAACAACAGCACTGCTCACTGCAGCACCTAACAGCAGCACTGACTCACTGCAGCACCTAACAAGAGCACTGCTCACTACAGCACCTAACAGCAGCAGCACTGACTCACTGCAGCATCTAACAGCACTGCTCACTACAGCACCTAACAGCAGCACTGACTCACTACAGCACCTAACAGCAGCAGCACTGACTCACTGCAGCACCGAACAACAGCACTGCTCACTGCAGCACCTAACAACAGCAGCACTGACTCACTGCAGCACCTAACAGCAGCAGCACTGACTCACTGCAGCACCTAACAACAGCACTGCTCACTGCAGCACCTAACAGCAGCACTGACTCACTGCAGCACCTAACAACAGCACTGACTACAGCACCTAACAATAACACTGACTCACTACAGCACCTAACAACAGCACTGACTCACTGCAGCGCCTAACAACAGCAGCACTGATTCACTGCAGCACCTAACAACAGCAGCACTGACTCACTGCAGCACCTAACAACACTGCTCACTACAGCACCTACCTACAGCAGCACTGACTCACTGCAGCACCTAACAACAGCAGCACTGACTCACTGCAGCACCTAACAGCAGCACTGACTCACTGCAGCACCTAACAACAGCAGCACTGACTCACTGCAGCACCTAACAACAGCAGCACTGACTCACTGCAGCACCTAACAACAGCAGCACTGACTCACTGCAGCACCTAACAACAGCAGCACTGACTCACTGCAGCACCTAACAACAGCAGCACTGACTCACTGCAGCACCTAACAACAGCAGCACTGCTCACTACAGCACCTAACAGCACTGACTCACTACAGCACCTAACAACAGCAGTGACTCACTACAGCACCTAACAACAGCACTGCTTCAACAGCACCTAACAACAGCACTGACTCACTACAGCACCTAACAACAGCACTGACTCACTACAGCACCTAACAGCACTGACTCACTACAGCACCTAACAACAACACTGCTCACTACAGCACCTAACAACAGCACTGCCCACTACAGCACCTAACAACAGCACTGACTCACTACAGCACCTAACAACAGCACTTCTCACTACAGCACCTAACAACAGCACTGACTCACTACAGCACTCCTCACTACAGCACCTAACAACAGCACTGACTACAGCACCTAACAGCACTGCTCACTGCAGCACCTAACAACAGCACTGACTCACTGCAGCACCTAACAACAGCACTGACTCACTGCAGCACCTAACAACAGCACTGACTCACTGCAGCACCTAACAACAGCACTGACTCACTGCAGCACCTAACAACAGCACTGACTCACTGCAGCACCTAACAACAGCACTGACTGCAGCACCTAACAACAGCACTGACTCACTACAGCACCTAACAACAGCACTGACTCACTACAGCACCTAACAACAGCACTGCTCACTGCAGCACCTAACAGCACTGACTCACTGCAGCACCTAACAACAGCACTGACTCAATACAGCACCTAACAACAGCACTGACTCACTACAGCACCTAACAACAGCACTGACTCACTACAGCACCTAACAACAGCACTGCTCACTGCAGCACCTAACAGCACTGACTCACTGCAGCACCTAACAACAGCACTGACTCACTACAGCACCTAACAACAGCACTGACTCACTACAGCGCCTGACAACAGCAGCACTGACTCACTGCAGCACCTAACAACAGCACTGACTCACTGCAGCACCTAACAACAGCACTGACTCACTACAGCACCTAACAACAGCACTGACTCACTGCAGCACCTAACAACAGCACCGACTCACTGCAGCACCTAACAGCACTGACTCACTACAGCACCTAACAACAGCACTGACTCACTACAGCACCTAACAACAGCACTGACTCACTACAGCACCTAACAATAGCACTGACTCACTAGAGCACCTAACAGCAGCACTGACTCACTACAGTACCTAACAACAGCACTGACTCATTACAGCACCTAACAGCAGCCCTGACTCACTACAGCACTTAACAACACTGCTCACTACAGCACCTAACAACAGCACTGACTCACTACAGCACCTAACAATAGCACTGACTCACTAGAGCACCTAACAGCAGCACTGACTCACTAGAGCACCTAACAGCAGCACTGACTCACTACAGTACCTAACAACAGCACTGACTCATTACAGCACCTAACAGCAGCACTGACTCACTACAGCACTTAACAACACTGCTCACTACAGCACCTAACAACAGCACTGACTCATTACAGCACCTAACAACAGCACTGACTCACTACAGCACCTAGCAACAGCACTGACTCACTTCAGCTCCTAACAACAGCACTGACTCACTTCAGCACCTAACAACAGCACTGACTCACTACAGCACCTAACAACAGCACTGACTACAGCACCTAACAACAGCACTGACTCACTACAGCACCTAACAGCAGCACTGCTCACTACAGCACCTAACAACAGCACTGCTCACTACAGCACCTAACAACAGCACTGACTCACTACAGCACCTAACAACAGCCCTGACTCACTACAGCACCTAACAACAGCAGCACTGCTCACTACAGCACCTAACAACAGCAGCACTGCTCACTACAGCACCTAACAACAGCACTGACTCACTACAGCACCTAACAACAGCACTGACTCACTACAGCACCTAACAACAGCACTGACTCACTACAGCACTGACTCACTGCAGCGCCTAACAACAGCACTGACTCACTACAGCACAGACTCACTGCAGCACCTAACAACAGCACTGATTCACTGCAGCACCTAACAACAGCACTGACTCACTACAGCACTGACTCACTGCAGCACCTAACAACAGCACTGACTCACTACAGCACCTAACAACAGCACTGACTCACTACAGCACTGACTCACTGCAGCACCTAACAACAGCACTGACTCACTACAGCACCTAACAGCACTGACTCACTACAGCACTGACTCACTGCAGCACCTAACAACAGCACTGACTCACTACAGCACCTAACAACAGCACTGACTCACTGCAGCACCTAACAACAGCACTGACTCACTACAGCACTGACTCACTGCAGCACCTAACAACAGCACTGACTCACTGCAGCACCTAACAACAGCACTGCTCACTGCAGCACCTAACAACAGCACTGCTCACTGCAGCACCTAACAACAGCACTGACTCACTACAGCACCTAACAGCACTGACTCACTACAGCACTGACTCACTGCAGCACCTAACAACAGCACTGACTCACTACAGCACCTAACAACAGCACTGACTCACTGCAGCACCTAACAACAGCACTGACTCACTACAGCACTGACTCACTGCAGCACCTAACAACAGCACTGCTCACTGCAGCACCTAACAGCACTGACTCACTGCAGCACCTAACAACAGCACTGACTCACTACAGCACTGACTCACTGCAGCACCTAACAACAGCACTGACTCACTGCAGCACCTAACAACAGCACTGCTCACTGCAGCACCTAACAACAGCACTGACTCACTACAGCACCTAACAGCACTGACTCACTACAGCACTGACTCACTGCAGCACCTAACAACAGCACTGACTCACTACAGCACCTAACAACAGCACTGACTCACTGCAGCACCTAACAACAACAGCACTGACTCACTGCAGCACCTAACAACAGCACTGACTCACTGCAGCACCTAACAACAACAGCACTGACTCACTGCAGCACCTAACAACAACAGCACTGACTCACTGCAGCACCTAACAATAACACTGTTGTCTTATAAGGTTCCAAGTCTTCTGAAAATGCTCTTAAAATTTTTTTTTTTCGTTTATTCACAAGACGTCCCTTTCATCTTCGTCACATCATCCCCTCAACTCATCTTTCATCTTCGTCACATCATCCCCTCAACTCATCTTTCATCTTCGTCACATCATCCCCTCAACTCATCTTTCATCTTCGTCACATCATCCCCTCAACTCATCTTTCATCTTCGTCACATCATCCTCTCAACTCATCTTTCATCTTCATCACATCATCCCCTCAACTCATCTTTCATCTTCATCACATCATCCCCTCAACTCATCTTTCATCTTCGTCACATCATCCCCTCAACTCATCTTTCATCTTCATCACATCATCCCCTCAACTCATCTTTCATCTTCATCACATCATCCCCTCAACTCATCTTTCATCTTCATCACATCATCCCCTCAACTCATCTTTCATCTTCATCACATCATCCCCTCAACTCATCTTTCATCTTCGTCACATCATCCCCTCAACTCATCTTTCATCTTCGTCACATCATCCTCTCAACTCATCTTTCATCTTCATCACATCATCCCCTCAACTCATCTTTCATCTTCATCACATCATCCCCTCAACTCATCTTTCATCTTCGTCACATCATCCTCTCAACTCATCTTTCATCTTCATCACATCATCCCCTCAACTCATCTTTCATCTTCGTCACATCATCCCCTCAACTCATCTTTCATCTTCGTCACATCATCCCCTCGACTCATCTTTCATCTTCATCACATCATCCCCTCAACTCATCTTTCATCTTCGTCACATCATCATCTAAAATCATCTTTCATCTTCACATCATCCCCTCAACTCATCTTTCATCTTCATCACATCATCCCCTCAACTCATCTTTCATCTTCATCACATCATCCCCTCAACTCATCTTTCATCTTCATCACATCATCCCCTCAACTCATCTTTCATCTTCATCACATCATCCCCTCGACTCATCTTTCACTCATCTTTCATCTTCATCACATCATCCCCTCAACTCATCTTTCATCTTCATCACATCATCCCCTCAACTCATCTTTCATCTTCATCACATCATCCCCTCAACTCATCTTTCATCTTCATCACATCATCCCCTCAACTCATCTTTCATCTTCATCACATCATCCCCTCAACTCATCTTTCATCTTCGTCACATCACATCATCCCCTCAACTCATCTTTCATCTTCGTCACATCATCCCCTCAACTCATCTTTCATCTTCATCACATCATCCCCTCAACTCATCTTTCATCTTCATCACATCATCCCCTCAACTCATCTTTCATCTTCATCACATCATCCCCTCAACTCATCTTTCATCTTCTTCACATCATCCCCTCAACTCATCTTTCATCTTCATCACATCATCCCCTCAACTCATCTTTCATCTTCATCACATCATCCCCTCAACTCATCTTTCATCTTCATCTTCGTCACATCATCCCCTCAACTCATCTTTCATCTTCATCACATCATCCCCTCAACTCATCTTTCATCTTCGTCACATCATCCCCTCACATCATCCCCTCAACTCATCTTTCATCTTCGTCACATCATCCCCTCAACTCATCTTTCATCTTCTTCACATCATCCCCTCAACTCATCTTTCATCTTCGTCACATCATCCCCTCAACTCATCTCAACTCATCATTTCATCTTCGTCACATCATCCCCTCAACTCATCTTTCATCTTCGTCACATCATCCTCTCAACTCATCTTTCATCTTCATCACATCATCCCCTCAACTCATCTTTCATCTTCATCACATCATCCTCTCAACTCATCTTTCATCTTCATCACATCATCCCCTCAACTCATCTTTCATCTTCGTCACATCATCCTCTCAACTCATATTTCATCTTCATCATTCAACTCATCTTTCATCTTCGTCACATCATCCTCTCAACTCATCTTTCATCTTCATCACATCATCCCCTCAACTCATCTTTCATCTTCGTCACATCATCCCCTCAACTCATCTTTCATCTTCATAACATAATCCCATCTTTCATCTTCATCACATCATCCCCTCAACTCATCTTTCATCTTCGTCACATCATCCTCTCAACTCATCTTTCATCTTCACATCATCCCCTCAACTCATCTTTCATCTTCATCACATCATCCTCTCAACTCATCTTTCATCTTCATCACATCATCCCCTCAACTCATCTTTCATCTTCGTCACATCATCCTCTCAACTCATCTTTCATCTTCATCACATCATCCTCTCAACTCATCTTTCTCACTTTATCTCTGTTTTTGCACGCTGTGGTTCATACGTTGGAGTACGAGAGGCCAGAAGTAACAGCCTGGTTGATCAGTCCCTCATCCACAGGGAGCAGGACTGGGCCGAGGGGGCGTTGACCCCCTAGAATACTCTTCAGGTAGACTCCAGCTCGACTCCAGGTAAATTCGATTCATAGGAATTCAATTTATGTTTGATTTACGTAAATTCAACCTTTGCGAATTCGATCTATGCTAATTCAGATTCATGCTAACTGGATTTTGCAAATTAATTTTTTTTTTAAATTGGATTTATGGAAATTCATAAATTTTTGGAAATTCGATTGAAGCGAATTCATATTTTTTTTTATTTTTGGAAATTCGATTAAAGCGAATTCATATTTATTTTTTTTCTAATTCAATTTATGCGAATTCAAATTAATGGGAATCCGATTTATTCGAATTCAATTTATGCAAGTTCGCTTTATGCGCTGCTGGCCAGAAACGCATCATTTCCTAAATTGAAGGACATCTGCATTACCATTCCTTTCCTGTATATTACACTATTTTCCACAACCTCTTCCATTCGTTCCACTGTCCCTTTTCCATTATTCTTTCCTCCCTCTTCCCCCGTCAGTCCCGTCTCTCCTTTCCCTCGACCACCCGTGCCTGACCCGTAATTAAACACCACAAGATCAGCCCAGGGTAAACACCGCCACTCATTATCTTTCTTCATTAAAACCGCGTTACGCAGTGGCTGCTACCGTCAACACTTTTGGGTCTTATATCGCCACCACCTTGAATGATTAAACTGATAAAATGACCTTCTTCCTGGACTGTCATGTGAGCCATAGTCACGACAGTACTACTGTGATGTAAGACGTAGTCACGACAGTACTACTGTGATGTAAGACGTAGTCACGGCAGTACTACTGTGATGTAAGACGTAGTCACGACAGTACTACTGTGATGTAAGACGTAGTCACGACAGTACTACTGTGATGTAAGACGTAGTCACGACAGTACTACTGTGATGTAAGACGTAGTCACGACAGTACTACTGTGATGTGAGACGTAGTCACGACAGTACTACTGTGATGTAAGACGTAGTCACGGCAGTACTACTGTGATGTAAGACGTAGTCACGACAGTACTACTGTGATGTAAGACGTAGTCACGACAGTACTACTGTGATGTAAGACGTAGTCACGGCAGTACTACTGTGATGTAAGACGTAGTCACGACAGTACTACTGTGATGTAAGACGTAGTCACGGCAGTACTACTGTGATGTAAGACGTAGTCACGACAGTACTACTGTGATGTAAGACGTAGTCACGGCAGTACTACTGTGATGTAAGACGTAGTCACGACAGTACTACTGTGATGTAAGACGTAGTCACGGCAGTACTACTGTGATGTAAGACGTAGTCACGACAGTACTACTGTGATGTAAGACGTAGTCACGACAGTACTACTGTGATGTAAGACGTAGTCACGACAGTACTACTGTGATGTAAGACGTAGTCACGACAGTACTACTGTGATGTGAGACTTAGTCACGACAGTACTACTGTGATGTAAGACGTAGTCACGACAGTACTACTGTGATGTGAGACTTAGTCACGACAGTACTACTGTGATGTGAGACGTAGTCACGACAGTACTACTGTGATGTGAGACGTAGTCACGACAGTACTACTGTGATGTGAGACGTAGTCACGACAGGAATACTGCTTATGATTTCGACCCTCCTGGGATAATGTATGGTTTTCAGCATCTGAACTACAGGGAAGGAACCCTTGAACGGTACTCCTTGGAAGGTAGGCGATAAAGAGGCATCATAATCTACAACGGGAAAATTCTGCAGGTATTGGCTCCAGCTCTGCACAGTGATAACAGTTCACGTGAAATCGTCTCCTGGTAGATCACTTACAATTTCAGCTGCAATATTTGTAAATTGCATGTTCGTCTTCAAATGTTTCAGCGCGCACGAGTATTTTGTTTATTCACAATGGCGTGGATTTAACACCTTGAAAATCAAGTAGTGCTAAGATGACTCGGGGAGGGATAAATATCACTTAAGTTGCTGTGTTGTATAAAGTGAGGCAGGCGCTGGAGACTATCCCGTGTGGCCCACCAATTAGCAGTGTGTGTCTGTGTGTCTGTGTGTCTGTGTGTGTGTGTGTGTATGTGTGTGTGTGTGTGTGTAGCCTCTCTTAATACTCGTCCCTCTCTGGACGACTGCTGCCCTGAGTTGTTTCCGCTCTCTCTAAACAGGGTCTGACAAAGTTAGGTTAAGATCCCTAGCTTTATTGACAAGCTATTTACAAGTTAAGGATTCCTAACTTAATCGACAAGCTAGGAGCTGTTACCTACATCAGCTCATTTGAAAGCATTTTTATTGTTATGAGACATACAAGTAGGGAACAGGATGAAGTGGGAACCATCTGTGGGCCAGCATTTTCATTTGATCAACTGACTTTATCTCGGTGACATCATAATGCTGTACGAATGTGTTCCAGACTCGAGTCATCATGGGGATAAATGATCTCAGATGAAGTGATGTTCTGGAGAAGGTTACAGCCAGAGTGAAGTTGCTGCTTTCTGATCGTTTTGTGGTATAGAAGCTTGCTTCTCGATGTCCTCGAAGTGGATTCAAGTGTGGTACTTTGACAACGTTGGCCTTGTACATAACAGTAAGGCCACCCACATCCCTCCTGTGTTGAAGGCTCTATAGAAATGACAGATCTATCCAGGATTGGTCCAGGCGAGAGATGAGACGTCTTGCTCTGTTCTCTACTCTGTCAAGCAGTCGCAGATGAGAGGGGGGGGGCAGGCAAACCAAGAAAGTGGAGCATACTCAAGGTGTGAGCGTACTTGTGCCTCGTACAGAATCTTGCAAGCCCTACTGTCAAGCAGATGCGAGATACGGCGAAGTGCTGTAAGCTTCCTGGCTGCCTTGTTTGCAAAATTTACAACGTGGTTCTTCATGGTTAGTTTGGAGTCAAATTTCACCCCAAGGATATCAACTTCTTCCCCAGGTGCCAACACTCCCATTCATCCTTACTACTGCACCGGCATTACCATCATGGTGCCTAGAGGCCATCATCATTTGTGTTTTCTCAGGTGCAAATGTTACTTGCCATCTATTTCCCCAAGCTGATATAGCTCTTAGCTGGTGATTGATGTAGCTTAGAGCAGCTGGCATTTCTTCTCTTGGATAAGTGAATGTCAGTGTACAGTCGTCTGCATATGCATGGGATTCTGGGATGAGATGTAGAGGGTCGTTGAAGTAGACATTCCATAACAATGGTCCCAGCACTTTTCCTTGTGGAACACTTGCCAGAATAGGATGTCTTGCTGATTCCGTTCCATTGAGAACTACCCTTAGAGATCTGCCATGAAGGTAATCACTGAGGAGACATAGCGTAGAACCTGCAATTCCCAGCGCTTGCAATTTTGCTCTGAGACCCTGGTGCCACACCCGGTCGAAAGCACCAGCAATGTCCTGTGCTACCACACAGCTAACTTTGGAGTCATTCAGTGACTGGTGCCACTTAGTGGAGAGGTTTAACAACAGATCAGCAGCAGAGTAACCTTTCCTGAAACCATATTGACGGTCACAAAGTAGTGAGTGGTAGTCAAAAAACTGTCATTTGTCTTGAGATTGTCTCAAGGATCTCTCTCTCTCTCTCTCTCTCTCTCTCTCTCTCTCTCTCTCTCTCTCTCTCTCTCTGTGGTGTACCACAAATCTCAAATCTTAGTCCAACTCATTTCACAACTTTTCTTGCCGACATACGAAACACATTATTACAACAATGCTTTACTGTTCACTTTAATGGCAACACAAGCAGTAAACTGTCTAACTAGATACAAAAATAGGGCCTGTAATCAGTGTAGATTAAATCCTCTTGAAATTTGCACACACACACAAAAAAAAATGAGTATAAAAGCTGCCTACCTTAACCATCGGAAACTATTCCATCAAACACAAGAGGGTGCACAACTACCTAGAAATGTCTCTTGACTCAGCACCAATTCGCCACCCAATCGAGGCCTGTCACACTCAAGCCTACATGGTATAGGGAGCGCTTCACAAAATCCGTCTGCAATTCTACACTACGTATATTCGTAGTCAAACTAACTAATGCTGCCAGGCACACGCATCAGCGGCGCCACACGAACATCCAGAAACTGAACACATTACAAAAACACCGTCATGCGCATTATTTGCGAGGTCTCGTGTTCATTAGAAAAGGCCTCCAAGAAGACAGTGTCTGCAAGCCTAGCCGCACGGAGAAACATGATAAATGCTAACTACCTATCGGGATTTCTGCAAACCCAACACATATATTCGGCTTCAGTAACCAATGCCATTACTATACCAGATCTTCCTCTCAATCACCACACTATATAAAGGGTCTCAATGAATCTTATATTTCACCTGTTTATCTTTCAGAACTGCGGAAACCAATCATCAGTTCCGCTAGTTCCCTATTGGGGCAGTTATCTTGAACGTAATGATGTATACCTCGACAATGATATTCCTAAAACAGCAGCAGATGAAGCAAAAGATTAATATTTACACCCACAATGCGCAGTGTTCACCCCGATTCTGCAGAAATCTATACAGTTGGATCACCAGTCCTCTGCATCAATACATCCTTTGTAACATCTGTATTGTGGATTCTTCATTTTCATTTCAAAGTGGGATGTAAACTACTTAAAGAATTTTGTCTTCATAGCTCAGCTGTTAGGGATTTATCAGGCTCCTATATTAAATAATACACTGCCAATTGGCAAGTAGAGTATACAAGTTGTAGTGACCCTGAAGAGCAATCCAGGTTATCAAATACTGCTACAACACTTGCAAGAAATTTGTATGTCCATGTCTCATACTACTTCATTAAGAAAATTCCAAAGCATGATACAGTCATTCACTAGGTACTCGTACACTGGAGAATTATACATAGTGAAGAAGTTGAGGAAGTAGTCAAGAGTGTGCATAATACACCACTAACTACACAACTTGCATATAGAGATCTTTGAAAACTATCACCACAAACACTGGCATTGATAAATGGAAAATGTCATGCTCATCAAAACGCTGAGCTACAAAAAAAAAGAGAGCTGGGAGCTGTAGAAATACACAAAGCGTAATACTAGAATAACAAGACTCTGTAATGAGCAGTCCAGGTCAGGACTCCTGAAGCTAGCAGCCCACAGCTACAGGTACAGAACAGATATAAATGAAAATCCCCTCTACACGACTGATAACATTGTGGGATTTATGACTTCCCTTCTGCATACAAAGCACAATATAGTTAAAGCACTAACCCGGTGCTTGCCGAAAACAGGGGCAATATCTGAACACACGAACAGCATAATAATATATCCCAACTCTCAGTAGAAGCAAGAGAGAATTAAGTGATTCCACCAAGTAACCAACAGTGACAACAGACAAGTACCAAATCAGTAAGATTATGATAGCTATGTAATCCTGCTGATAGCAACAGCTTTCTTGATTAGGCGGTCATCAGGGAAGCCTGTTCTTACTTGAGAGAACTGGGGGAAACCGGCCAGAGGTATGTGATAGACGTGATAGGGGGTTGGAACGGCTTGTAGAGGTGGTGGGGTTGTTGTGAAGGATGGTAGACTGGTGATGGTGGAAGCGGTGGTGGGGGTTGGCATACGGGTGGTGGGGGTTGGGTTGGCTGGCGGATGGTGTGGGTGGTGTCGGGTGCCATAACTCAGGGGCACATGCCGAGCTGCCAACTGCACAAACACGCCTCTGGGTCCCGCATATTACTGCAGATTCCTTTGCTCACTGCTAATACGTCACCTTCTTAAGTATCCTTCGAGCTGGATTTACATTTCCACCCATCAAGCTTGCTCACACAACCGGTACCTACCCTCTTGATAAACACAAGTGCATCACTTGGGTATCTACTAAGGAAACGTTTCAACACACAGTGACTTCATCAGTCCATTACAAAAAAGAATGGCGAAGATCAGAAGGAATTTGAGGTAATCAGTCTCTCAGCCTCGTTGATCAGGCCCTGATCCACCGGGAGGCCTGGTCGTGGACCGGGCCGCGGGGGCGTTGATCCCCGGAATGTCCTCCAGGTAGCCTGGAAACCTAAACCTAACCTAACCTTCTGATCTTCCCCATTCTTCTTTGTATTGGACTGATGAAGCAATTGGGTGGCGAAACGTTTCTCCAGTGACGATAACCAGGTGTTGCACATGCGTCTAACTTATCAACTTGTCGGTTCTCTGAACCATTTAGCTACACCTACTCTCTTAAACACACAAGACTCCACGAACACTGTGAGACTCTGGCATGTAATATCAGTACACACAAGCTGTGGTTAAAGGCCCGGGACTTGGGACCTTCACTCCATACATGGAGCCAGTCAGTCAGTCAGTTATTCACAGGTAAGCTGAGACCTGAATGTAACGTGCTTTTGTATGAAACAAGGCACAGATATACACAAACTATTAAGAAATGGATTGCCTCTCACATAGGCCTCCAAGAGCATGACAAAATTGATGAATTAGCTAAACAAGCATTAAATAAAATGTCGTGTTTAATTTTTTTTCAAACAGAAGTTTACGAAACATTGTCAGAAAGGAACTAGCAACCGAGCTTGAAGAAAGTACAGAATAGATAGATTACTGTGTCTGTGGTAGGTGATGGTAGGTTACTGTGTCTGTGGTAGGTGATGGCAGGTTACTGTGTCTGTGGTAGGTGATGGTAGGTTACTGTGTCTGTGGTAGGTGATGGTAGGTTACTGTGTCTGTGGTAGATGGTGATGATGGGTAGGTTACTGTGTCTGTTGTAGGTGATGGCAGGTTACTGTGTCTGTGGTAGGTGATGGTAGGTTACTGTGTCTGTGGTAGGTGATGGCAGGTTACTGTGTCTGTGGTAGGTGATGGTAGGTTACTGTGTCTGTGGTAGGTGATGGTAGGTTACTGTGTCTGTGGTAGGTGATGGTAGGTTACTGTGTCTGTGGTAGGTGATGGTAGGTTACTGTGTCTGTGGTAGGTGATGGTAGGTTACTGTGTCTGTGGTAGGTGATGGTAGGTTACTGTGTCTGTGGTAGGTGATGGTAGGTTACTGTGTCTGTGGTAGGTGATGGTAGGTTACTGTGTCTGTGGTAGGTGATGGTAGGTTACTGTGTCTGTGGTAGGTGATGGTAGGTTACTGTGTCTGTGGTAGGTGATGGTAGGTTACTGTGTCTGTGGTAGGTGATGGTAGGTTACTGTGTCTGTGGTAGGTGATGGTAGGTTACTGTGTCTGTGGTAGGTGATGGTAGGTTACTGTGTCTGTGGTAGGTGATGGTAGGTTACTGTGTCTGTGGTAGGTGATGGTAGGTTACTGTGTCTGTGGTAGGTGATGGTAGGTTACTGTGTCTGTGGTAGGTGATGGTAGGTTACTGTGTCTGTGGTAGGTGATGGTAGGTTACTGTGTCTGTGGTAGGTGATGGTAGGTTACTGTGTCTGTGGTAGGTGATGGTAGGTTACTGTGTCTGTGGTAGGTGATGGTAGGTTACTGTGTCTGTGGTAGGTGATGGTAGGTTACTGTGTCTGTGGTAGGTGATGGTAGGTTACTGTGTCTGTGGTAGGTGATGGTAGGTTACTGTGTCTGTGGTAGGTGATGGTAGGTTACTGTGTCTGTGGTAGGTGATGGTAGGTTACTGTGTCTGTGGTAGGTGATGGTAGGTTACTGTGTCTGTGGTAGGTGATGGTAGGTTACTGTGTCTGTGGTAGGTGATGGTAGGTTACTGTGTCTGTGGTAGGTGATGGTAGGTTACTGTGTCTGTGGTAGGTGATGGCAGGTTACTGTGTCTGTGGTAGGTGATGGTAGGTTACTGTGTCTGTGGTAGGTGATGGTAGGTTACTGTGTCTGTGGTAGGTGATGGTAGGTTACTGTGTCTGTGGTAGGTGATGGTAGGTTACTGTGTCTGTGGTAGGTGATGACAGGTTACTGTGTCTGTGGTAGGTGATGACAGGTTACTGTGTCTGTGGTAGGTGATGACAGGTTACTGTGTCTGTGGTAGGTGATGGTAGGTTACTGTGTCTGTGGTAGGTGATGGTAGGTTACTGTGTCTGTGGTAGGTGATGGTAGGTTACTGTGTCTGTGGTAGGTGATGACAGGTTACTGTGTCTGTGGTAGGTGATGGTAGGTTACTGTGTCTGTGGTAGGTGATGGTAGGTTACTGTGTCTGTGGTAGGTGATGACAGGTTACTGTGTCTGTGGTAGGTGATGGCAGGTTACTGTGTCTGTGGTAGGTGATGGTAGGTTACTGTGTCTGTGGTAGGTGATGGTAGGCTACTGTGTCTGTGGTAGGTGATGGTAGGTTACTGTGTCTGTGGTAGGTGATGACAGGTTACTGTGTCTGTGGTAGGTGATGACAGGTTACTGTGTCTGTGGTAGGTGATGACAGGTTACTGTGTCTGTGGTAGGTGATGGTAGGTTACTGTCTCTGTGGTAGGTGATGGTAGGTTACTGTGTCTGTGGTAGGTGATGGTAGGTTACTGTCTCTGTGGTAGGTGATGGTAGGTTACTGTGTCTGTGGTAGGTGATGGCAAGTTACTGTGTCTGTGGTAGGTGATGGCAGGTTACTGTGTCTGTGGTAGGTGATGGCAGGTTACTGTGTCTGTGGTAGGTGATGGTAGGTTACTGTGTCTGTGGTAGGTGATGGCAGGTTACTGTGTCTGTGGTAGGTGATGGTAGGTTACTGTGTCTGTGGTAGGTGATGGCAGGTTACTGTGTCTGTGGTAGGTGATGGTAGGTTACTGTGTCTGTGGTAGGTGATGGCAGGTTACTGTGTCTGTGGTAGGTGATGGTAGGTTACTGTGTCTGTGGTAGGTGATGGTAGGTTACTGTGTCTGTGGTAGGTGATGGTAGGTTACTGTGTCTGTGGTAGGTGATGGCAGGTTACTGTGTCTCTGGTAGGTGATGGCAGGTTACTGTGTCTGTGTGGTAGGTGATGGCAGGTTACTGTGTCTGTGGTAGGTGATGGCAGGTTACTGTGTCTGTGGTAGGTGATGGCAGGTTACTGTGTCTGTGGTAGGTGATGGCAGGTTACTGTGTCTGTGGTAGGTGATGGCAGGTTACTGTGTCTGTGGTAGGTGATGGCAGGTTACTGTGTCTGTGGTAGGTGATGGCAGGTTACTGTGTCTGTGGTAGGTGATGGCAGGTTACTGTGTCTGTGGTAGGTGATGGCAGGTTACTGTGTCTGTGGTAGGTGATGGCAGGTTACTGTGTCTGTGGTAGGTGATGGCAGGTTACTGTGTCTGTGGTAGGTGATGGCAGGTTACTGTGTCTGTGGTAGGTGATGGCAGGTTACTGTGTCTGTGGTAGGTGATGGCAGGTTACTGTGTCTGTGGTAGGTGATGGCAGGTTACTGTGTCTGTGGTAGGTGATGGCAGGTTACTGTGTCTGTGGTAGGTGATGGCAGGTTACTGTGTCTGTGGTAGGTGATGGCAGGTTACTGTGTCTGTGGTAGGTGATGGCAGGTTACTGTGTCTGTGGTAGGTGATGGTAGGTTACTGTGTCTGTGGTAGGTGATGGTAGGTTACTGTGTCTGTGGTAGGTGATGGCAGGTTACTGTGTCTGTGGTAGGTGATGGCAGGTTACTGTGTCTGTGGTAGGTGATGGTAGGTTACTGTGTCTGTGGTAGGTGATGGTAGGTTACTGTGTCTGTGGTAGGTGATGGTAGGTTACTGTGTCTGTGGTAGGTGATGGTAGGTTACTGTGTCTGTGGTAGGTGATGGTAGGTTACTGTGTCTGTGGTAGGTGATGGTAGGTTACTGTGTCTGTGGTAGGTGATGGTAGGTTACTGTGTCTGTGGTAGGTGATGGTAGGTTACTGTGTCTGTGGTAGGTGATGGTGTTACTGTGTCTGTGGTAGGTGATGGTAGGTTACTGTGTCTGTGGTAGGTGATGGTAGGTTACTGTGTCTGTGGTAGGTGATGGAAGGTTACTGTGTCTGTGGTAGGTGATGGTAGGTTACTGTGTCTGAGGTAGGTGATGGTAGGTTACTGTGTCTGTGGTAGGTGATGGAAGGTTACTGTGTCTGTGGTAGGTGATGGTAGGTTACTGTGTCTGTGGTAGGTGATGGCTGTGGTAGGTGAAGGTAAGTTACTGTGTCTGTGGTAGGTGATGGTAGGTTACTGTGTCTGTGGTAGTGATGGCAGGTTACTGTGTCTGTGGTAGGTGATAGGTTACTGTGTCTGTGGTAGGTGTTACTGTGTCTGTGGTAGGTGATGGCAGGTTACTGTGTCTGTGGTAGGTGATGGTAGGTTACTGTTACTGTGTCTGTGGTAGGTGATGTGGTAGGTGATGGTAGGTTACTGTGTCTGTGGTAGGTGATGGTACGTTACTGCGTCTGTGGTAGGTGAAGGTAGGTTACTGTGTCTGTGGTAGGTGATGGTAGGTTACTGTGTCTGTGGTAGGTGATCATAGGTTACTGCGTCTGTGGTAGATGATGGTAGGTTACTGTGTCTGTGGTAAGTGATGGTAGGTTACTGTGTCTGTGGTAGGTGATGATAGGTTACTGCGTCTGTGGTAGATGATGGTAGGTTACTGTGTCTGTGGTAGATGATGGTAGGTTACTGCGTCTGTGGTAGATGATGGTAGGTTACTGCGTCTGTGGTAGATGATGGTAGGTTACTGCGTCTGTGGTAGATGATGGTAGGTTACTGTGTCTGTGGTAGATGATGGTAGGTTACTGTGTCTGTAATACTTGGGTTGATACTGACGATGACAAGGTCTCCTAAAACACACGATGCAGCTACTGGAGTTTGCAATGTGAATGATGCATTACCAGACAGCATGATGCAGCTGCTAGAGTTAGCATGATAATTACCAAATGTTTATCATATAGGGTTAATTTGATCCTCACGAACAGTGAGAGGCTGAGTGTTGCAAGCAGGACAGACCAGAGACCCCAAGCATTAGAGCACACCTCATCCTTGCTTAAAATTAAAACGATGTGACTTCATGTCCTCATTCTTTCACGTCAGTCATTATCTATCTCCAACCTCTGTAAATACTTATGTTCTCTGTGTGAACTGATAAAGTCTTGGTGAAGGAACCATCTTGACAATAAAATGTTACAACAGCATTGAGTGTCTTATTTACATACACTCTGCTACTGTATTTCCATGATGGTCTTTAGCGGCTTGACTCGCGCCTGTCCAAAGGGAAAGGTTTTTTTAATAAATGGATTTATGGAGTGCATTCTGTTGATGCAACAGAAAACGGAACCACGGGGAAAAGACAGTTAAAGATCATATTAACAACAAAAAAAAATCAACGTTTTGGCATAGTGTCAGCGTCACCTTACTCACGATTTTAAATTTCAGAAATCAGAAAGTTCCTTTTATGATGGGTTATTCTCTAAGTAAAAGAGGACAGATATTACAGTATAAGACGGGCAGTCATCAGTGAATTCGTTTCCGCTGTATCTTTCTCAAGGATTATATCCCAGCAGTGATCACTCATCCCTCGCATTTATAGATTATAAAAAAAAAATAGAAATCAAGTCACATGAGCAGCTACAAGTACTGAGACTCGAGGGCTGTCTGAGCTTCACTTTAAGCACTAAACGTTGCTAAATATTAAAAAAAAATAACACCCATAATATAACTTTGAATCTGAGGTATGGTCAGAGTTTGACGTGAACTACTTTCCAAGAAAGTGCCTGGTGAATGACTACTTGTTCTAGGAAGTGGAGCCTCCCTTCCCTTTCTAGAACCCTGCGATCTTGACGCTTCCCCGTGAACATAATCATAAACTGAAGTGAACTTAGGTGAGATAATATAATCTTACAACAGCTGCCGCAGCTTGGCTGTTATAAGCGGGTGGTCGTTATTGTGAGCGGCTGGTCGTTATTGTGAGCGGCTGGTCATTGTGGCAGTGTGTGGCCCATCACTGGTGTTTCATCCACCTCGTTCCTTGCATCACAGTCAACATTTACATGTTTTGTGTGTGTGTGTGTGTGTGTGTGTGTGTGTGTGTGTGTGTGTGTGTGTGTGTGTGTGTGTGTGTGTGTGTGTGATGTGTATGTGGGGTTGTCCTTAAACCTGTAGGATTGTATAGCGTTAAGAGTTACACTAAGAGAGGAAAAGTAGTGTGTGGATCGAAAACCAGCCTAGTAATAGTGATAGAATTACCGAAACTAAACTGTCACATTAGTTGCATCTAGTCGTAAAATAAGTCACAATATCGGAGGCTTAGTTACCACAGCATCGGCTTGTATGTGTTATTATGCTAGTTCATCGCATAGCCATGTTGGTCTAAGCTCTAACACCCTGTGTGAGTCAAGTTAGTAACAAGACCTCCTCTCATGTAGTCAAGAGGCTGTCTTGAATACTCTGTAGGAGTAGCTACCCGCGGGTCAAGGTCGAGACAAGAGAGAAGAAGACAGGGAAGAGAAAATGAAGAGGAGGTGGTGGTGGTGGAGAGTAAAAGATAAACATTACAACGTGATAACATAGGAACATGCTAGGAAGGTCCTTACTACACATCTAATTTGCACATTACGAAAACCCTGAAGCATTTGTTCTAAGGATACTTCTTGACAATTTGTTCCACTTGTCTACAACTCTATGGTCAAGCCTATACTTTCCTCTTCGAATTTTAAATCTGAATGTATTTAACTTGAACTGACTCACGAAATCGTAATGACACGATTGTAAACAAACTATATCACGGGCGGGGATATAAACCGCGCTCAGAGAGTCTCAAAACCCGCTGGTCTGGTGTTTTGAGACTCTCTGATCGCGGGTTCTATCCCCGCCCGTGGTATGGTTCGTATTTAACTTTAGTTTGTAAAGCGTTATCGAGTCATGATCTTACAATATAAGGTAAACGGACTCAGATGCAACTAATGTGGCGTTTTATAGTGGCAACGTTTCGCTCTCCCGGAGTTTTGTCAAGCCGTTACCAAGGCTCCTGGAAAGCGAAATGTTGCCACAATAACATGTCACATTTGTTGCACTTGTCCTTTTACCTAACATTTTGTTGGTAATTCAACCATCATTGCTAATGATCCAACAAATCTCCCCACAGAGCAAAACGTTGCCACCATAAAAACTTGTTTTGCATATGCATCATTTTCATTAAAATGTGTTTGCCATGCCTGAGGGCCACCTGAAATTTTTCTAAGTACCTGTTTAGGGGCCCCACAATCTGCTCTTGCTGTGGTCCTCATCTGTTTTCTCTTGGTATTTATAGAGGGGCCGCCTTTTGACCTTTACGAAATTTTCTTGTCATGGTCATTTATTTGCCATTTGAGTTTGCTCTGCCTGGGGGCCTTCCGAAATTTTTCTTTTTGTCTATTTAGGAGCTCCACAATCTATTCTTACTGTGGGCCTCCTAAGTTTTCTTTTGGTATCTATATAGGGGCAGCATTTTGACCTTAACGAATTTCTCTCATCCTGACTCTTTAATTGTCCCCAAGTTTGCTCTATCTGTAGGCCTCATGAAATTTTTTATTTTGCCAGTTGAAGAGCCTCACAACTTTCTCTTGCTCTGGGCCTTCCAAGTTTTCTCTTGGTATTTACATGGGGACAGCCCAGTGGGCTTTGCGAGTTTTTCTCATCTTTGCCAGTTTTTTTGCCCCTGAATTTGCTCTGCATGAGGGCCTCCCAAAAATTTTTTGGTGTCTAATAAGGGGTCCCACAATCTGCTCTTGGTGTGGACCTTCCTAGTTTTCTTTTAAGTGTTTACATAGTGGCCGCCCTGTGGGCTTTCCGTTTTTCTCGTCCTTGCAATGTTTTTGCCCGAGTTTGCTTAGCCTGGGTGCCTCCTGAAATTCTTCTTGGTGCGAGTTTAAAAGCTCCACAATATCCCCTTTTGGGAATTTTCAGTTTTCTCTTCCTATTTATATAGTGGCCACCCTGTGGGCGTTCCGAGATTTTCTCATCCTGACCATATATTTGCCCCCGAGTATGCTCTGCCTGGGGGCCTCACAAAATTTTTTTGGTGTCAGTTTAGGGGCCCCACAATTTTCCCTTCCTGTGGGCCTCCCTAGTTTTCTCTTGTTATTTATATAGGGGGTGCCCTGTGGGCTTCCGAGTTTTTCTCGTCCTTGCAATTTTTTGCCTCAGAGTTTGATCTGCCAAAGGGCTTCCAAAAACTTTTCTTCATGTTTATTTAGGGGTCCCACAATCTCCTTTTGTTGTGGGCCTCCCCAGTTTTCTTTTGGTTTTGATATAGGGGCTGCCCTTTCACCTTTCTGAATATTTCTCATCCTAGGTATTTATTTGCCCCCAAGTGTGCCTTGCCTGAGAACCTCCCTAATTTTTCTTGGTATCTGTTTAGGGGTCCCACAATCTCCTCTTGCTGTGGGCCTCCTAAGTTTTCAATTGGTATTTATAAAGGGGCCACCCTCTGAGCTTTTTCGAGTTTTTCTCGTCCGTGCCATTATTTGACCCCAAGTTCCCTCTGCTTGAGGGCCTCCCAAAATTTTTGTTGGTGTTTATTTAGGGGCCCCACAGTCTTCTCTTGGTGTCGGCCACCCTAATTTTCTCTTGGTGTTTATATAGGAGCTGCCCTGTGGGCTTTCCAAGTTTTTCTCAACCTGGCCATTTATTTGTCTCCAAGTTTGGTCTACCTGGGGGCCTCCCAAAATTTTTCTTTTTCTCTATTGAGGGAACCTACAATTCACTCTTGCTATGGGCCTAATTGGTTTTCTCTGGGTGTTTATATAGGGGCTGCCCTGTGGGCTTTCCGCGATTTTCTCGTCCTTGCAATTTTTTTGCTTCCGAGTTTGCTCTGCCTCAGGGCCTCCAAAAATTTTTTGTTGGCATTTATTTAGGGGTCCCACAATCCAATCCAATTTTCTCTTGGTGTTTATATAGGGTCACCGTTTGACTTTTCCAAATTTTTTCTCATCGTCGTTATTCATTTGCCCCAGAGTTTGCTCTGCCAGGAGGCCTTGCGAAATTTTTCTTTGTCTATTTAGGGGCCGCCTCAATTTTTTCTTGCTGTGGGCCTCAGCAGTTTTCTCTCGGTATTTGCATAGGGACTGCCATGTGGGCTTTCCGAGTTCTTCTCATCCTTGCCATTTTTTCGCCGAAGTGCCTGAGGTCCTCCCAAAATTTTTCTGGGTGTCTATTTAGGAGCTCCACAATCTGCTGTCTCTGTGGGCTTCCTAAGCTTTATCTATAGGGGCTGCTCTTTAAGCTTTCCAGGTTTTTCTCACCCTTGCCATTTTTTTGCTCTAGTCTGCTCTTCCTGAGGACCTCTTGATATTTTCCTTGGTGTCTATTTAGGGGCCCCACAATCTGCTCTTGCTGTGGGCCTCCTAAATTTTCTTTTGGTGTTTATATAGGAGTCGCCCTGTGGGCTTTCCAAGTTTTTATTGTCCTTGCCATCTTTTTGCCCCCAAGTTTGCTCTGCATGAGAGCCTCCAAAAATTTTTCTTGGTGTTTATTTATGGGTCCCACAATCTCCTCTTGGTGTGGGCTTCCCCAGTTTTCTCTTTGTGTTCATATAGGGGCCACCATTTGACCTTCCCGAATTTTTCCCATCCTGGCTATTTTTATCATGTCTGTTTAGGGGCCTCAGAATTTTCACTTCCTCTGGGTCTCCCCAGTTTTCTCTGGATATTTATAAAGG
Organism: Cherax quadricarinatus; assembly: GCF_038502225.1. Lineage (NCBI taxonomy): Eukaryota > Metazoa > Arthropoda > Malacostraca > Decapoda > Parastacidae > Cherax > Cherax quadricarinatus. Next base: position 23,021,116 of record NC_091323.1, read on the forward strand.
GACTGCCATATGGGCTTTCTGAGTTTTACTCGTTTGTGCCATTTGTTGCCCCTGAGTTTGCTCTGCCTGAGGGCCACCCAAACTTTTTCTTGGTGTCTGTTTAAGGGCCCCACAATTTTCTCTTGTGGTGGGCCCCCTAAGTTTTCTCTTGGTGTTTATATAGGGGCTGCCCAGTGGGCTTTCCGAGTTTTTCTTGTCCATGCCATATTTTTTGCCCCCGAGTTTGCTCTGCCTGAGGGCCTCCCCAAATTTTTCTTGGTGTCTATTTAGGGACCACACAATCTGCTCTTGTGGTGGGCCCCCTAAGTTTTCTTTTGGTAATTATATAGGGTCTGCCCTGCAGGCTTTCGGAGTTTTTCTTATCCTAGCTATTTCTTTTGTCCCCGAGTTTGCTCTGCCTGATGGCCTATCAAAATTTTTCATAGTGTCTATTTAGGGGTCCCACAATCTCCTTTTGTTGTGGGTCTCCCTAGTTTTCTCTTGGTGTTTATATAGGGGCCCTGATTTGACCTTTCCAAATTTTTCTCATCATGGCTATTTATTGGCCCCCGAGTTTCCTCTGCCTGGAGGCCTCCCAAAATTTTTCTTGGTGTCAATTCAGAGGCCCCCCCAATTTTTTTTTTTTTTTTTTTTTTTTGTGCTGTGGGCCTCCCCAGTTTTCTCTTAGTATTTACATAGGGGCTGCCCTGTGGGCTCTCCGAGTTTTTCTCATCCTCTCCATTGTTTTGCTCCTGAGTTTGCTCTGCCTGAGGGACTCCTGAAATTTTTCTTGTTGTCTACTTAGGGGCCTAACAATCTGCTCTTGCTGTTAGCCTTATAACTTTCCTCTAGATATTTATATAAAGGCCGACCTGTGGGTTTTCCAAGTTTCTCTCCTTGAAATTTTTTTGCCCCCGAGTTAGTGCTGATTGGGGGCCTCCCAAAATTTTTATGGACCTCATAATCTCTTCTTGGTGTGGGCCTCCCCAGTTTTCTCATGGTGTTTATATGGGGGCCGCCCCGTGGGCTTTCTGTGTTTTTCTCGTCCTTACCATTTTTTTGACTCCGAGTTTGCTGTCATAGGGCCTCCAAAAAATTTTCTTAGTGTCTATTTAAAGGCCCCACAATGTGCTTTTGGTGTGGGTCTCCCCAGTTTTCTCTTGGTGTTTATATAGGAGACACAATTTGACCTTTCCAAATTTTTCTTATCCTGGCTATTCATTTGCCCCTATGCTTATTCTGCTTGGAGGCCACCTGAAATTTTTGTTGGTGCCAATTTAGGGACCCCCACAGTTTTCTCTTGCTATGGGCCTCCCCAGTTTTCTCTTGGTGTTTATATAGGGGCTGCCTCGCGGGCTTTCTGTGTTCTTGTCTTACTTGCCATTTTTTTGACTCCAAGTTTCCTCTGCCTGAGGGCCTCCCAAAATTTTTCTTGGTACCTATTTAGGGTCCCCACAATGTGCTCTTGCTATGGGCCTCCTAACTTTTCCCTGGGCATTTGTATAGGGCTGCTCTGCGGGTTTTCCATGTTTTTCTTGTTCCTGCAATTTTTTTTCCCCGTGTTTGCTCTGCCTAAGGGCCTCCAAAAATTTTTCTTGGTGTCTATTGAGGGGCCTCATAACCTGCTCTTGCTGTGGACCTCCCCACTTTTCTCTTGGATTTTATATAGGGGTGGCCCTTGGCATTTCCAAATTTTTCTTAATCTATTTACTTTACCCAGTCTGATCTGCTTGGGGGCCTCCTGAAAACTTTCTTCGCATCTGTTTATGGGCCCTACAACTTTCTCTTGATGTGGTCCTACCCAGTTTTCTCTTGTTATTTATATAGGGGCTGCCCTGTGGGTTTTCCGAATTTTTCTCATCCTGGTTATTTATTTGCTCAAGTTTGCCTGAAGGCCTCCCAAAATTTTTGTTGGTATCGATTTAGGGGCCTCACAATCTCCTTTTGGTGTGGGCCTCCCCAGTTTTCTCATGGTGTTTATACAGGGGTGTCCCATGGGCTTTCTGTGTTTTTTTCGTGCTTGCCATTTTTTTTTATTATGAGTTTGCTCTGCCTGATGGCCCCCAAAATTTTTTCTTAGTTTCTATTTAGAGGACCCACAATCTCTTCTTGGTGTGGGCCTCCCTAATTTTCTCTTGGTGTTTATATAGGGACTGAGCTGTGAACTTTCCGAGTTTCTCTCATCCTGGTAATTTATTTACCCCGACTTTGGTCTGCCTGTTTGCCTTCCAATTTTTTTTTTCTCTGTTTAGGGGCTCCACAATCTACTATTCCTGTGGGCCTACTAAGTTCTTCCTGGGGTTTATATAGGGGCTGCCCTATGGGCTTTCCAAGTTTTTCACATCCTTGCCACTTTTTGGCCCCCAAGTTTCCTCTGCCCTATAGCCTCCCCAAATTTCTCTTGGTGTCTATTTAAGGGCCACACAATCACCTCTTGATGTGGACCTCCCTAGTTTTCTTTTTTTTTTTTGCTTATATATGGGCTGCCCTTTGACCTTCCCAAATTTTTCTAATCCTGGCTATTTGCCTCCGAGTTTGCCTCCCGAAATTTTTCTTGTCTATTTAGGGGCCCCACAATTATCTATTCCTGTGGGCCTCCAATGTTTTTTTTTTTTTGTTATTTATATAGGGGTTGCTCTGTGGGCTTTCTGAATTTTTCTCATCCTTGTCATTTTTTTTTTTTTGGCCCCTGAGTTTGCTCTGCCTGAGTGCCTCCCAAAATTTTTCTTGGTGTATATTTAGGGACCTCACAATCTGCTGTTGCTATAGGCCTCCTAAGGTTTCTCTTGGTAATTATATAAGTGCCACACTGTGGGCTTTACGAGTTTTTTTCGTCCTTGCTATTTTTTCCTCCTCAAATTTGTTCTGCCTGGGGGCCTCCCAAAATTTTTCTTTGTGCTTATTTAGAAGCCTCACAATCTGCTTTTAGTATGGGCCTATTCAATTTTCTCTTGGAGTTTGTACAGGGGTCGCCCTCTTACCATTCGAATTTTTCTCATCCTAGCTAGTTATTTGCCCCCGAGTTTGCTTTGCCTGGGGGCCACTCGAAATTTTTCTTGGTGTCTATTTAGGAGACCCCACAATTTTCTCTAGCTGTGGGTCTCCCCATTTTTCTCTTGGTATTTACATAGGCTCTACTTTATGGGCTTTCTAAGTTTTTCTCATCCTGGCCATTTATTTGCCCCCGAGTTTGCTCTGCGTGAGAGCATCCTAAATTTTTTTTTTTGTGTCTATTTAAGGACCTAACAATCTGCTCTTGCTGTAGGCCTCCTAAGTTTACTCTTGTTTATATAGGGACCGCTCTATGGGCTTTCTGAGTTTTTCTAGTTCTTGGTGTTTTTTTGCCACCGAGTTTGCTCTGCCTGAGGGCCTCCCAAAAGTTTTCTTTGTGTCATTTTAGGGGCCCCACAATCTCCTCTTGGTGTGGGCATCCCCAGTTTTTTCTTGGAATTTATGTAGGGGCTGTCCTTTTACCTTTGCGAAATTTTCTCATCCTGATTTTTTATTTATCCCCGAGTTTGCTCTGCCTCGGTGCCTCCTGAAATTTTTCTTGGTGTCAATTTAGGGGCCCCACACACTACTCTTGATGTGGGCCTCCTAAGTTTTATTTTGGTGTTTATATAGGGGCCGGCCTGTGGGCTTTCCGAGATATTCTCATACCATTTTTTGGCCCCCGAGTTTGCTCTGCCTGAGGTGGACATAGCAACAGCTGTTGCTGCTGCTCTAGAGGGTGGCATAAGATCTCCCTCTCTCTCTCTCTCACACACACACACACCAAACAGGGCAAGTATCTATCGACAAGTGCCTTTGACAACTAGTAACACATACACACACACACACACACACACACACACACACACACACACACACACACACACACACACACACACACACACACACACACGGCCAGATCGAAGGTCACTCGAGTGTCACTGATGATGCACAATACCTGCAAGCAGGTGACTAGAAAACGTTTGTATTAATATTAACGACAATATGCTAAGTAAAAGGACACAAATGCAACTTGCAGAAATAAAGATTATTATCATTAGTTACACTCGCCTAGCTTGCATGATTTCCTTACGCATGCCGCCTCTGTTCACCTAGCAGTAAATAGGTGGTATAAACCTTGGTAATAAATACCGACAAGTTGGTTTAGAAAGACACTTAAGCAAACACTATAACATATTTATTAGAAACCGTTTCGGTCCTGGGACCTTGATCAAGGTCCCAGGACCGAAACGTTTTCTAATAACGTTTTCTAATAAATATGTTATAGTGTTTGCTTACGTGTCTTTCTAAACCAGTAAATAGGCACACAGGTGAGTGCTTTCTCTTGTATGTCCTTAAATTTATATTGATAAAGCCACTGGATGGCGAAACGTCTACAATAAAGATACCCAGATGTTGCACATGTGTCTTAATTTCATCTTGTCGGTATTGTTGACCATACATGTACAACGAGTGAGGATAATAGCTGTTAAAGTGCTAATTCAATACTGTTAAGATAATAGCATGTATTACAGGAGTGGGAGAAGAGGTGGAAGGACGTGTAAACAGAATAAAGATGTAAAAAACGAAGCAAAAGAAGGGAGAAAACATAGGATAAGGAAGGGATAGGGGAAGAGAGGTGCTATAACGTGTTGTAAACAGGAGGAAGAAACGTTGCGTTTACAGGAGGGTAAAATATATTTATACAGGAGGAGAAATGTCGTATCTGCAAGAGTTTTTTTTTTTAATTCACAAGAGAACTAGAGAGTAATTAAGACCACCCTGGTGGACCAGTGGACCACACTGATGGGACCAGTGGACCACACTGATGGGACCAGTGGACCACACTGATGGGACCAGTGGACCACACTGGTGGGACCAGTGGACCACACTGATGGGACCAGTGGACCACACTGGTGGACCAGTGGACCACACTGATGGGACCAGTGAACCACACTGGTGGACCAGTGGACCACCCTGGTGGACCAGTGGACCACACTGGTGGACCAGTGGACCACACTGGTGGACCAGTGGACCACACTGGTGGACCAGTGGACCGCCTTAATTGCTATCTTTGGTTAACATAAAATTAAACTACATAAAGCATTTAGTCAAATATTTTAGTCTAATTTTAATGTAATATATATTTTTAATATACTGAAAAGTAATTCAAATGTGAAATGATTATATAAGATAATTCGTTGTCTGATTACACGTGAAAGTAATTTGCATGTTAGTACAGATAAATCCGGTAAACCCCCCCAAAAAGTAATTTTGATCCCGCAAAGCTGGATTACTTTGTGTAATCCCCGTCTCTTGATGGTGCTGGTGGGTTTTTGATCCTTGGAATAGGAGGTAATCCTTCTCTTCCTCGGATAAGACTTGATTATCCCTTTACGGGTGTACCTGAAGGATACCTGAGGGATACTGACAGGTCCTAGACCAGGTCTCCTGGTGCATCAGTCTGGTCATCCAAGTTGTTATTGCTGACCGCAGGTTGTCCAGCGTACGAACCACAGCTGGGTTGGTCAGGAACTGACTTGGGGGAATAGAGTCTACTCTTGATTTTCGTAATCCAGCTCCTGGGTCGGATTAATACCCGCTCTAATAGATGACACGTTACCGAGGATATTAAATCCATCAATCGCTGCCTTTACGGTTTTTTCACCAGTGGGTCGTCTCCCGTGGGTCGTCTCCCGTGGGTCGTCTCCCGCGAGTCGTCTTCCACTGTGATAGGGTCACCCAAAATTGCCCTCATTCTTGTAAAAAAAAGTAAATTCTGAATATTTTCCTAAAAACTGACCATCTATATATATATCTATATCTAAATGCGAGGGTCTTGGCAAGAGGCGTGGAGTTAAAAGATAAAGAATCACACACAAAGTGGGAGTTGTCACAGCTGCTCTTTGCTGATGACACTGTGCTCTTGGGAGATTCTGAAGAGAAGCTGCAGAGATTGGTGGATGAATTTGGTAGGGTGTGCAGAAGAAGAAAATTAAAGGTGAATACAGGAAAGAGTAAGGTTATGAGGATAACAAAAAGATTAGGTGATGAAAGATTGAATATCAGATTGGAGGGAGAGAGTATGGAGGAGGTGAATGTATTCAGATATTTGGGAGTGGACGTGTCAGCGGATGGGTCTATGAAAGATGAGGTGAATCATAGAATTGATGAGGGAAAAAGAGTGAGTGGTGCACTTAGGAGTCTGTGGAGACAAAGAACTTTGTCCTTGGAGGCAAAGAGGAGAATGTATGAGAGTATAGTTTTACCAACGCTCTTATATGGGTGTGAAGCATGGGTGATGAATGTTGCAGCGAGGAGAAGGCTGGAGGCAGTGGAGATGTCATGTCTGAGGGCAATGTGTGGTGTGAATATAATGCAGAGAATTCGTAGTTTGGAAGTTAGGAGGAGGTGCGGGATTACCAAAACTGTTGTCCAGAGGGCTGAGGAAGGGTTGTTGAGGTGGTTCGGACATGTAGAGAGAATGGAGCGAAACAGAATGACTTCAAGAGTGTATCAGTCTGTAGTGGAAGGAAGGCAGGGTAGGGGTCGGCCTAGGAAAGGTTGGAGAGAGGGGGTAAAGGAGGTTTTGTGTGCGAGGGGCTTGGACTTCCAGCAGGTATGCATGAGCGTGTTTGATAGGAGTGAATGGAGACAAATGGTTTTTAATACTTGACGTGCTGTTGGAGTGTGAGCAAAGTAACATTTATGAAGGGGTTCAGGGAAACCGGCAGGCCGGACTTGAGTCCTGGAGATGGGAAGTACAGTGCCTGCACTCTGAAGGAGGGGTGTTAATGTTGCAGTTTAAAAACTGTAGTGTAAAACACCCTTCTGGCAAGACAGTGATGGAGTGAATGATGGTGAAAGTTTTTCTTTTTCGGGCCACCCTGCCTTGGTGGGAATCGGCCAGTGTGAATAAAAAAAAATAATAAATAAATATATATATATATATATATATATATATATATATATATATATATATATATATATATATATATATATATATATATATATATATTGTGTGCGTGTAAATATACCAGGTCTTTTGTATATCTGTTAAACCTTTTATGGTCTAGTTCCTGCGTCTTTTGCAGCACCGGCGGCAAAAGCTTAAAAAATCTCACTTACAATTGTAGGAATGAGAGAACTGAGGTAGGAGAGTGAGAGTACACGTTACACTGAGAGTACAGATTACAGTGTTACAGTGAGAGTACACATTACAGTGAGAGAACATATTGCAGTATTACAGTGAGAGTACACATTACACTGAGAGTACAGATTACAGTGTTACAGTGAGAGTACACATTAGTGTTACAGTGAGAGTACACATTACAGTGAGAGTACACATTACAGTGAGAGTTCAAATTAGTGTTACAGTGAGAGCACACATTACACTGAGAGTACAGATTAGTGTTATGGTGAGAGTACACATTAGTGTTACAGTGAGAGTACAAATTACAGTGAAAGTACACATTACAGTTACAGTGAGAGTACAGATTACAGTGAGAGTACACATTACAGTCATAGTGAGTACACATTACAGTTGTAGAGTACACATTACAGTTATAGTGAGAGTACACATTACAGTTGTAGAGTACACATTACAGTTGTAGTGAGAGTACACATTATAGTGAGAGTACACATTACAGTTATAGTGAGAGTACACATTACAGTTATAGTGTCAGCATAGTTGCTGATCCCTGTGTTATAGCATAGCATATTAGTATCATTCATGTGCTTTAGATAGGCCAGTGTAAACCATACCCCCGGCCGGGATTGAACCCGCGGTCATAGAGTCTCAAAACTCCAGCCCGTCGCGCTAGCCACTAGACCAGCTAGCCACAATAAGATTCATCCAACTAGGTATATTTCTACACCATAGGAAAGTTAGCACAGGCACCTCTGTGACCACAAATGCAAGTTTTTACAGACGAATCTCCAGCTAGCGTGGCCGCGACGGGCTGGAGTTTTGAGACTCTATGACCGCGGGTTCAATCCCGGCCGGGGGTATGGTTTATTTGCAATCGTGTCATTACGATTTCTTAAGTCATGTCATAGGCCAGTGTCTTGGGAGATCGTGAGTGAGTTTTAACTGTGGGCCCGGTGTGCAACAGAGAGAGCATGCCCAGTAAGTACCAGTGTCTCAGAGCCGTCTGAAGCTAGTGTCTGAGTCTGCATAGTTACACTAGGGGATACATACCCTCTTGGATATAGGAATTTCTGAGGTGCGGGGGGAGTCATCCACTCCACCGAGTTTGTTCATTCCTCCAGTAAGAAAGAACTAATACCTTTATTCGAGAACAAACAGCCTACTGGAAGGTTAGCCAGATGGACCTTGACTATCCAAGAGTTCAGTCCCACTTTTGAACATTTACCTGGCAAGTCGAATGTAGTCGCAGATGCTTTATCGCGACACATTAGTGTAGTTACTGCAGATCCTCCATTTACTGTCGAGGATGTCAAAAATGCCCAAAGAACCGATCCCTTGTGTTCTGGTGATTTGATTCCTGCTCCAGGAAGATCTTATTCTTACTGTGAAGCCACCAGCATCCATTAGTGACTTTGTAGTGAGCCAAGAATTACTGTATCGAATAGTCGAGTTGAGTACTCCTAGCAGACGAGTTAGTAATTCCACAGTCACTAGTGATTGTAGCTGTATCTTTTGTAGATACTCGTTCAGACTGTCCTCAGTCAAGGCATGTGTTAGCCATTGCAGAGGAATTCGATCCTCCCAGAGATGATAACCATTCTGCATACGTAAGCCTTACCCTCGCAGAATTGGGTTTAAGTGTAAACAGCCTGTATAATTAGATGTCCGAGATGAATGAAATTATCAACTGTGTGTTTTGTCATTAGTTGATCAGTTGTCAGAAATTTTCGTGTTCACGTTCCCTCCGTATTCTGAGAATTTGACAGTAATGATCTGACTGCACACCAGATGCCTTTGCTGTTAATTTCACCTTGTATATATATATATATTTATTTCCTCAGAATCCGTAGAGTGCATGAATACAGATCAATCGATCAATTCCACCCATATTGTATAATGATTTGTTCTTATAGTTTGTAATGCATTACGTTAAAACTCATTACGTTAACACCCATTACGTAAAACTCATGTTGTAACATCCATTATGATACCATCCATTAGTTCTAAGTTATATATGAATTTGTTATTGTATAGAATCAGCCCAGAACCGCCTGCCTGTTCAACCTGTAGATAGTAGTGTATGTCGAGACGACATACGTAACATGACCGAGCTGTCAGCATAGTTGCTGATCCCTGTGTTATAGCATAGCATATTAGTATCATCCATGTGCTTTAGATAGGAGATCCCTTGTAGGCCTGTGGCTTGTGTGATGTCACGGGATGCACATGTGTAGGCTCATACCTCTGCCCTGCTCTCACTCGGCGGCAGACCATCCAGACTAGAACACGGCAAGGCTGGGCTCCATCCCTCATCATCTCAGTCTGACAATATAGTTACCATCCAACAGATGTGTCTACCTTCAACCTACGATATCTCCATTTAAGAACTCTTACGATAATAGTGAGAGTACACATTACAGTTATAGTGAGAGTACACATTACAGTTACAGTGAGAGTACACATTAGTTATAGTGGAGTATACATTACAGTTATAGTGAGAGTACACATTACAGTTATAGTGAGAGTACACATTACAGTTATAGTGAGAGTACACATTACAGTTATAGTGAGAGTACACATTACAGTTGTAGAGTACACATTACAGTTATAGTGAGAGTACACATTACAGTTGTAGAGTACACATTACAGTTGTAGTGAGAGTACACATTATAGTGAGAGTACACATTACAGTTGTAGTGAGAGTACACATTACAGTTATAGTGAGAGTACACATTAGTTATAGTGAGAGTACACATTACAGTTGTAGAGTACACATTACAGTTGTAGTGAGAGTACACATTACAGTTGTAGTGAGAGTACACATTACAGTTATAGTGAGAGTACACATTACAGTTGTAGAGTACACATTACAGTTATAGTGAGAGTACACATTACAGTTGTAGAGTACACATTACAGTTGTAGTGAGAGTACACATTATAGTGAGAGTACACATTACAGTTATAGTGAGAGTACACATTACAGTTATAGTGAGAGTACACATTAGTTATAGTGAGAGTACACATTAGTTATAGTGAGAGTACACATTACAGTTGTAGAGTACACATTACAGTTGTAGTGAGAGTACACATTACAGTTGTAGTGAGAGTACACATTACAGTTATAGTGAGAGTACACATTACAGTTGTAGAGTACACATTACAGTTATAGTGAGAGTACACATTACAGTTATAGTGAGAGTACACATTACAGTTATAGTGAGAGTACACATTACAGTTATAGTGAGAGTACACATTACAGTTATAGTGAGAGTATACATTACAGTTATAGTGAGAGTACACATTACAGTTATAGTGAGAGTACACATTATAGTGGAGTACACATTACAGTTATAGTGAGAGCTTACATTAGTTATAGTGGAGTACACATTACAGTTATAGTGAGAGTATACATTAGTTATAGTGGAGTACACATTACAGTTAGAGTACACATTACAGTTGTAGAGTACACATTACAGTTGTAGTGAGAGTACACATTACAGTTATAGTGAGAGTACACATTACAGTTGTAGAGTACACATTACAGTTATAGTGAGAGTACACTTTACAGTTGTAGAGTACACATTACAGTTGTAGTGAGAGTACACATTATAGTGGAGTACACATTACAGTTATAGTGAGAGTATACATTAGTTATAGTGGAGTACACATTACAGTTAGAGTACACATTATAGTGGAGTACACATTACAGTTATAGTGAGAGTATACATTAGTTATAGTGGAGTACACATTACAGTTATAGTGAGAGTATACATTAGTTATAGTGGAGTACACATTACAGTTATAGAGTACACATTATAATGAGAGTACACATTAGTTATAGTGAGTACACATTACAGTGTTACAGTGAGAGTACACATTACAAGGATAATAAAAGTTTGTATCATCTCTATTTTTCTCTTCTTCTCTCAGCTTATTTTCTCCCACCTCCTTCCTCTTCCTCCTCCTTACTTCCACCTTCCCCCTCCTTCCTCGACCACCGGGAACATAATACTTTCCAGCTTCCCTTTCCGGTTTCTTCCTCCTTTATTTCAGTTTTCCCACTCTCTCTTCCTCTTTGATTTCCTATTCTCTCTAATTTTCTTTTGCTCCTAATGGGCTCATCTATATTTTTCTTCTCACCTGTGTTTTATTCTATTTCTCATTACATTTTCCATCATGTCTCCCACTTAATTTCTCCTCCTCCCTCCTTTTCCTCGTCTTCTTACTCGTCTTTTCATCAAGCTTCTCGACTAGTCTGCAGTTATCCTCTGGCTCCATTACTTTACTTTGCATTTCTCTTCCTCTTCCTAATCCTCATTTTCCTCATTCTCCCTATACTTGAAGCATTCCATATAGTCTGTCGTTGTCTTTCTTACCCCTAATCTTCCTTCCCATTCTTCCTTTACTTTGCATCAGGCTTGTCACCTGGTTCTCTCTCTCTCTCTTACACAGAGTTTTACAAAGTTTGGTTAAGGTTCCTAACTTTATTTACAAGCTAAGAGCTCTAACCTACACACACACACACACACTCTCTCTCTCTCTCTCTCTCTCTCTCTCTCTCTCTCTCTCTCTCTCTCTCCTTTCTCTCGCTCCGTCGACTTTCCTCAGCCTTCAATTAGTCAGAAAATTTACTTCTCAGGAGGTAGTAGATATGTGCTGCTGTTGCCTACTCCTGCTGTGCCTGCTGCTGTTCCTGCTGCTTGCTCCTTCCTCTCTTCCTGAAAGTTGGGAAGGTAATCTGCTCCTTCAGCATCCCTCTCTCTGACCGATCTTTCCTGTTAATAATAACACCCAGATCACATAGGCTATTGTGCAGGTTCCTAAATTCTCCTCCCGACGGGTGGTTACGCGAACTGTAACGTGTTACTAGTTGTGCTGATTTAAAACGCAAGAACATAAGAATGAAGGAATACTGCAGCAGGTCTACTGACCCATGCAAGACAGGTCCTCCTCAAAACCAACCATTCCCACCCACCCGCTTGTTCAATACCTCAGGTAGTAATCAAACCCAGCCCTTCACACTCAGAAATGGTATGGTGATACCCACAAGATGAGGAAAAAAAAATATACACAGTTTAAAATATTTATTATAGGAAACGTTTCGCCACGAGTAGCTTCTTCAGTCCTACCTGTTGTCTACCTGGAGGGTATTCCGGGGATCAACCCCCCCGCGGCCCGGTCCATGACCAGGTCTCCCGGTGGATCAGGGCCTGATCAACGAGGCTGTTACTGTTGGCCGCACGCAATCCAACGTAAGAACCGCAACTCGGCTGATCCGGCACCGTCTTTAGGTATCTGTCCAGCTCCCTCTTGAAGACAACCAGGGGTCTTCCCGTAATGCCCCTTAGTGCTGGTGGGAGGCTGTTGAACGACTAGTCTTGGGCCCCGGACACTTATTGCGTTTTCTCTTAATGTACCAGTGACGCCCCTACTTTTCACTGGGGGTATGTTGCGTCGTGGTGGTGTTTACCTGGAGTTTACCTGGAGAGAGTTCCGGTGGCCAACGCCCCCGCGGCCCGGTCTGTGACCAGGCCTCCTTAGGTCAGTGTCCCAGGATGCGACCCACACCAGTCGACTAACACCCAGGTACCCATTTTACTGATGGGGAA